>NC_140362.1:20582500-20777500 GCF_054491055.1 Hypomesus nipponensis | reverse complement strand
CCCCCTTCCTCAGGGAGAAGGGTCCACCACTGTCCCCCTGGCAGGAGTCCTTTTTGCCCTCAGGAAACCCAGCGCAGAACATGTTCTCAGAGAAATGTGCTGTTGTTTTGGCCTTGTTGATAGAATCTTGACAAGTTTCTTGTTCAACCACAGGAAGGCCTATGAATCGCAGTTTATTGGAAATTCTTTCTTCTGTGACTCCAAACCCTGAGGCAAATCTGAATAGAGATGAGGGAGGTTAGTGCGGGTCGTTTCAAAGGGAGGAAGGAAGACTTTGGACGAACCTCAAAAATATCAAAACATCAATGGAATCAAAATGATAAAAATGTGATGATAAAAATGATGGAAATTATGGAAAATGTGTTTCTTACCCAATCTGGGTACTTTGGTACGTAGCATTTTCAACTGTCAAACAAATTGGCATGATGGAATCTTGGAACGTGATTGTTTGTTGAAGTTTGATCAAAGCAATGTCATGATTGTAGTTATCTCCGTTGGGGTTGTGGTAATCTGGGTGGGGGTGAAGAGAACTTACGTTGGCTGGAGGGTGTTTACTGATTTCTACAGCATTATTACCTCCCATGAAAACCTGTAGCAGAAACAATGAGACATTATATTGAATGTCCTCTATCTCTATGAGACACACTATCAACTGGTAGATTATGTGGTTATTATGTAGCCTTCATACCTTAACATCATTTGGCATTACAGCACCATTTGGTCTGAACAAATTATGTGCCGCAGTCATGACCCAGCGGTCTCCGACCACCATCCCCCCTCCTCTATTTCCGTCCACGCTCAGCAACACCTGCCAAGGGATGGAGCCTTCAGGGGCCTCATCCCCTCCTAGGATCCGGCCGTGACTCTTTGAGAGAGACCCAGAGGGCCGTCCACACACTGAGGACACAGCGAGACACACAGATGAGCGAGAGGGAGAAACACTGAACTCAAAACTCCCCAGGCAGACCACTCTAATGGAGGGCGGCAACATTCCTCACACGAGAACAACCCTTATGTTGACGATGTCGACTTTCTGTGGAAGGACTGAAAGCTTGGCGTGTCTCGGTGAGTCACCTGGTATGCACGTAGGGATGACAGGGCTGCCCTGGCCGTGCCTCCACTTCCTGTCTGCTGCGCAGGTATAGCTCACTGAGACAGGAAACGGGAAGTAGACGTGCGTTAACCGGATGGACAGATGGATCCGAACCCTAATCATCCCTTAATTGAAACGGGTCCCAGTTCAGTCTCTGCTGGGGTTTGTCACCTGTTGCTGCCTCCAGAAAGGAGTAGTGTGGCTCGTTGCAGTGGTACTGGATGACTGAGAGGTACTGGTTATCGGCTCCAGATATGAATGTCACCCCTCCGTTCAGTAACGGCTCAGGCCTTCCACAGTCCAGTACTACAGGAGAGGGAACGCTGTCATTTCATTACATGTCCTCGGCAGAGCCGTCCCAATGCATAAGCAAACTAAGCGGCTGCTTAAGGCCCCCATGGCCACCAGAGGGCGCCCAAGAGCACATGAAATTACATCTTAATTAAAAAAATTATACAGCGTCACCGAGGGGCCCTAAAATCAATTCTGCTTAAGGCCCCATAAAGGCTTGGGCCAGCCCTGGTCATCAGGGCAGTGACTATATGACTACATAAGTTCCTTGACTCACTTTGGCACTCTGGAAGGGAAAGGTGCCACTGTCCGTTGTTCTGACACATGGATGAATAACTGTGGATCTCTTTACCATCCTGAGAGAGACGTATTGATAGATGGATCATAGAGAGAGAGACATAGTGGAGAGAGAGAGAGAGAGAGAGAGAGAGAGTGGAGAGAGAGAGAGCGTATGTTAGAACGTTTATTTGATACTGCAGCTAATAGTTCAAATGGACCTGATGGGTTTGAGATTGAGAGATTTAATTTGATTTTACCCTCATGAGTTTATAGCCCTGGTCACAGCGCACTTGGATGTAATCTCTGTAGAGATACTCTTTGAAGACTGGAGTGACTCGACCATGGACCACAGCACTGGGGGGGGGGCACTGAACCCCTAGGGATGACAACGACACACAAACACACACTCCACAGTCACCTCAATCCAACGGATGTGTTGGTCATTGTGTGTATTCCCACAGTAACATTCTCCCTGTATTCTTAACCTCGGTCTCTCGTTCGCACTCTTTTAACCTTTATTCAACCGGGCAGAATCATTGAGAACACATTCTTCTTTTCAGTGATGGCCTGGCATCATTCCTTTCTAACGTAATCAGGTACCACCTGATTTAGGCCCTTCCTCTTCCCCGTCTCCCTTCCTCACTCTGGGTGCTGTACTGTAGGCTCCAGCCTCTGCTCAGCCCAGCCCAGTCTGTTTGGTAGTCCAGCTTCACATTGTTGGAGTTGGTCAGCACCAGTCCTGGGCTCTGCTCCCCACATAACTTCTGGCTCTCCCTGCCAGGGACGGTCACCTGGAGACAAGAGATGATTACAATCGTGCCGGTGCAGGATCAGGACAGGTCGGCAGAGCAGAGGGGTCAAAGGTTAAGGCTTCCACAGTTACCTGAAGCCAGTGGTACAGACAGCTGGGTCCTTGCTGGGTGTCTATGCTCTCTACGTGAAAGTCGCTGGTGAAGTTGAGGGTCACGGTAAAGCCAAGCTCCACAGAGATGACATACTGACAGGACATTCCGAGGGGGGAAGGCTCAGGGTACCCTGGACTGGTGAACGCCCCCTCCGGCTCATCGAAAATACCCCCTCCACAGGACACTGTGCGTGGGGGGAGAAAGGGGGAAAAACAAGCAAGGTTGCTCTAAGATTAATTGGACACATTCAAACGTGGATTTAACATTTATATTTAGCAGACGCTCTTATCCAGAGCAACTTACAGTAAGTACAGGGACATTCCCCCCGAGGCAGGAAGGGTAAAGTGCCTTGCTAACCCTTGCGCAAGGACACAACGTCATTTGGCACGGCCAGGAATCGAACTGGCAACCTTCAGATTACTAGCCCGATTCCCTAGCCGCTCAGCCATCTGACTGCTCTCATACAGCTGAACGTGTGGCTGGAGGTTACTCACACACACAGGTGCGCTGGTCAGGTCTGAGGTTGTAGCCATGGTGACAGGAGCAGAGGTAGGAGCCCAGGGTGTTGTGGCAGAGCTGAGAGCAGAGTGGACCTGTCCCATCCTCAGGGGCGGGAGCAGAACACTCATCTATGTCTGGGAGAGAGAAAGAGAGAGAGAGAGAGAGAGAGAGAGAGAGAGAGAGAGAGAGAGAGAGAGAGGGAGAGAGGGAGAGAGGGAGAGAGGGAGAGAGAGGGAGAGAGGGAGAGAGGGAGAGAGGGAGGGAGAGAGGGAGGGAGGGAGGGAGAGAGAGAGAGAGAGAGAGAGAGAGAGGGAGGGAGGGAGGGAGGGAGGGAGGGAGGGAGGGAGGGAGGGAGGGAGGGAGGGAGGGAGGGAGGGAGGGAGGGAGGGAGGGAGGGAGGGAGGGAATTTTGCTCAAAGTTTTAGACACTTTTGCAGTGCATGTTGGATTTGAGGTGCATTGTGACAGAGAGCAGTGGCACCTTTGGCCTGGTAGTGAGCAGAAAAGCCAATCGGCTGGTGCAGCTCAGGGTTAGTTTCGTCTGACTGAAAAACAAGGGTGAGCCTGTTGCCGGGAGACAAGATAGGCTGGTTGCCGGGGTGATGGCCATCAGCAGAGTTTTCCTGGCCGCAGAACTTCCCCAGGATCTTCCGGTCGTGCAGAACCTGGAACAGCAAGGTAAGGAACATGGAAAGGAACCTCCACAAGCGGAGTAATCACACTACAAATTAAAACGTATACAACCATTCGCAAAGCACTTCTTAAAAGCGTTTTTTTACAGAGGGGGATCACAGTTGCCCACGGTTACCCCTACGCGGAAGCTGAGAGAAAGGCTGTGAGCTCCACTCGACATTCACTCACCGTCACGGCGTCGTAGTAACAGTTTGCGGAAGGCTCGATGTCCAAGTGAGTGAAGGTGAGCTGGATCTGGAAGCCCTCAGGCACCTGGAGGTCCCATGTCTCTGTCAGACCCCCGGGGTAAGGCTGAGGGTACTGGGGGGAACGCAGCTCTCCGTACATGGTAGGCTCCGACCGAGGAAGACGCCAGCATTCACACACGGGTAAACACAACAACCTGGGACAGAGAAGGGGGGGGGGGATGTTAACATGTCAGTACCCCATAATCTTTTTTGTCTTCTTTTTTTTTACAAATATTACTAAGATAGTAAGCCATCATTTCAACGTAAATAATATATTCCTAATTAGTTCATTATCCAGGTACAACTACATAACCCCTCATAGATCTAGACTGCAACTTTTTGTGAAGAGTTTAACGTTACAAAAAAATATCTCACCATATGATGGGGTGTGTCCAGTCCATGTTTACTGTACAGTGTTGGACGTTGGAGAACAGAAGCACTGTCACTGATACAATGACCAAGCCGCCGTATGTGAATGACAGCAGCTTTTCACTGTGTGTGGATCTTGGTTGAGACTGGGCTGAAAGTCTAAAAGTCAGACAGCGATCCTTGTTTGTTTTGGCTGAAACTGCTATAGACGTAGAGCGAGCGTACAATGTGAAAATGGAATGATGAAGAAAGAGATAATGGGGGAGGGGGGAGAGTAATTTTCATTACATTTTTACAAAACTGTATTTTATTTCATACTTATGGGCTAACTGTGCTTGTTCTAAGATGGTACTGTAGAAAATTCAAAGAGAGAGAAAGGGGAGAGAAAGGGGAGAGAAAGGAGGAGAGGAAGGGAAGAGGAAGGGGGAGAGGAAGGAGGAGAGGAAGGGGAGAGGAAGGGGAGAGGAAGGGGGAGGGGAAGTGGAGAGGAAGGGGAGAGGAAGGGGAGAGGAAGGGGAGAGGAAGAGGAGAGGAAGGGGAGAGGAAGGGGAGCTAACGTTTGGCTGTGTGCTCAGTAATCTTCCCGTAAAGACTTGTTTGATCAGTTTGTTTTGGTTTTGCAAGTAGGACAAACTCCACGTTAGAGGTATTTGTTTATGTGTTTTATTTGATTTGTTCATGTATCATGGTGTGCCAAATTGGGACACTATTTATGTGAATAAAAGCTTTTCCGTTGTTGTTTATGCTGAACCTTAGGAGTCGTATTGATATAATTGCAAATGTACCATAAGTCACTGTGAATGTTTGAAAACGAGAACGATGTAGTGATTGCTCTGTCAGTGAGTCATGATAATGTTTATCTGAGGTTCTGATAACCAGGTGTCTGAAGATGAGCGTGGGCCCCCCAGGAGCGCGGGGCCCCCAGGAGCGCGGGGCCCCCAGGAGCGCGGGGCCCCCAGGAGCGCGGGGCCCCCCAGGAGCGCGGGCCCCCCAGGGCCCCTGGAATCCCACACATCCACCCGTGGAGCCAAGAGAGGTGGCAGGTATGGGGGGATGAACTTCTGCTTTGCAGAAAAGGTTTACAAGCAGATGGGAAATACACAGCATCCTGGAGCAAAACTATTAAGTGTGCGTGTGTGTGTTGCCAGGAAATTCACCCAGTAGTCCCTCAAACTGGTCTGTGTCTGATACTGCAGGGAGACCAAACTCTGTGTAAGATGATGATGTAATGTACAGTGGGTCAGAACGTGGAACAGTGTCACATTCCAGTTTATTGTTTGGATTCAGTTCCGAACTGTGTGTATTTGTTTTAAGGTCAAATGCCATCACGAGTTTATAACATTTTGCAAATGTTTCCATGAGTGACACACAACTATGATTTTATTGAATTCAGGACAAATTTAATAAAGCCCATTCATTTTACAAACACAAACATTTTATAAAAACAGAATAGACATGGCTTAAGCACAAAAGTTGTTTACACACCCCAGTATCTAGTAGTGCTAAATCAGTATTTCTATAAAGGTTTTTACAATCTGTCAGTAAAACATATTAGGACGGTAGCTAGAAATCAAAGGCATGAGATAATATCTGCTGAAGTTATGCGTTAGATAATATCTGCTGAAGTTACGCGTGAGATCATATCTGCTTAAGTTAAGAGTAACTCTTTGACTAACAAGTACAGTTGGTTTATTCTTCGTCATTCTCCTCTTTCTCTATTGTCTCCTTGATCCAGCCTAAATACTTAGACACCTTGGTGTAATACCCCTTGAAGTCTCCATGCTCTTTACAGTCGGAGCCCCACGACACGACCCCCATTAGACGGTGCGGTTTGTTCTGGTTCCCTAATCTGGGTACGACAAACGGACCTCCGCTGTCTCCCCTACAGCTGTCATGCCCATCCTTTCCAGCGCAGAACATGTTGCCAGTGAAGACCAAGGGCTTTTCGTCAACACGAGGTGTGTCTTCACACTTACTAGTAGTGTATACAGCCACATCAGTATGACGTAACATTTTGCTTTGCTGCCTTTTTTCAGTTGCTCCCCACCCTGAAACAGTGCCTAAAGTATCGGCCTCCAACTCTTCATCGGGCTCAGGCAGGCAGATGGGCAGTAGAGCGGGCCCGAGCGTCACTCTCTTGGTCAGTTGGATAAGGGCGATGTCGTTGTCGAAGTTTGTGCGTGAATTGTCCAAACCTATTGCGTAGCCGGGATGAATGATTACCTTTTTAACTTCTAAGATAGCTACTTCAGGGTGACGTTCTCTTGCCTTTGTTCCATCTATCACTCCACCATAGATAGTTTTGGTTAGTTCCTCATTTTTCTCCACGACGTGAGCAGCTGTGATGGCCCAGCGATCGTTGATCAGTGTCGCCCCTGCTCTATTTGGATTCAGCATCAGAAGTTGCCACGGTATGTCACGAAGCTTCGCAACATCACCTCCCCAAATCCTCCCAGTGCTTTCAAGCTCGTTCTCCGTCTTCCCACACACTAAGAGGAACAAAGAAGTTAATGCAGCGGAATGCCAAATAATGCTAAAGGCTAAAGTGATTACCTTTTGAAAAAATTATAGTTTGTCATACCTTCAATGCATTTTGGAAACTTGCTCTGGCCTGTCTCTGATATCCAATGTCCACTGACATTGCAGGTGTATTCATCTGACAGGAGAAGAGAGGAAGTTAAGTCAAACTGTCAGAATAATACAGGAAGGATGGAGGGTGGGCAGGACTGCAGTGCAGCGGCAGTGAGAGAAGAACCAGATCAGTCTGGATTCTAACATGCTGATTCACTTATGCTTTAGATTTCCTTATTTTTCAACCAGAATACAATATAATATGACCAATCACATGTTCATTCTATGTATTGTCTTTCTTTATACATTTGTTTCTTGTGCATTGATTAAAAACGATTGTCCGTTTGAACTGTTGTCAGCTCAATTCATGTCATACATTTTGTAGTTTGTTATATAATCATTTACGTTAAACAGTTTATATTTCTCGAAATGTTAAATGTTTTTTGGAAATAAATGTAAATAAATTAATAAAACTAATTCATGTTTAAAAAACCCGCTGTCAGCTCACCTTCTCCCTCTAGTGTGTAGTACTTGGACCTGCACGTGAACTGCACCTTGTCACCGTACAACGTGCTCGGGTCAGATTCCGTCACCTGGAGAATGTCGTCTTCGGGGAGATCTGGCTCTCCACAGTCCACAGCTGCAACAGATATTGACGGTGGTTATTTTGGCACAGTCAACAGCTAATTTACGGTAACATGTTGGCGTTTGGAACTCTGGGGGGTTAACATTAATTAAATCCGGTAGCCTACATTTGTACTTGTTGATTTAGTCATCTGAAAATGAGCTAAATCGTGGATTATGTAATCTGGTATAAAGTTTGAGGTTTCTGTTTTACTCACATTCACAGTGGTACGCTGGACTCCACTTGCCTGTCCTCTGGCATATCGACTCGTACCACACGTCACTATGGGTCTTTTTGCGCTGTCGAAGTTGAAAGGGATCAATACTAAATCACACGTTTTGTTAATGCAGTGTATCTGTAAAGTGCCTTGTGACATTTACAGTGTGTATCCCAACCAAATATTCAAATGTATATCATGAAAAGGTATTAAAGGTAAGTATCCTAGATTAAACCACACTCCTGGATGACATGATTTATATACAGTACATTTGAATTGTTGATGTAAAATGTAGTTTTACTGCAGTTTAGAACAGAACTCACAGCATCAGAATTCAAGATTTTCCCGAGCTCACAGCGGACAGTGACTTTGTTGCCATGTTTATATTCAGGAAGTTCAGGGGTCATCGTAGCACCGGAGGTCACAAACCCTGGACATGTCTTTGCTGCATAAGTACAGTATGAATTATTTGCTAAATCAACCTTCGGTCAGTCTTCCATAAACTGAAACCAAAATGAACAGCGTAATTCTACTATCATGACGATTAATCCATACTTATGTATAAACATACAGAGATTTCATTACCACGTAAATGACTGTGAGGACAAAAATCGTTTGTGTGGTGCGACTTGCTTCCTTTATTTGGCACAGAGCGGCAAAAGGCTTACCTTTGGTAGAGTAGTGGATTGTGAAGCCAGTGTTGGTACCGTAACCATCAGAGGAGAACAGAATGTGGGCGTGGTGTGACCCTGTGTGGACAGGGGGCGGAGCCACGTGGCCGCAGTATGTCCCCAAAACCTTCGAGGGAGTCTTAATCTGAAAGTGACAGGTCACATGATCACATGGTCACGGGGTTGAAGGGAAGACAGGATGGAGGGTCACCGGAAGACTAGCTGGAACGAATGTGTCTCAGGAACCACAAGGCACCGAGAGCGGGTTAATTCAGCCTGCATCAGCACATCTGGCAACCTTGGACCTAAAGTTGGCTAAATGTCAATTCAACGTCGTCGTTCAATCTCACCATGTACCAACGACAAAACACTTGTTTTTGTGGATGTTTGTGTGTCCGTTGGTCTACAATTATGAGAGAGAAAGAAAAAAAATGGATGTACAGAGAAGGCCTCTTGGCCAGACCACCACCCACCGTCAGGGTGTCCACACACTGGCCCTCAGGCCCCTGCTCCACGTCAAACTCCCCCACGAACTCCAGCACCAGCTGCAGGTGGTCCTCCACAGAGAGAGTGTAGGAGCACTGGGCGTTCTCCGCGTAAGGGCCGGGTCTAGAGGGGGTGGAGATCACACCACGCAGCGCACCAGAGAGGTCCTCTGAGCAGCTCACTGTGGAGGGGGGGGTGGGGGTGGAGGGGGGTGGGGGGGGGCAACCAGTAACACCATCAGCAGGTGGGTCGGTGGGTGGGTGTAGCTCAGGGTCAGAACATTTTGACTGCAGATCAACAAGTGGCAGGTGGGATTTGCCCTCTGCGCATCACGTTGGGTGAAAGCGTCTGCTAAACGGACAGTGACATCATCTTCATCAACGTTCTTTGTCCCTCCTCATCTTCGTTTTCATTTCTGCTTTTTCCTTCTTCTGTTTGTTCCCACTTAATTTGTCAATCTCTTTTTTTGCTCTCACTTCTTATTTAGAACGTACTTCCTCTTTGCCTATTGTCTTCTGTGACTCGACCTTCCCCCACATGTACCAGTCGCTTAATTGCACCCCCCCCAACCCATCTGTGCCGTAGTGCGTACCTGTGCAAGTGTGCTCGTCTGTGTCAAGGTAGTAACCGGGACGACAGGAACAGCGGTAACCCCCGATGTGGTTGTGGCAGAACTGGGTGCAGCCGTTATCTGGGTCGTCGTAGCATTCGTCAAAGTCTAAGGGCGGACAATATTTCAAATGTCAAAAGTAGAGCAATGAGATTCTTTTGAAGCGTGGCATTCGCCACCCCTCTCCTTCTTCTCTACTCTCTCCCCCCTGCCACTTTAGTTTTTTTCTCCTCACCTTGCAGAGTGTAGAAGCCTCTGAATCCAGTGTGTCTCTTGGTGTTGGAGTAGTCTGAGCGGAACGAGAGAGAGAGACACCCACCCGGGGAGGAGGAGAGCGGGGGATTGACTGAAGAATCCAGCTCGTCAGGCGACATTTTACCACACAGTTTTTCTAGACGGTTTCCATCTGCAAAGATCTGAAAGGAGGAGAGACAGCGACGCATATCGGCTTAGCTTTAACAACAGAAACCTTTCTTTGCCTGATCAGTTGTCGGTTTCACGAAAACGGAACAACACAGTGGTCTTCAGTCACGCGAGCACAACAATGTGTGGAGACTAAACCTTTGTAATAGAAAATTACTATTCTTCAGGATGTCTATAATGTTCTCATCCCCCTGACCTGCGACGGTACTGACCTCCAAGGCATCGTGGTCACAGTCAGAGCTGTCCTCCAGGTGGAGGTGAATCAACCTGAGGGAGATGATGTGGCCAGGTGGAGCACACCTGCTCCAATTGGTACTGGAAAAGGGTGGGTAACCACGGGGATAACCTGGAGACTCCACCCACCCCAAGAGCACCGAGAAGGCATAGTGAGGCAGGAGGATGAGACAGAGGCTGGGGGGACGAGGGTGGCGGTGTGGGTAAGGGGGTAGGAGGGAGGGAGGGGGGGAGGCATCATAAGAACAGAGAAACAACAAAACTAGTCGCACAGAAAAGGAAATCCATAACAATCTAAGTCAATGGTGGTCGAGGACAAGACTGCAAAAGCAACATTTATTATTACAATGATACAATCTACTTAAAGTATGTGTTTTAACGGCTTGAGAGAGCAGTTGTAGCTGAACGAGGGAAGCTTTAACATACCTCAGTCTCTGCATGGTGGTCATCTGATGGCGATCAAATCTATCTGAACACATGACAACAAAAACGACTTCTTCTTTTCCTTTTATTTCCCTTGCTCTCTTCGTTGCTCCCCCCACTCCCCCCCACCCCACCCCGCGCTCTCTCTTTATTGAAACTTTATTTGACTAACGAAATCATCTGTTGAACATTGTTTTACATGGGTCACAGTGGTATTGGACAGAATGACTGTGTGCATGTGTATTTTTATTCATTGTAATATCTGAAGAATATCTGTGTCTCCACAGTTTGGGCTGAACGAAAGAACACTCCGAGCGGACTGAAGGTTCCACACAGACCCCGCCGGGCGGGCTACGGGGAAGAGGCGGAGGACAGACAGGAAGTGTCACATTGTCTTGTTTCCTGTTTCATATCACAAAACAAATCGTGAGAGCAACTGATCCAAAAAGTGAAACGCCATCCAATACAGACAGGCAAATGCTGAGAGGAGGGGGCCGGAAGGAAAGAGGGAGGAAGAGACGAGGTGAAGTCCGATGAGGGACAGAGGGGGTTTCCACTTGAAAAGCGTCAGGAGTTGGGTGACACACAGAAGGGGGCAGATCACTTCTCTGAAAGGAAGAACCGAGAGAACAGGATGACAGCAGAGTAAAGAAAAAACTGTGTTACCAGAGCAGACAGGAGAAATGCAAAAATTAAAGAATGGAATGTTTGCTTCAGATTGTGAGATGATAAGCTTATTAGCGTGGTAGGTGTATGAACATTGGTAGAGGAAGCAGACAAACCATTTGTAGAGGAGATTGAGATTGGAAAGAGATTGACAACATCGACAAGAACATCCTCAAAATCTCTCAGATCAGCGAGAAGATTATTCTCAAATGGACTAGAGATGGTTGGTAAACAAAAGTGCAAACCTGAGGAATATCTTTCTGAGGATAGGTGCTGTAACAAATGCCCAAAAGGTGAGACATTGCGGCTGTTTATTTTAATGACATGACAAAGTTGTTTAGTACATTATGTATACTTTCTCATCACAGAATCATTAATACTGTATTGAACATAGCTTGCGTTCTTTACTTTAACGATACCATCTTATTATTACAATCTTGTCAAATGAGGGTGCAAAAAGACCTACAGTAGGCTTCATGAAATACAGTTGGAGAGACCTTATACTGCTTATGCTCTGCGTTTGTTTTCATTCGCTCTCATCCTCTCATCGTCTCCTTCTCTATCTCCCATCTCTCCATATGTAATCTGTCATACCACAGGCCAGCATGTTGTTAGAGACTGCACACAGACTGAACAGACCCTGTGTGAAAGATGCAAACACAATGAGTATACCGCTGACTGGAACTACTCACATCAGTGTGTGCCATGTCGAGACCATTGCCATTCCAGTAAGTCCCATTTCCTCTTTGCGTTGTTTCCTCACTGCATTGTTCTCTGACCCTGGGTTATATTACAGTGATTGTTTTCCCAATCTTGCCTCCCTTTTTCATCCTCTACTCACAATCTCTGAAACCCGAAACACTCTCTTTCCATCTCTTTCTCTCTCTCTCTCTCTCTCTCTCTCTCTCTCCCTCTCTCCCTCTCCCTCTCCCTCTCCCTCTCCCTCTCCCTCTCCCTCTCCCTCTCCCTCTCCCTCTCCCTCTCCCCAAACACTCTCTTTCCATCTCCCTCCCTCTCTCTCTCTCTCTCTCTCTCTCTCTCTCTCTCTCTCTCCCTCTCCCCCCTCTCTCTCCCCAAACGCTCTCTCACCCCAAACACTCTCCCTCTCCCCTCTCTCTCTCCCTCTCCCCTCTCTCTCTCCCTCTCCCCTCTAACTATCTCTCTCTCCATCCCTCTGTATCTGTCTCTCCTTTTTTTTAAATCTCTGCCTCTTCCTCTCTCCCTCTCCTCATTTCCATGTCTTCTTCCTCCCTGCTCCCCCTTGTCTGCCATTGGTTCATGTCCCTCGCTCTGGCCCCTCCCCCCTCCCAGATAACAACATGAAAACGGCCACAGAGTGCCAGGCTGACCAGGACAGACAGTGTGAGTGCGTGTCTGGTTACTATTTCGTAGACAAACACAAGGCGCACTGCGCCACTGTGACCAAGTGCGACCCAGGTTCTGGGGTTAAAGTTAACGGTGAGTGTTCTAAGTAAGCACCAAATAATCGACCAGTACATCTGTAAGCTCCTTCACAGCAAAGACTAGGATAGATCTCACCCTGGGTGTAACCCTGCCTTTGTGACCACCAGCTACCACCGGAAATGACACCGTCTGTGCCCCCTGTCTGCCTGGGACCTTCAGCTCCACAAAGGATCTTTCTCCCTGCAAACCCCACTCCAAGTAAAACATTTGAGAATCCATTCTTTGTCAAATCGTAATTGAACAGAAACGACAAGCAATGCTGAGATGTGTTTGCACTGTGATGGACATGTTTCTTGGCAACCATCACCAGCGTACAGACCCCTGTCTTTAAGATATGAGAAAATGGAACCAACTTGTGAACAAATATTCATAATTTGGATTTATTTTTTCCACTATTTTCCATTTCTTCCGCAGTTGTGAGAAACTAGGACAGGAGTTGATATCTGCAGGAACTGATTCCAGTGATGCAGAGTGCCGTCCCATTATACCAAGTACGTCACAATCACTTCCTGTCACCTCATAGGTCAGGTTTCTAAAGAAACTATAACGTTCACGTTATGCTGCGACTACGTTTATAACTAAGTGCATTGGACGTGATCAGTTTGTTTGATGACATGAACTAGTCTCTGTCGCTCTGTCAGGTTGTTCCTGGATGTTACCTGCTGGCCTTTGGGCAGGGGTGGTGGTGACGTCAATCTTCGTCATTCTGTTCTGCGTTATCTATTGGAAGATGAAGCGCCAATCCTACCATACAGGTTGGTAGCTTACATGTGGCTCTACTGCACACTGACACACTTTTGTTTTGTTGTAGTTGGTTTGTTTTTGTTACTTTTGTGTGTTTTTGATGTGCTTTGTGCTGTACAACAAATTGCCTCTCGGCGGCCTAAACAGTCCCCAGGGGGTGTGGGGGATTTGCTGTCTGTGTGTCGTTACAGTACGCAGGTTGTGGTTTGGTGACTACTTCCAGTCAATGCAAGTCAGGACTTTCAGGCAAAGGCAGCATCTATTCATAGGGGGTCTCTGTGCGTGTCAGGAGTGTTGAAAGCACGCCATATAAAGGAAGCGTAGGTGGATGTCAGATGTAGAGCTTGTGGCGGAAGGAAACATGAAGTGTCTTGCGGGGGCTGGCGCTTCGCACTGCGTTTTTTACAGTTACAAGATCAAAGACACCGATGAGCTATGCCGGACGTTGTAGAAGCTAGGCTGAAAGTAGCTCCCAGTAGTTCACTTGTAATCCCTAATAATAAATTAAAGCCTACAGTTTGCAGACAAAACACTCAAGTAAATTGTTCGAAAAGATTAGCAGAGCAGGTATGCACGTAGACAGGGGCGCTAGGAATTTTTGGCTCAATGAAAAAATTGATCATTTCTATTATTTTTTCTATTTTTTGTGGCCCCTGTCAGTCAGAGGCCCTTGAATTGTCCTAACTTTCCCCCCTATACGGCGCCCCTGCAGAGAGAAAATTACCCCATGATGATATCAACTTTTGTAGAATATCTGTAATGTCAGTAATGCTACCACAAGTGTCGCTTAAGAAGTGACACTTGTGTCACTCTACTACCCTAAGAAGACAAATACTAAACGGAAATGATACAATATATGTATATTATTTATGGTTTGATCAGACATCTCTGTTCAGTTCTTGAATAAGATTGAAGAACATTTCTATGTTGTGTCAGGACTAAGATGCATGAGAGATGTTGCAAGCGCAACCACATCCTTTTCTTATTCACGCTTGACACATTTATTTGAACGAATGTGACGCACATACCAGATGTGGTTCTTACTGTACAAGGAAACAATTGGTGACTTGAAACAATATCAGTCACCTTTTGATTTATTTTTCATCTTAAACCACCGCAATTTCTGGTTAATAGACAATGAGTGAGGTTATGGAAATGCCCAGAGACAACCCTGTGATGCCAACTCCCAGATCTGACAGCATACACACTTCATGTGCATCATTTAACGGTAAAAAGCAATCCCACCCACCATGAGAGGGCAAGAAGGAGTTACAGAACAGCCTATTGTGGTAGACTTGACTTCCTTCACATCAGGATAAAGAAAAGTATTGGCAGCTATAGTCTTAAAAGGCAAAGCGAGAGGTATGTTATTCTGTATTTGAGATGTGACGTTGTTGCCGTGTCTTGTAACACAGGCTGTTCCTTGGCATCAATCATCGCAATATTTTTCAAACTGTGCTTGGCTGTCTGATGCACGTATCACATGCCCTTTTGGATAAAAGCGTCTGCTAAATTAATAAATGCAAATGTGAGATGTGCTGACTTGAGATGTGCTGACTTGTCCTTTCTTGTTTGACAGCAGTCTCCAGCCCCTGCCGCTTGACTGTGGAGCCAGGGGTCCTGACAGAGCCATTGTACTCATGCCCAGAGTTAGCTCAACACTGCCAGGAGACCTGTGATGGACAGAAAAGTCTGAAGACAGTTTTTGTCAACTCAGGTACTCATGAGATTCCATAAAACGAAAGAACTAGCCAGCCAAATGATAACATTGATGCCTTTAGATAGATACGATTGAATCAACGATCTGAGGACCAGTGTCATTGCTGGTCCTTACAATTACAGTAACCATTTTCGTTTTTAACCCTTGTGTTATCTTCGGGTCATTCTGACCCATCAGTCATTGTGACCCCCCGTCGTAATGCGACAACTTTACAGCATACAAAAACAAAGTGAAGCATTTTCTTTTAACCGTCTGGCTGTCTCAGACCCCCCACATCGCGAAGGTTAAAAGAAAATCCTTTTTATTTGTTTTTTTATTGGGTAAAGTTGTCTCAACACAATGATGGTTCGTTGTGAACCTTCGGGTCATGTGACTGGGTCATGTGACCCGAAGGCAGCACAAGGGTTAAAGTATGACAGCAAGGTATGAACTACTTAGCTCGGGTCCACCCTAACCTTGGCTGTGTGTGTCATTATCCACTGACGCGCTGAATCCTTTCCAAAGCTCATTAGTGAGTTCACACCATGGGGAAACAGATCCATCTTAGGGAAGTGTTAATGGGCTATGGTGATTTGCAGGGACTCTTTCTTCTTTATGTTCATCTCTGTATGGATGTCTGTCTAGCTGAGGCCCTCAACTCCCATCTCCTGTACCCCTCAGGGAAGTCTCCGGTGCTGAATCACTGCCATCAACATTGTAACATAGAAAGCGATGGCCCTTCAAGGACACCACTGCTGGATCGATCGGGCCAATCGGTGAATGACATGAACGGACATTCCACGATTTCCTTAGTCAGGATGACATCAGAGCCACAGGAGGACGAATGGGGCGGGACATAGATTTTGATTCAACGTTGACTAACGCTACCGGTATTGACATTGTCCCTAAACAAGCTGATAATATGAAACCCTGAACAGACACATAGACTCTCCCACACATTTATGTTGTCTATCACCCCCTGTTGGCAAGATGAAAGTTGCATTGCAGTACCGTATTTATAGTTACTCTAAAGTATTTATTTAATTGATGGCAACTTCTTACAAGTGTTTGTTCGTCTGTAGGAAGACAACAGCTTTTTGCCAAATCTTGTATTGCGTCAACTTCTTGCAATTGAAACTTGCGCAATATTGATTGGGTTATCTATCTAGATCATATTTAATGTGAGAAAGTGATGCACTGTTAGTGAAGATGAGTATACAATCAAATAGGAAAATAACTTAAACTTAGAAAACTATAATTGTTTTCTAGCATCGAGCAAGATATGGTTTATTTCAATGTATAGCTGGTGCACATCCAGTACAACAAGAAGACATTCACCATTGGAACCATTATAGTGCAATAGCAGTACATGCATTGGTCATGTTTATACACTGCATTCTGCTTTGTACCCATTGCTCTCACTCATCTGTTACACAAACGTACAATATTCTGAGTAGGTAACTACCTTTACATACGTGAAATAACATGTCAAGAAAAGTACTGTTTTTGATACACAAGATTTTAACTTGTAGGTCTTCAATTTAGTGTCATTCTGTCCAAGTTATGTTTGAAAATGATTATATTAAAAAACTATGGCACTTAGAGTACAAGACTGTATTTGAATGAGAAACATTAGAGTTTAATGTAACTGTTTCAAACCACTTCACTCAGCTTTCTTGAAGACTTGCTTGGCAATCACATCTTGAACTCTCATCTCCTGCAGAGGAGAAAACAAACAGGATTAGGACCCAGAGACAAGGGGTGTGTGTGTGTGTGTTTGTGAGAGAGAAAGAGAGAGAGGTGATTGACACAGACTTAGATGACATAGACACATCATGTACACATTCATCACAAAATGTAACGACATCACTCAACACAAGGCCTGTATTCAAAACACAACATGTTTCCCAGTTTCTCTCTCCTTCCTATTTTTTTCTTGACCCCATAATCCTGTCTGCCACCCTTTTAACGACTCATATCCCTCCCTCCCTCCCCCACTCACTGACCATTCTCCTGTTCCATGTTAGTCCTTACTCACCCACCTTGTGCAACTTGTAAAATCCACCCCTTGTTGCCTGATCCTCCATGGGATTTCTCAGCTAATTCTCTTTTCGAACTTGAACGTAGCACCAACAGGTTATTGCTTTGTCAAGCTACTCCATGACAAAGGTATTATGCATATTTGAGAGTTAAATCTTCAGGGGAACAATGCTGCCTGTTTGTTTCCAATCTTAATTGCGTTTAACCAGAGACAGAGGAGACAGGTTGTTTGTTGTATAAGACTTGTTTTCCCTCAGAACTAGTTCTTTATACAAGCAGTCGAGTTCTTTATACAAGCAGTGCTTTTCCCGTCTTTGTCCTCCTTCTTTAGGCCCCAATCCCCCCCACCACTTTTTTTTTCGACAGGCAGTAAAAAGGGAGGAAGAAAAAACGTCCCAACCTAATGATCCCCGAATGTAAGATTGCATAAACAAGCCCGTGAATAACCTCCTACGCTACTCTAGTATCATTTGCATATCCTCTTCTGCTTCCGAACGGAATGTTCCTCCTTTCCCCTCTTCCGCTGTTTGCCTGCCTCCAGCACCTCTCCACACCTCTCCCTGCATCCCTCCATCCCTGCATCCCTCCGTTCATCCCTCCATCCGTACATCTCTTCATCCCTTTATCCCTTCATCCTCACCAGATGCAGCATGTTGCCCTCCAGCCAGTGCGTCCATCCTCTCCCCTCTTTCTCTCCTTTCTGCACACACAACAGCTTGTCTCCTTGCCAGTCCACTGTAGTCTGCCAGTACAAAGCCAAGCAGTTAGTCCACAATAACATACGTCTGTTCTGAGAAACCCAAACCCACGTGAGGGTGGTTTTGACCCAAAGTCACAACAGGGGATTCTCTCAGAACATATTAGCCAGTAGTCACATACATTACATTTTACATTTAGTCATTTAGCAGACGCTCTTATCCAGAGCGACTTACAGTCGGTTGACTTTCCGGCAACCTTCTGATTACTAGCCCGACTCCCTCACCGCTCAGCCATCCCTACATACAGTATTTACACCCTTTTTTTTCTTGTCTACGCACGTTAACCACTGTACTTCTGACAAACAAAAAAACTTGTTTTACCAGTAAACGGAATTAGGTGTCATACATTATACATGATCTCTAACAGATGACAAAGGAACTTGAAAAACATGAGACCAGTAGCAATAAACTAAAAGCCTTTCACACACACACACACACACACACACCTGACAAACGCGTCCATCAACGGGACCCAGGTCCTCTGTGAAGGTCTGGCCCAGTTTGAAATCCATGTCAAAGTTCTTGAAGGTGGTGATGGTGCGGATCTTGACGTCCCCGGTCGCAAGATCGTGACTGATTTGTTTGGTGGGTTTCAGCAGACAAACAATCTTGCGCAAAGCAAAGTTGATATCTGGTGAAGAGAGGGGAGACACAAAATCAAAATTAATCAGTACATTGCCACAAGATTAATGAAGCGTCGCTAAGCCTTAACAGTGTGACCTTGTGTGCCTTGTGCGTTATCAAATTTTTCACATGTAATTTGAGTATCCGAGGTCATGTGCAGGTCAATCTGTCATTAAACGATGAAGCCATAGATGTGGCTTGAGGGTGTGGTTTGAGAGGGAATGAAAATGCCTCGTCTGGTATAATACTACGCTGTTCAGCCAACAGTACTGTCTGCACAAAATATGATACTGACTGCTACATGTAGAGATATGTACATAGAGAGATACTGTAGCAACCCCTCAGATTTTTTAAATTTGTTTCACATTAAATTGATATTATGTTGCAAAGTTGTCTTACAATTGTACCTAAAAACTTGAGTCATCTTACCTAAAGCTGCAAGGTAAGAGTCCATGTTTTCTTGAGAAACCAAATGAAACGTCCCGGTGTAATTTGGTTTAGTCATTTTTCGCTTATCAAATTACAGTAAATTACTATAATAATAAAATTATATACCCCCTTTTCGTCTCTCTACGACTAATCGTTTAGTCTATGCCACTGAACCAGTTATTATTGAAATCGCTGAAGCGCTACTGCATTTTTATTTTAATAGCACCTATGCAACTTTGTATTTCGGTCTTCAACGGTACTTCCACGAAATGCTTCGAATTTGCAGCGTCCACTCTACTCAGATTCCTGTGTTCTGCGGTCGCACGTTGCACAACCTTTATAAGTTTCCTATTTGCTGTCCTCTCTGAGAGAAATCAGTTTAACTCCTCCCTGGTCAATCCCAAAGGGCTTTTATGCAAACGTTTCTAAATTAATCCTCTTCTCAGCTTGGGAACGTCGACGGTGCCCTTTCCGCGTTAATTAATAGGCATTCCCTTTCTACCCTGTCGGTTTATACTTCCTTTTGTTGAACCGGCTACTTTGTAGCCCCATGTAGAGAAGGAGAGGGGGAGGAGAAGGAAGGTTCATTCATCTCGCCAAATGTTTTCCTCTCGCTCAGCGTGGTTAGAGGCTTGTTGTCGACTTTGTTACGCGCATGCATTGATCAACACACAATGTCCATCTTAATATTATAATATTACACTACAAGTGATATCTTATTAAATGTAAATTACAAAATAGGAACAATACAGAGAGAAAGTTAGAAAAATACGGGATTATTTTCTCCTCAAGTCTTTAATGTCACTAAAATCTCAATTTACATAAAAACATTTCCATAAAGCATTTACCGTTTTTATTGAATCTACATTATATAGGGTACACACGTTTTAATGTTAAATCACCATAACTGTATTCTAAATATATATATATATAAAAAATGTTGAACCCTGAACTAACAAAAGTTTAGAAAAATATCAAATTCAATGTAGAACGATCATTGGTGGAAACCAATCAGAAGGTTGCCGGTTCGATTCCCGGCCAAGCAAAATGACTTGTGTCCTTGGGCAAAGCACTTCACCCTACTTGCCTCGGGGGAATGTCCATGTACTTACTGCAAGTCGCTCTGGATAAGAGTGTCTGCTAAATGACTAAATTTAAATGACTCTTAATTTTCAGTTCTATCTCTTCCTTACTGAACCACTTTTTTTGTCCTCAGACTTTTGCTTCTTCACGTCTTTCTTCCCTTTTACTGTCGAATTTTCATACACCTCCTCCTTGTTTCTGAAAGACAAGAGAACAGGGACAGTTAAACACCAGTTGAGGGGACAGTTAAAACACCTGTTGTGTACCAGTTTGTTTATCTGAGAGCTTGTGTACTCAGATCCATTAGAAAGAGAGAGTACAGTCCGGTAATTAGATGGATCTACCAAACATGAACCAATGACAAGCCGTCCAACTCCCAGAGGGCAGCATGCCATTTATGTTGGGCTGTGCCAACTTCACACTGTGTTGACCTGTGTTCGACACCCAGTTTAAATGACACGATGCCCAGGGGAGAGCTGGGCTTTCAGTCGGTGTGTGTTTCTGTGAGCGGGTATGACATCATGGCATGGAGTCAATGTCTGCGGGGAATCAGAAGTGAAACGTGATCTAGCATTACAAAACGACAGTTTCATTCTACAACCTACACAGACCGTGATACCTCTACATGTTGTGACTGCATGTGCTTGTCGGCAAGTGAATGTTCAAGGGTTGTCAGTGTTTACCCTACCATTATAATTGGGGGGGGGGCCCTACCCCCCCATCGGCACCCCCCCTATCCTCCCTGGAAGGTCAAGTTAATTTTGTAAAATGTTTTAAATTTTTTTCATATAGCGCCAGATCACAAAATAAGTCATTTAAGGTTACCTTTCCTATAAAACAGGTCTATAGCTTGCTCTTTTATTAAACAAAGTAAATGGCCTTATGTTATTTATTTTATTTACCCCCCCCCCCCTGTAAACCAAGGGGAAACACCGGTTGTCTTTTGTAATTGATTAATTCCACCCTCAGCCAGCAGGTACAGTAGGGCCAATTGTATTACCTCCACTGCTTACACAAACATGCCCATTATTCATGACAATAAAGGGTTGTGGAGAGTGGATGGAGCAGCAGAGTTAGCCACTAACAATGGTCCCATTTTCCGGGAGGCTTACAGTCATTAGGGCTTGAGAGATTGTAGGGCTTGTAAGAGTTGTCCACTTCTTTCTCAGAAATTCCCCTCTGTCCGAATCAAGACAACTTGCACAACTCTGCCTGTCCTCAGAGCCTCCCTTATATAAGCTGTGGACTGTGACTGAGGGAACCTTGACCCGAGAGGGAAGTGGGGATGTGTACAGAACTGTTGGCTTCCTTTGGAATCAGGTGTGTAACAGACGTGGTCTTGCAAGTTCCGTCAGAGGTATACAGGCAACCGTCCGCTCCCACCGGGAGTCGAACTCACCACCTCTGACTTCCCAAGCGCCACCACTACCAACTACGCCAACGAAAAGCTAGCAATTTGCTGACGCGGGTGGCCTGTTACATACTTGAGGAGTGAGTTTCACCACACACCGGCTACAGGTGCATACATAACTGCATCCACACATGTACATGTAAACACTCACTTTGAGACTTTTCGACTTGCTATCTGATGCATGGGCCTCAGGTTTCCATATTCTGGTTCAGTTTCCTGGAATGGATGGAAAGAAGATTAGGTGGATGAGTCACATGCACAATGAGGTCCTGGTGTGTGCCTCGACATTGTGTGTAGTGTCTCGCTCTTTTTTCTGTTTCAATGTTCACGTTTCACAACGCAGCAACTGATTAGGACCGTTCCTGCAGAGGTAGACCTCGATCAGCACAGCCGAAACCCATGGAAACAACACTGACTAGATCATTGACCTATGAACCTGGACACTTCTCTCCTTCCAGATCTTGTTTTTCTGCCTCGTCTGTTTTTCCGTAACATAGCTAACATAGATAGCTTTACACACACACACACACTCCCGGCACCAACCTGCCCACACACACACACACACATTTCTCTGTCTGTCCCCTACATCTCATGTTGTTCCCCAACTCCTCCCCCTCCTGTCTTCCACCCTTCCCTCCCTTCTCCTCCACCTCTCCCTGCCCCACCTTGGACGCCTGAAGCTTGGCCTTTTCAGCATCTATGTAGTAGGAGACGGCGTGGTAGATGAACTTGTACTGGGCCTCAGTCTGCACCATGCCAGAACGCTGCTCACGCACCATCTGAATGCTCTTCTGGATATCAATATCACAGTCCAGACCTGCAGAGAGAGAGAGAGAGAGAGAGACACAGAGAGAGAGAAAGAGAGAGAGAGAGAGAGAGAGAGAGAGAAAGAGAAGAGAGAGAGAGAGAGAGAGAGAGAGAGAGAGAGAGAGAGAGAGAGAGAGAGAGAGAGAGAGAGAGAGAGAAACAGAGATGGTGGATAAGAAGAGATAACTGAGGAATAAATCGGGAGATTAATGGCTGTTTAAAAGAAGAAAATGGTATCAACTGGAACTCACCTTTAGTGTCAATGGTCTTGATAATCATGTCAACCACCACAAAAGTTCCCGTCCGACCAATTCCAGCACTGAACAAAGACGGAAGAAAACATGGTCAGGTTATGTTGTGATTGTTCTGAAACACACAAGTCTTGCAAAGTCGTCTTTCTTTTGCCCTCTCTGTTACCTAATCTCCTCTAAATATTCCCAACACACCATACTCCCCCTCACCTAATGTAATGCTTCATCATCTATGCACTATGGGATTGTTTCTAACAATATGAGCAAATAAAACACAAAGAATTAGGTGTCATAGCACAAACTCTCGTAGCGGACTGGATGGGTACTATTTTGCTACTAAGGGGTTGCCATCTGAATGTAGTTGTGTTTGTGGTTTAGCTGTATTTTGAAAACATAGTAAACACAGTAACACAGAAAGCATTTTGCACACAAAATAGTCACATGACCATCTTAAAAATTGCACAAGTAACCTCGCTATTCTTGATTAAAAAGGGTGAAAAATTCCTATAGGATAAACTATCGGTTGACTCAAAGTCCACTAATCTTAATCCTAAACAACAAGAAAAATCTTAATCTTAAAATGTCTTCAAATTCAACACTAATTTAGGAGAAGACTAAATCTTTCACTTCAACTGCTCTAGCATATCTAGTGATCAATACTATACTTCGGTGGAAGTCACTGTCTCAAAACCCCAGTTTGAGGAACGTGTTGCGTACATTCTGTACTATCGCAGCTGTGTGTCATCACAGTCTCCCCCTCCCCGGCCCCCTGTACCCCCATTGGCTGAGCCAGCTGTTCGTCACCTGCAATGGATGATCATTGGTCCGGCACCAGGGAATTCTTCCTGCTTGCTGTTAACCTCGGAGAGGAAACTGAGCACACAGCCCGGCTCCTCTGGGACGCCGTGGTCGGGCCAGCTCAGGTACTGGTAGTGCCAGATGGTCCGGGGTGAACCCGACTGAGACAGAGAGTTCATTCATCAAGGGTTGTTTCACTTGCCTAAATACGGCCATGTAATTTTATGACAATGACACGGTTGGCAAACCGTAAGACGTCATTCACAACCAAAAAGCATTTCTGTGACGAAAACGAAAGAAACCACGAGGAGACACTTTTATCCACATGAGATGTCTCTCTGTGCTTGGGTGTGAGAACTGGTGCGCACGCACACACGAGTGTGTGTGTGTGTGTGTGTGTGTGTGTATGTACATGAGCGTACATTCCTGTGTGTAGGTACCTGGTCTAGAGGTGAGATCTCCAGGATGCGGATCTTGTAGTCGCTGGCATCTCTCTCTGACGTGGACGTCACCACATACCTCCCTACCTCCTTCGAGCTCTGAAGCTCAGGCCAGTAGGGGACACATTTATTCTGCGCACGATAGGGGAGAGGAGAGAGTGTGTCACAACAGGAAGTGACATCTCTCTTCTGTCTTTCTCCTTCTCACACCGTGTGGATGGTGACGATTCGTTGGGTTGAAACGAGGCGTGTTTAGGGGGAGGCGTCGCAGTCACTGACCCGACCCTTCTCGACCTCCCTCGTCGTCATGACGATCACCGTCGTCTTTTCCTGCCACACCATCTGCCAGAAATCGTTGACGGTTGATGCGAGACAGCCCTGGGTGGCGATGTATACCGTCTGGTCCTGCTCCCGCAGGGTGTTCTGCACACACACACACACACACACAGACACACACACACACAGACACACACACAGACACACACACAGACACACGCACACAGACAGACAGTGGCCCCGGCACATGTTACAGTTGAAGATCAAGACCATCACACTGAGACAATATGACATCTGAAACAACAAAGATGCAGTGGAAATGTGTGGCATAGAGTGAGTGTAGCTTCGTGTGTTTACCTTAACATAGTTGGCGTTGATGTAGTCTGAGCCAACAACATTGGGATCTCCCCCTTCCAAGATGACCCTGCTCTCATTGACTGATCAAGGGCATGGAGGGAGGAAGGGACGGAGGGATGAGAGAGGGGCGGAGAAGTCGTATGTCCAAGAGGTCGAACAAGAAGAGAAAACTGTGACTGCGGTTACTTATTGATTTTAGCGTTACCGCAGTAACCCAGAGTGAGATCAGATGAGAGAAAGAACTGGAATTAGAAGAGGTTCTTACAGGGAAGAATGTTCTTGTATCTGTTTTTGCTTTTGTTTTCTGGCCTCATTCCTTCTTCCCTGCTCTTCTTTAGCTTTGCCTCCAACTTTTGTAGGGCCTAAAATAAAGAGAAAGAAAAACAGGAAGGGCAACCAGGATTTGATGCTTGCTATTCCGTTTCTGACCACATGGGGACAGCATAACAGTGAGTCTTGAGGTAAGGGGAAATGCCACCTAACTGTACATGTTAATTTAGCAATACAATACAAATAGTCTACAGCTGTTAAGGAAGAAAACGACCTGCAAACTAAGCCTCTATGACATTTTCTGTGGTTTCATTTGACAACATTGCAGTCCTGTGAGGAGTTTTATCAAAACCACATTCACAAGATTGATAGCACAGGAAGTTGCTGTCATCTTGACAAGGGCACATTGGCCATGTGGGCAATCTGGACACGTGCCCAGGGCCCTTAGGCCATGATAGGACAATTATTATTTTTGTTTGAAATGTTTTTTTGGGCTACATACAAACAGTCTACACAAGGCTTGCTTGACCCTTGATAATTATCCAATCGGAATCAAATCAAAGTTGTAAAAAAAAAAAAAAAAGATATCAGTCCCCAGGGGGCATTTGGGGTTCTAATCTGGCATGTTGGATATTTAATCTTTTTCAATTCATTCTCCCCTGTGACCCTAAATCAAGTGAAATTAGAAGTGCGTTATGACTCTTGTTGTTACAACTGAGGAAAGCTTACCAACAAGAACACGACCATGTGACCTTTTAAGTGGTGAGCTGGGCTCATTTCGAAACATGATCAGTTTCCAACCACAAATGAACATGCTAGCATGTATGCATGTTTGCGTAAAAAAAATAATGCCCAAGACTTTTGCAAAGCACTGTGTACAAACGTAAAAAAAAAAAAAAAGATTTTAATTAAAAAATAATTTTTTAAAAAGTGTGAAAGAAAACGTACGTCAAACTCCTCCCAGAATCCAGCCTTGCTCTTCTTCTCTCCCTCATCCGGGTTCTCAGCCGTCTGATCCAACAGCTTCACCCTCCTGTCGATGTCGGCCGCGTTCACGCGCGTGGAGTAGTATGGCTAGGAGAGGATCCAATCCACCATCAATAAAAATGATACGGATAACGATTGTCCTGTGTGGGATTTGAACCCAGTATGAGTTCTCATACCTGTTTGAGGTAAACCCAGTTTCCAGAGATCTCCTCGATGCCCTTGCGTTTGTAATGCTCCACAAGATCAGCCAGGGTGTCGAATATCTCGGAGCCCCCCATGGTGTACCTGTCATTCTGGATACACCGACACACACACACCAAACACTTCTCATCAAATTCTGTGTCGGAAGAATAAACGTTATCAGACACACAATAAACCACTTCAGTTTCACGAAGACCATTAGCAATTGGTCCTTAGATAACATCTTGTGAAACTCAACTAGCTGCAAACATTAGACACTATAGACAGGAAAGACAGACATGTTTGGTGATCATTTGTTTGGTGTGACACTATCATGTGAATAGTACCTGGATTAGCTGTGGGGAGGGGGGGGGGGGAATCACGAGACAAATATTATCTACACTAATCTGATGTAATCATGTTCAGCTGGCCACACAGTCTGTCACTGTAGTTAACAGTCCCAAACCTTGTCCTTGTGGGGGCTTGTGCAAGGCCTTATTAACTCCCCCTGTAATCCACGGTTAAACAAAGAAACTCATTCACAAAGGACTGCTGAGAAGTACTGAACATGAAACAAACCGCAACTTAAAATAACTAGCTGAGCCCGCTGACACAGATAGGCCCATCGTCTATGAAAACGAGACCAACGGCAAAACACGCCATCACTTAACAGCTCATCGATCTGAGTAAGACATTTGCATTCTGAACAACCTGCAATTTCACTTGTTAAAGGAAGTAGCTTCAGGGATACATATCGTGTGTGTGAAAATACGTTTGACCCTGTATATGATCTGTATATTATTATTATTGGCACAAACATTTAAGGGAAGCTGGACTTCATCTTGTTTCATAATAAGATGTGTGCATGTTTGGGAATGTCCACTAAAATGGTGACACACAACTCAAGGGTGATGCTAGGTTCACATTTCTCCATGACTTTCGGGAGTCCACACACACACACGCGCGCGCACACAGTCCAAGACAGAAGCTTGCACCTGGCACATGAGCTTGATGTGGGACACCCTTCTCCCTCCGTTGACCGTTTTGCTTTTCTCCTCCGTCAGAACGGACAGGACAAAGTCTCCCGGCTTGGACAGAGACTCGCGCACCAAAAATGTCCCCGGCTCGTCCCGTTCCCATAGAAACTTCTCCGCGTTAGAGCCTGACAGGTGTCCATGGAACCACCTAGAACGTGACAGATACACACGTTACGGTCGGAATCAATGAAGCACAAACGACAGTCAGCAAAATCTTCAACACAGAGTACAAGTTGGGCCAGAGAAACGCATTCTACAAAGCTACATTACAAAACCACGCTGTGCAGCACACATACAGTCATGCAGACGTTAACATTTATCAATTTAGCACATAGAATGGTTGATAAACGGAGCGCAGCAGATGTTTACGGACTAGACGTTTTACAAGTATCACAGAGGTTCATGCCGAGGAACAGACTGTGCTAAAAGACATACATTCCATTCAATATGTCAAAGGTTCACAACTTTAATGTCTGATTTGAATAGTTGTCAACGTTGAAATTGAAAGCACTGAATGTAGTAAATTATGTCATGTTATTTTAAGAATGACCAATATAGACTATTGATAGTGCAACTGAGGTATTAATGTCTCCTGTAAGTACAGTAGAGATGCGTGTGCGTGCGTGTTGTTGCGGGTGAGCTTCTACTTGGAAGCCTGTTGCAGTGTTGTTTTAAATTTAGGTGCACTTCTCAATTTCTTCATCCGAACTTCCTGCATTGCGGTCGGAAAAATTTCTGATGACAAGATTTCTTGGCTCTAGACAACATGCGTATTTATAACCTAAGCCCCCAGCTACAACCACCCCCCACCACCACCACCACACAAACACACACACAGACACACATCTCACGATACACTTTTCTCTCCCTCTCTTTCACACACGGTTTCCTTTTGACTTCACCCTTGGTCAGGCTGGTCACCATGTCATGCACACGGGTTAATCAAGTGGTCATACGGATAGGATATGCAATATGCATAATTGCTTGATTGACCTTGTAGTTTAGGAAGAAAAATAAAAATCATTGTACTTTGAGTTTCAAAATGCTGCACTAGCCATGACAGGCATCAACACACAGAATGACACACGACAGTACACACAAACTTTATCCATGGAAGCATCAAGGACATAATATCAAATAGGAAATCTGAACTTTAAACCTCCCAACCACAGAATTAAACTGACTTCTGTTGAAGTACCTCTAATATGCTTATCTTGATATCTCTGTACAGTAAACATGCTCTCTCTTTTGTTAATACTGACTAGAGAACACCCTCCTTTTTGTACACTCCGGAGCATGGACTGTCCACAGATAAACGAAAATTGATTTAGAAGAAGTGAAAGAAGGAGAGATCCGGAGAACTGAGAGAGAGAGAAAGAGAGAGAGAGAGAAAGAGAGAGAGAGAGAGAGAGAGAGAGAGAGGGGATGGTGGAGGACTGCAAGAGAGGAAGGCGAAGGGTCTGGTCACTGCTTTCAGATGTGTCAAAACTTCAAGTTTCCAACCGCAGCATTTAGGGGAAGTTAAACAACTGACATGGAGGGGGGGGGGGGGGGGGGAGAGGGTACAACAGAGTGATTTACACACAAACACGCACACAGTGATAAACACTTCAACCATCAGCCCAAAATAACCGTAAATATGCATTTAGAAGCATTCTCATGCCTACAAAGGATAGTTTTCTAATCTCATGATAGAACACGGTTTGTGACGATACATGAAACATAAATAGGGCCTTTGGTTCTGCGGCACCTAGGCTGTGGAACACCTTCCCTGACCATCTTGGGGCCCCTCAGATGACATATGTTTGGAAAGGAAACCTAAAAGCATATCTTAAAAAAAAAAGAGCTTTTCACTAAATGTGTTTTATAGGTTTTGCTTTAAATTATTTATTGACCTTAATCTTTTTAATGTTATTTATTATTATTAAACTTTGATTATCCAGATAAACAGACAGATAAACAGACAGACAGAGACTTGTGGGTAAAAAATCAACACTGGGTGTTTACTTGTGTTTGACACACACGCAGAAACAGATACACAGAGATGCAGAAAAAAACGTCCATCTCGTAGTTCCAGAGAACCATGTAAAGGTGACAGATGAAACATACAGTCACCCCTGAAATGAAACCTTTGGAAGCAAGGTAGCACACCTACGAATGCTCCGGGCTAGTTTAAACAGTTAGAGACAGGCTGGAAGTTGCCATTTTGGAACCCATTATTTCAGTTAGTTTGCTCAACGACAACATACATACCTTTCTGTGGTGGGGTCGGAGCAGTTGAGGGGGTATTTGAGCTCGATGAGGGTCCCATCCCTATCCTGTAGGACACCCACATCTGCAGTGTAATACTCCACAAGTTCAGACAGCGAGGCAAACTTCTCCCCTCCGTACAAGTCATAGTAGTCGCCCGTGTTCTGGATACGAATGTGGGTCACCAAATCTCCCACTCTGCAGAACAAGGGACAGAGAAGGTGACAGATGAAAAGAGTCATTAAATGCTGTTTGAAAACGTTATTAATGCCAGGAGATTATTGCAACAAAAAAAAAAAATCCACATTTATCAGTGTGCTAAGGACCGGCTGTTTTGTGTGTTCCTTCCCAAGGTAACAGACACACCAATAAGAGGAAGAGACAGATGAATTTAAGAAGGGGAGATAAAAAATGTCAAAGCAGAAAACAAAGCGTGACACCTGAAAAACACGGCTAAATAGTTAATGAAGAATGAAAGAATGGATGGATGGAATACATCCCTGCATCTACCTGACAGAGAGAGAGAAATCCCCAGGATTCTTCTTACTGGGTCGGGCCAGGAAGCTGCCATGGGAACCCTTCGTCTTGAGCAGGTTCTCCGCTTCCAGGCCTGATACATCTCTGTGGAACCACCTGGAGAAGCACACACACACACCTGTGATCACACTTGGCATCCATCCACCACCTATTTTGCCCTATGCTGCCCAATTCATATCATTTTGTATCTTATCTTGTACTTTATATTCTATATTTTTGTATCTATTTTATAGCTCATTCTTTAGCTCTTTAGTACATTGTTTAGCCTTTTAGTATATTGTTTATCTTAGTATTAGAAACAATCTTATTTATACGTTTTCTATTTTATTTATTTTTTTAATCTATAGGTTTATTGTATGCACCTTCCTGCCACAGTAAATTCTGTGTTTGTTTAAACTTACATGGCAATAAAAACACATTCTGATTCAGATGCACACAAAGACACAAAGCAGTAAGGTGGGTTTCTGTTGAAAAACCCAAAAACTGACAGAGAAACAGTGAATGCGGAGAACATGCCTGGATTACGCCTCTGTAGACAAACATACCTGCACAAATACGTGATGCACACTCAAACACGCTGTTTTAAGTATGTTCAGTCTGGCTCTGCAGCAGTAATAACTACTTTTACATCATGATTAGTTGTTAAACCCTCCCGCCAAGCAACACAGAACACCAACAGATACAGTATAAGAGAGATTATTCTGAGATTGGGAGTTTTTCCACCAATAGCAATACTGGACGGATATGGATGGATGGAAGGCTATATTTTAAGATTTACTTTTAAAAAGTTGCATTGTGAGGGAAAAAAATCAATTTTGAGTACAATCTGTTTGATGCATGTCTGTGGAACAGATTCAAATTACTAGAGGGCAGATATAGAAGGTGAAGCTCAGGGCCTATGTCTATATGTTTTACAGCGTTAAACTTTATGGTTAAAATCCTTTCAAATGTAAAAATATTGATGTAGCGCAGGTCCTGCAGCGTACGTGGTTAAGATACAAGGACCTGTAAGAACTCCACTGCATATCGGCTCAGGCTTTATATCTACGGTGACATCGACTTGACATGGGCCGTATATTGACACGCTGTCAAGACAATGAAAGGAGAGTATGATCTAATATGTAATGGGAAAGCAGAGGAGGAAACTGGTCATTCGTTTTAAGACCATCCTGAATCGTTGACATTAGCTCAGTGACAGTGACCCCGAAAAATGCTTAATCTTATTCTCATGTGGGGGGGTCAGGTGGCTGAGCGGTTAGGGAGTCGGGCTGTTAATCAGAAGGTTGTTGGTTCGATTCCCGGCCATGCCAAACGACGCTGTGTCCTTGGGCAAGGCACTTCACCCTACTTGTCTCCGGGGAATGTCCCTGTACTTACTGTAAATTGCTCTGGATAACGGCGTCTGCTAAATGACTAAATGTAAATTTATTTTTCTGTGATAAATAGTAATATTTTAGTAGCTATATCACCAATATAGCATATTGTATGACATACTGCCAATCAACGATTTAAATGATGACACATCTACAATAAATATACTTGGAAGAATTAGTATTTACTGTCTGCTTTTCAAAATGTGAATGAAGAAAAACACAAAAGACAGCACATCAGAATTTGTCGCTTTCTTGTCTCCGTTAGAAAAGGAGAAGGAAGCAGGAAAAGAAACAGAAGTTTGAGGACTGCAGCTGCAGTTGGGCAACTGAGAGAGAAACAGCCGAGAGAAAAACACAACTTACCGAACCATTTTCACCTTCAGACCTTCTGGGATGAGAGGATAGACAATAGGAGAATGAGCTATGATTCCAGTGCGAGCACAAAATCAGAAAGAAAACAAGACAGCTACTTTCCTGCAACAGATACCTAACAGTCAACCTATCCATTTTCTCTGGTGAAGACTTCAATGTCTCACAGCAATTGACGTAATGAAACTTCCTCTTTAAAAAATATTCATACCGTAACTTTTAATTATCATACTTTCCTGTCTATTATTCTCATCCTTTCGTCTTTAACGTTTCGCCACTCTTCAGCCCTCTCACTTTCCACGCCATAATTACAGTCTACCCTCCTGACACAGTCCTTTCTTCCTCTTTCTCTCCCACGCACCTGTCTATCCAACCCTCTTTTTCCCCGCTATCTGTAACAATGCACTAGAAAGGTAAGGAAACACTCTTACTGTTTACCAGCTCCTTCTGAAAGCAAATGATCATTCCGCTTACGGCATCTTTAAGTCTCGCACCACTGTCCCTCCCCTCATTTCTCTCTCGTTCTATCACTTCTTCCTTCCTTTTTGCGGCTTCTTTCACAAAATAGTGAAAGCAAGACACGCGAGAACTATTATAGCTGACAGGCCGGAATTCCTGTATAAGTAGATATATTTAAAACAAAAAAACACACATCAACAACTCGCCTTAAATAAATTACCTGTGACTTAAGGTCTCTCTCTCCCTCTCTTTCTCTCCCTACCTCTCTCTGGTGGTAAAGGATCTTTTCTGCTTTGTACTTCCAGTCCGTTCACACACCTGTTCCTCAATGAATAAAGAAAAAGAGAAATGTCAACAAAGGCACTGTACATTTCTGACACAATAACAGGAAGGAATACAAAATCACTTTTTTTTTTTTTTACTTAGTTTCCAACCACTTTGCTCATGATCACTTATTAATTTTACCTTTGTCTTATCTGTCCTCTCCTCTAATCAACCTGTTCTCTACTTCTCCTCTAGTTCACTGTCTGCTTTCTGTGGCTTGGTGTGTGTGTTTGGTGGGAGAGAGTGAGAGATCATAAGGCTCAAAGGTCAAATTTACTGTACACTTCCTTATTTGTAATGTAACCTTCCACCTTTGACACTGTATGTGCCAGTCACTGATCAAGATGACTACCACCACCACTACCACCACCATCATTCCCCCAAAAGTTATAAAACTAAATATTAAGCATTGAAACAGAACACACAAACACATTACTCAATGCAGGAAATATGCACAATACAGGAAATATCCACAATACAGTATATGTGAATGAATGAGAAACAGAAAATACTAAGATATTTCTGAGCAGGTCGGCTGGATACAGTGGTTGTACTTGCTGACTGTGTAAGACACATCAAGCAAAATTTTAAAGAAGACTACATTTCCCATGGCGCAGCATTTCTCTAGCATGCCGCAGAAATGGAATCACAACAACGGCTTGACAACCCAATCTTGTGTCTGGTGTTCAGTTACATTACCTTTAGAAGCACAGATCAACACTTTGACTTGCAAATCATATTCCTTTTTATTTCTGGGCCAAAAACCGAGTTTGAATTTATGCAAAACAGGCCGTGCCGTTTCGAAGAGCAACACGCACGCTTCGCTTTTCGCTTTTACTGCGAGTGTGAGGACAAGACACCCCCCCCCACCCCCCTCCCCGGTACTCCAACCCTGCAGGTGTTAATGATCTCTCAGAGACGTGGTGGTTAACACCAGCAACTGAAGAGGCTGCGCTTACTCTCAGATGGAGGCCTTCGGCTTAGTCTCCCTTCCCTTTCTACACCTGCCAGCTTCATAGTCAAACCCAGACAGTCAGGTTCAACGCGAGAAAAGTTTCTATCACTTTTTTTTTTTTTTTACTGTTTTTCCATTGTGTCAACCCTCCAAAAAATATTCTGCTCTTCTCAGCGACAAAAAAAAACTTACCCACAGTTCTCTGGACTCCTGGACAGGCAAGACTAAAACAGGCCTGCAAGTGGTCACAGTAAGGATGCCAGTTGGAGCTGTAAGCGAGACACTGTGTTTTGTAGATAGTCCAGAATAGTGTAGTGAGTCTTGTTAGCGCTGGGTTCGTAGGACTGGAGGTTGAGATATCTGATAGGTTGTCTGACATGCACTGTCTGACAATCCAGGAAACATTTACAAACTATTTTGGTTCTACTCTCCTCCCACCACTCTCCTTGCACGGTTTCAGTTTTCCTCATTTGTTCACTTCCCTTTCATCCCTCTTCCTCTCTCCGTCTCCTGATAAGAAATCAGCTGCTATGACCATCCCAGAATTTTCTTCCACCCTGCAATTTACTCCCAATTATCATCATTTCTTGTCTGTCTGTCTTTGTGATAACGCGAGCCAGTTCCTGTCACCCTTTCCCTCCTGCTCTCTCATCGCCTACTTGCTGTAGTCTCTCTCCTTTATCGGTTTGATGCAACTTAAAAACGTTAAAACCTTCTCCGCTCTTTCACTATCTCGTTCACTCACGTAACCCATGGAAAAACTCGAAAGCTTCACAAATTGTTACCCTTTTTTTATTGTAGTTCTCAAAGAAACTGTAACGATAAAAACAACAAGGTGGTAACCATAAAATAGTTAAACTTTTAAAACAACAAAAACATTAGACTGTAAGAAATTAACTTAACTTAGGTTGTCAGTCTCAAAGACATCCCATGTCTCTGAACATGTGGAGCTATTGCATGTTCTCATCTGAGCAAAACAAAGAAAAAAGGAAAGGGAGACGCCTCAGGAACAAGTCACCTAGAAACCAATCAGGAATGTAGAGGTGCAAGATGGGACGTGACCAGAGGGGGAGGGGATAACCAATCACCGGACAGTGTCAAATCACATGGGTTCTCTGGTGAGGAAGAGGGGTGGGGCGGGGTCAGGGTTGTAGGGGAGAGCACTGAAGGACCAAACAGTGTTATTATTCTACAACATAATCAGAACTTCATAGTTAATAACAGTCTCTCTGGTAAAACAGGAACACACTGAGGGTCTGTATCCGTCTGCAGTAGAGATGCACATTAGAATACCCTGACACCCATCCAAGCACACTCGCACGCAAACACACGCACGCCCGCACGCGTACACACAAACACGCACACGCACGCCCGCGTACACACACACACGCACGCCCGCGTACACACACACACACACACTCTTGTAGCGCAGATCCGGACATACAACGGAAATGGGATTGAACATCCATGGTTTTAACGTCCACATGATTACACACGACCCCAGCAATGTCTACATTTCAGCAAAACACTCCACGACCCGTACTCAAAAGAATTATTCCTGTTTCTATTCTAGTTTTTGCACACACACACGCCTGACGCTGCCACAGAGACAGAACAGGCCATCCACACAGAAGGAGGACCTGCTGTTTCAATAGGAGGGACAGGGTACTGTATCTAGGAGTCCAGAGTGTCTTTCCAGTGACAAGAAGCCAATACGGAAGGGGATCTGTTGAGGCCATGGGGGGTGTAGGTGACTGGGCTGGGCTTCAATAGGGGCGGGTGGGTGGGTGGGTGGGCGGGGCTACAGAGGTAGACAAAGCGCACGGTGCTGTACAAGGTAAGGGTCTGGGGGGGGACACGAGTGCTACATGGGATGAAACAGGGAGGAGGAACATCTGAGTAACATCGGACGGGGCTGGACCGGGTCAGCGTGGCACCTGCATCTGCTGTGCGGCCTGTGATTGGCTCTGGCCTGTGACCTCCGGGCCGCGGCTGGCCAATCGGCTGAGGATGTTCCTCTCGGACATCTGCAGCCGCACGGCAACCGGAGGTATCCTGGCGATGGTTGCCGGGAGGCGTGTGACGTCAGCCTTCATGTCGCTAAGGAGCTCTTCGAGCTGTTTGAGCACTGGAGGACGTAGAAACAACATCATCATCATCATCACCACAGACCATTCTCCACATACAAGGTTAAGGTAAACACTATCATCCAACAAGGAGGAAATGTATGTGGTCACACGCGTCTCATTTAAAACACAAGAGATGCATTTCAGTTTGTGTTTGTTACTGTTTCAGCAGATAATCTTGCGATGCATCAAAAGAAGACCACTTTTCTGCCGTGGTCATGGTGACCTTTACCCTTGTGAAGCACGGCGTTGGCCGGCTTGTTCCCGGACATGGACTCCTTGCTGAGGTGCTGGTGGGACTCGGCCAGGCACTCCACCTCGCTGAAGCGCGTGTTGAGGGCCATGGAGGGGTGGGCGGGGTCCTCTGACATGTTGAGGTAGGCTGCCCTGCGGAGCTGCTCCTCTATCACCAGGGCCTGCTCCAGGAGCTGCGCACGCACACACGCACACACAGGGGGGGAGAGAGAGAGACAGAGACAGAGAGAGGGAGAGACAGAGAGAGCAGGAGAGGGAGAGACAGAGAGACAGAGAGGGAGATGGAGAGACAGACACAGAGAGAGAGAGATGGAGAGACAGAGAGGGAGAGACAGAGAGACAGAGAGGGAGATGGAGAGGGAGAGACAGAGAGAGAGAGATGGAGAGACAGAGAGGGAGAGACAGAGAGACAGAGCAGGAGACAGAGACAGACACAGAGAGAGACAGAGAGAGAGACAGAGCAGGAGACAGAGACAGAGAGAGAGACAGAGCAGGAGACAGAAAGCGAGAACGACAGAGGGAGTCAGAAAAGGAAAGTGAAAAGGGGAAAGAGTGACTTGATGGTTGCTTTAAGGGATGAAAGACACACAAACACTAAAGCTGCTTTAAGCCTTTAAAAAGGCAGGCCTGTGTTGCAGAGGCCCACAACATATTTCGTACAGCAGTCGTACCTTGAACCTGCGGGCCAGGAATTTGTTCTTGATCTCCAGGAAGTTCCCCCGGCTCATCTCCCCTTTGAAGGGCTCGTTGAGGATGGCGTACTTCACGTCGTTCTGCACGTCCTGCCAGCGCGCGTACCCATGTCTGAGGGGGCGCTGGGGTCAAAGGTCAGAACAGCCATGATAGAAGAGGGGGGGGAAGGGTGTCCTCGTTAAAGAAGCCTGGAGATGAGCCTGTTTGAGGGGAGGGGTACATAACCTGTGGGGTCACCCAGCACCAGGGTCTGACCCACGTTGCTACCCAATCCCACAGGGTTTTCCTTCAGCCTCGGTTGCAAACATTTACATTTAGTCATTTAGCAGACACTCTTATCCAGAACGATTTACAGTAAGTACAGGGACATTCCCCCCAAGGCAAGTAGGGTGAAGTGCCTTGCCCAAGGACACAACGTCAGCTGGCACGGCCGGGAATCGATCTGGCAACTTTCAGATTACTAGCCCGACTCCCTCACCGCTCAGCCACCTGACGCCAAACAACCCCCATTCTGCGTCTCCACCAGCTAACTATTAAAATCCGGTGGATTATGATTGGAGCAAAAACCTACAGGCTGGTAAGCTCTCGCAGAAAAAGGCTAAACAATAATACGCCACACTCTGACCCTTGGCCAGTGGACTGGCCGTAAAATGTGACACATGCGTGTTCTGGTGTCGCCACTCCCTGCACACGTGTGTGTGTGTGTGTGTGTGTGTGTCATGTTGCTAGTTCATTGGTCTTCAGTAGAGCATGTAAGACAGCGAGAGGCAGTGTCTCCAGTAGCAGTGTGCTCCTGGGTGTCTACAGCAGCCTCCTGGGTGTCTACAGTAGCCTCCTGGGTGTCTACAGCAGCTTCCTGGGTGTCTACAGCAGCCTCCTGGGTGTCTACAGTAGCCTCCTGGGTGTCTACAGCAGCCTCCTGGGTGTCTACAGCAGCTTCCTGGGTGTCTACAGTAGCTTCCTGGGTGTCTACAGCAGCTTCCTGGGTGTCTACAGTAGCTTCCTGGGTGTCTACAGCAGCTTCCTGGGTGTCTACAGCAGCCTCCTGGGTGTCTACAGTAGCTTCCTGGGTGTCTACAGCAGCCTCCTGGGTGTCTACAGCAGCCTCCTGGGTGTCTACAGTAGCCTCCTGGGTGTCTACAGCAGCTTCCTGGGTGTCTACAGCAGCCTCCTGGGTGTCTACAGCAGCCTCCTGGGTGTCTACAGCAGCCTCCTGTGTGTCTACAGCAGCCTCCTGGGTGTCTACAGCAGCCTCCTGGGTGTCTACAGCAGCCTCCTGTGTAAGGGCTCGTGTGTGAAGGTCAAGCAGCGACAAGGCTGCTCATCCAAGGGAAGGATACTGTATGATGCCAGCCAGCAGCCAGTAGTCATGACGACGGTGCCAGATCTCAAAGGTCTTTTTGGTGACTGTGGCTGCCCTCTCCTCGTTCTGCCACAGAGAGTGAAGTTCTGGAGAGAGAGAGAGAGAGAGAGAGAGAGAGAGAGAGAGAGAGAGAGAGACAGAGAGAGAGACAGAGAGAGAGACGGAGAGAGGGAGAGAGAGAGCACAAAGAAAGAACACAAGGTATGACTACAGCTGCCATAAACCAAAAACAATCCAACTTGAATAGCTGGGGCCAGGTGTTTCCCTGTTTCAGCTGGACACCTCTGTGTGCCTGACACACAGGTCCTGGAGTACAAACAAGCACACAACAACAACAACAACAACAACAACAACAACAACAAATGAAAAGGACCGTGACTGAAGAGTGTGCGTGTGTACATGTGTGTGCGTGTGTACCTGTGAAGCCTCCGTCTGCGATGTTGAACATGAACCTCTGCTTGGTGGCCTTCTTCTTCTCCTCGCTGATGTTGACAGTGGCTCCGCCCTCTCTGGCCTTTTCGCCGTTGGCCAGCTTGCTGCACTCCTCCGTCTTCACCCCCTCCTTCACCCCCTCCTTCTCCTCCTTGTGTTCTGCTGCAGCGAGACACAACACAGAGTTAGGCCTGCGGAGACTGTGTGAAAGAGTAAGAGAGAGTGTGTGTGTGTGTGTGTACCTTTCTTTTGTTCAGCAGGACTGGTGTCCATCTTCTCCTCTTTGCTCTCTTCCACTGAAATAGAGCCAACACCGCTGACATCAATCCCAAGGATGAAGAAGGAAGACTTGCAATTCTAGAAATTAGACACGCAGACCCTCAAAACTGACCTTTGCCCTCTGACCCCGCCGTACCCTCGGAGCCTTCACCCTTGACCTCCGGGGACTCTCTCTTGTCATCCGCGGCCTCTGAAGGCTTCTCCTCCTTGTCCCTGTCTTGGGCCTCCTTGTCCCTGTCGGCCTCGCCCACGCCGGCCTCCTTCTCCTGCTCCTCCTTCACCGCAGGGGAGTCTCCCGCGCCGTCTTTGTTCTCGGGCGACGGAGACTTCTCTGACTCGTCCGGGATTTCGATGATCTGATCAGAAGAAGAGGGGTGGGGTAAATCAGATTTGGATTAGAGAACCGTGTATGTGTGTGCGGTGTGTGTGTGTGCGGTCTCTAAAAGGAGGATCTTACCTCTGGATCATCTGACTTGTTTCCTCTGGCCTCTTTGTCTCCCTCTGCTTCCTTGGGGTCCTCAGCCTTGCTGAGCTCCTCTGAGAGAGAGAGCGAGAGAGAGAGAGAGAGAGAGAGAGAGAGCGAGAGAGAGACGCAGAGAGCGAGAGAGCGAGAGAGCGAGCGAGAGAGAGAGAGAGAGAGAGAGACGCAGAGGGCGAGAGAGAGCGAGAGAAAGAGAATGAGAGACACAGAGACAGACACACACAGAGATAACGTAAATGAAACAAAGGTGAATGGTCATACAGATCAGATCAAGTATTTGCTGGCTTTTCATGCCAGTAACAGCATGGTGTGTGTGTGTACCTGGGGTGTGTGTGTGTGTGTGTGTACCTGGGGCGGGGGTGTTGGGCTGTGTGTCTGCGGGGGTCCCAGTAGAGGGGGTCTTGGGATCTTCTCCTGCGGCCAGCGCTGCTGCCCTCCTGGTCTCCTCCAACTCCATCATCCAGGGCATGGACCACTGGCCGTTCACATGCTCAAACTCCTGCACCTGTCACAACCAGACACCAAACGGCTCAAATCACAACTCAAAACGGAGGGAATCGTGACCAGCGCGCGCTTCCCCCTTCAATGTCGACGACGACCTACCTTCTTCCTGATCAGCGACATCACACCGATGCGCGTGAGCACGTGTTGCCGCGACAACCCTTCGCGGGGAACGCCGTCGGCAAAGGTCTCCGCTCCGTCTGCCCCGGGCTCGCAGAGATGCCGCATGAAGAGAGAGACGTACGCTCTGGGGAGGGGGGAGAGGAGAGGGGGAGAGGAGAGGGGAAGAGGAGAGGGGGAGAGGAGAGGGGGAGAGGAGAGGGGGAGAGGAGAGGGGGAGAGGAGAGGGGGAGAGGAGAAGGGGAGAGAGAGATTTGTGTTACGCAGATGTCAGCATGGTTCTTCATAATCACTTGTGTGCAAAAATAAATAACCTTTGGATTGAACCTTCAGGTCACCGTGCAGCCCCCCCCGCCCCCCCCCCCCGCCCACACACACACACACACACACAACTCACTTGAACTCCTTCTCAGACTTCCCTCGCAGGTCTCTGACCAGCCACTGGGTGGTGAAGGCATCCTGAGGGGGCATCCCATAACGCATCACTGCGTTCAGGAAGGCCTTCCTCTGGCGGGCGTTGAAGCCCAGCACCTGCAGGGGGGGGGGGTGCTACACGCTCAATAAACAACACAACCTTGAAGGTTAACCCTTGTGTTATCTTTGGGTCATTGTGACCCCCCCCCCCCCCACGTGTTGCGTCAACTTTACCTCATACAAAAATAAAGTGAAGCATTTTCTTTTAACCGTCGGGCTGTCTCACGCCCCCCACAGCGCGAAGGTTAAAAGAAAATGCTTTTTTATTTGTCCTTGTGTTGGGTAAAGTTGTCGCAGCACAACGATGGGTCGTTGTGAACCTTCGGGTCATTGTGACCCAAAGGCAGCACAAGGGTTAAAAGGTCAGACTTTGAGGCTGAAGAGGACAAGGCTCCCAGCTGCAGACTGACCTCAATGTTACCACCCACTCTGGCCAGCAGGGGGGGCAGTGGCTTGTCCCTGTCGTTCCTGAGCCCCTTACGGTTGGGTCTGCGGGCGTTAGCTGAAGACAGAGAGAGCGGAGGGGGGGGGGGGGGGCAGTTTTGTCAGTCTGAGTGACTAACCCGTCTGCCAAAGTAAATTCCTTGTTTGTGCAAACATTCATGGCGAATAAAATCCCTTCTGATTCTGACAATCTCTGTCACACACTTTCTCCTCTGGTTTGTGGTTATACCAGGGCTCTCAAGTTCACACATTCGTCGTGAGACACATTGCAACCATTTCTCACACTCTCACGCAACACCTTGTATTTCTCACGCTGAGAAATAAGGGTGGAAACAATGAGATAACTTGTCCCGCTATATACAATTAATGGACGAGGCGCAGGCATAAGGAGGCGAGTGTTCTGCCGAGTTGAGAGCTGTCTCAAGTTAGACAGTTAAATGCCCCCCCCCTCACACACACACCTCTCTCAAGGATTTTAGTACCCAAACGTTGACTGGAATGGTAATCTCACCCCAAACTTTTGATTAAACTCGAGAGCCCAGTTTATACAGATCCTTACCTTCGGAACGTTCATCAAAGTCCTCATCTCCCTCCTCGGAAGCCACCGAGTAGTCTGATTGGTTGTCGGACTGATCCTCTTGCCAATCTGAGAAGTTGATGCGAGGAGAAATGGTGACAGACACATCGGTTAGAAAAATCAGAAAGCAACTCGGAATTCGGACACAAACGGAGAGGAGAACGTGACCTGCCAGGGGACTCCAGTCGAGAAGTAGGGATGCTCATAATTAGCTCTGACCTAACCGTTAACTGACATTACAAACTGTTTACAGTGTTGCCAATTTAGCAACAATGTCACTAGATTGAGCAAGTTTTAAAATTCTGTAGTTGTGAGTAGCTAAAAATCTAGCGACTTCGGCAATCTCGTTTTTCGTTGTTGCGCAGCAGCAAAACAACTGGGATTGAACTGCTGTGTTGTTGTAGCCGCCAATCAGGTAGGTACAGCCAGCGCTCTGGTGTTCAATATGTTCCTGTTTTGTTATTCTGTTGGGTTCTGGTGTTGTTTACGATGTGCAGAACCCTCCATCTCAAAAGGTGATAGGAAAGTAATCAACTGCGAGTGAAGGAGTCTGGATATTAATAATTTGGTCAATCTAATGTCCAGCCTGGTTGTCTTTTTTCTGTAGGATGAGAGAGACGGCTTGCCCTGTAGCGTGCACACTGCCCCGGGTACACACTGAGGAGAGAGAGTCAATAACCACACCGCCCCCCCCCTCCTATCGTCCACACACAAGACTACAAGCTACAAGACTATGACCAGAGTTTCCAACATACACAGACAAACACGCATACACACCACTACACCCCCCCCCCCCCCCCCCACAAACACACACACACAAACCACACACTTTCCCACAACAAAATAACCTAATCTACCAAAACACACACACACACACACAGACAGAGAATAGGTAATAAGGTTGCGTTGTGCGTTGTTCTGTACCCCGTCTACTACCTCGGTCCTCTTGGGAGCCGTCGTTGTAGTTGACCGGCTTGCGCGTCCTCTTGCCCTTGCCCAGGTTGCGGGCCAGGTCCTCCTGCTGCTGCTCGTAGTGGTGCCTCAGGAGCTTCTCCCAGTAATCTGGGTCCACGCTCTCCTCCTGCTTGATCACCTCGCGCTGCACCTCCTCCTCCTGCACCACACACACACAGACTGGCTGTCGGCTCTCGCACACAGTTTGAACTACGATCTAGACCAGGGGTGGGCAATACTGGTCCTCAAGGGCCACATGTTCTAGATGTTTCCCGGTTCAAGCGTACCTGATTCAAATGAATCGTTATTACCCGGCTTCCAGAGAGCTTGATAACACCCCATTCATTTGAAAAAGGTGTGCTGGAGCAGGGAAACATCTAGAACATGCAGGACAGCGGCCCCCGACGACCATGATTCATTGCCCGCCCCTGATCCAGACTGACGTCTCACCAAACGAACACCCCCTCTCCCATCCCTCCCATCTCAGCCTCTTCCCCCTGGCACGCCCCGGCCCACGTACCTCCTCCTCCTCGTCTTTGACCACGTACTGGGCCACCTTGAAGGAGCTCAGGTACTCGTTCATGCTCTGGATCTCCGTGTCCTCCGTGGCGCTCTGGTCGCGGTCCAGCAGGCGGTCGATGGCCTTGTCGTCATAGTGGATCACGCTGCTGTCGTCCTCCTTGTTGTCACCTGAGGGGAGGGAGGGAGGGACCACATCTTCATTGTCTGAGGTAAACGATGACCTATAAACACCAGGTGAGAGCGCTGACCAGGTGAGAGCGCTGACCAGGGGAGAGCGCTGACCAGGTGAGAGCGCTGACCAGGTGAGAGCGCTGACCAGGTGAGAGCGCTGACCAGGTGAGAGCGCTGACCAGGGGGGAGCGCTGACCAGGTGAGAGCGCTGACCAGGTGAGAGCGCTGACCAGGTGAGAGCGCTGACCAGGTGAGAGCGCTGACCAGGTGAGAGCGCTGACCAGGGGAGAGCGCTGACCAGGTGAGAGCGCTGACCAGGTGAGAGCGCTGACCAGGTGAGAGCGCTGACCAGGGGAGAGCGCTGACCAGGTGAGAGCGCTGACCAGGTGAGAGCGCTGACCAGGTGAGAGCGCTGACCAGGTGAGAGCGCTGACCAGGTCTCACTAACCTTCCCCCAGCTCGTCCTTGAAGAGCTCCTCGGTGCCGAACTTGAGGATGTCGTCCAGCTCCTGTTTGGACATGGAGCCCGTCTTGGAGCCCAGGCCTGGACGCACCACCAGGTGGGTCAGCATCATCTTCTTCTTGGCCACCTGGGTGATGCGCTCCTCCACTGACGCCTTGGTGACGAAGCGGTAGATCATCACCTTCTTGTTCTGGCCGATACGATGGGCTCTGCTGAACGCCTGGGAGGGGGGAAAGGAGGGAGAGAGAATTGACGGAGATGGAAAAACGAGCGATTGGGTGAGTAAAGGAAGAGAGGGAGAAAGAGGTGGATGGAGGGAGTGAAGAATGTTTTTTATGGGTTTCAAAAACACACACTGCACACTGCATTTCCTGTTGAGGTTCACTGCATACCTGGATGTCGTTGTGAGGGTTCCAATCTGAGTCATAGATGACGACAGTGTCGGCGGTTGCCAGGTTGATGCCCAAACCCCCAGCTCTGGTGGACAGGAGGAAGGCAAACTGAGGAGCACCAGGAGCTGTGGGGGGAAAAAATAAGATATTTAATTTTACAAAATGTGTATGAACAAGGATGAAACAAGCAGGTGGTGTGTGTGTGTGTGTGTGTGTGTGTGTGTGTGTGTGTGCGTGCGTGTGTGCGCAGGCCTCACCGTTAAAGCGGTCGATAGCCTCCTGCCTCATCCCCCCGGTCACCCCTCCATCGATCCTCTCATACTTGTAACCCTCGTTCTCCAAGAAATCCTCCAACAGATCCAGCATCTTTGTCATCTGATAGGAAAGGAGAGATCAACCAGGATGTATTTGTGAGTGTGTCTGCGAAAGGAGATAAGGGGCACAGCAATTCGATAGAAGAGCCTGGGATATTTCTGTGTGTGTGTGTGTGTGTGTGTGTGTGTACCTGAGAGAACACGAGCACCCTATGTCCTCCGTCCTTCAGTTTCTTCATCATCTTCTGCAACAGCGTCAGTTTCCCAGAAGCCTTTGTGAGAGCGCTGCCCTCATACATTCCGTTGGGAATCTTTGGCGCCTCCTGCAACCGATAAAAACACCCATTTACTAAGACACCGACCTCAGAATGAACGTCCCTCTCCTAACAATTATGGTACGGCTCGTTACGAGTCAGTGACGGTGGTTGGGTCGTACCATCGCAGCTCCGGGGAAAAGGTAGGGGTGGTTGCAGCATTTCTTGAGGTCCATCACCACATTGAGCAGAGAGACTTGGTTCCCTCCTCCGCGGGTGTTTAGGGCCTCAAAGTTGCGCGTCAGAATGAACTTGTAGTACTTCCTGGCTCACGCCAAACAAGAAGATGCACGTTAAAGCAGGCCAAAAGACGGCAAGACATCCCTGGAACATTGAGCGTTCAGTCACATGGTCTCTCTGCTCCCCCCCCCCCCCCCCCCCCCCCCCCCCGGTCACTCACTTCTGCATGGGGCTGAGCTCCACCCTCTGCTCCCCCCCCCGGTCACTCACTTCTGCATGGGGCTGAGCTCCACCCTGACGATGAGCTCCGTCTTGGAGGGCATGTGCTTGAAGACGTCGGCCTTCAGCCTCCTCAGCATGTGAGGCCCCAGCATCTCATGGAGCTTCTTGATCTGGTCCTCCTTGGCGATGTCCGCAAACTCCTCCAGGAAGCCCTCCAGGTTACTGTGGCGACGGGGGGAAGGGGGGGGTATGCATTTGTTTAAGTATGTTTAGGGTTGACGTTGGCGTGAACATTGATGCCTATGGCTGCTTTGCATTGTGTGATTAAAGTGCCATGCTGATATGACACACACTAACACACACACAAAGTGAGTCTGTGGAGTGTACTGACTTGAATCTCTCTGGCGTGAGAAAGTTGAGAAGGTGGAAGAGCTCTTCTAGATTGTTCTGCAGAGGAGTGCCGGTCAACAGCAGCTTGTGCTGCAGGGGGTAGTTATTCAGCACACGGAAGAACTGCACAGAGAGACGGAGAGAGAGACAGAGAGAGAGAGGAGGAGAGAAACATTTAAACAAAAGCGTGTTTAACAGTAAACAGATCGGTGTGTCTGCGTTCTGTAGACTGCTCCTCTGGTGACTGAGTCAATCAGACACGAGCCAAACAGGAGCATCTCACCTTGGACTGGTTGTTCTTGAGCCTGTGGGCCTCATCCACCACCAGGCAGGCCCAGTCGATGGAGCCCAGGATGGCCTGGTCGATGGTGATCAGCTCATACGATGTCAGCAGGACGTGGAACTTGACCGTCGAGTCTTTCTGCAGGGCAGGAGGGAAGGAGGAGCAGAGGAGGGGGTTAGGGAGGGAGGTTAGCAGGCCACCCCTGAGGACTGCACATGCTCCCTCTAACAGCACTGATTGATTTTGTTTGACCGTCAAACCTTTCGATTCATCAAGTTTTTTTCAGCGAGATATGACAAAAAAGGGCTTCAACAACAACCACCTACTCTGGCTTTAACCTACAGTCCTCCGTTCCAGCGTTCCCGTCGCCCCCTCACCTCCTCCCCCTCCTTTCCTCCTCCCCATCCCCTCCTCCCCCTTCTCTGCTCCTCCTCCTCCTCTGCTCCTCCTCCTCCTCCTCCTCCTCTGCTCCTCCTCCTCCTCTGCTCCTCCTCCTCCTCTGCGCCTCCGCCTCCTGCGCCTCCGCCTCCTCCCCCTCCCCCGCTCCTCCTCCTCCTCCTCACCTTCATCTTGGAGGCCTTCTTCCCTCCTCTGATGGCGTTGCCCTCGAAGGAGAACTCGTTCTCCCTGATGACGGCCCTGCTGTCCTTGTCCCCGACGTACGTCACCACGTACATGTCCGGGGCCCACATCTCAAACTCTCGCTCCCAGTTGATGATGGTGGAGAGGGGGGCGCTGACCAGGAACGGGCCCTTGGAGTGACCCTGGAGGGGGGTGGGGGGGGTAAGAGGTATAGGAACGTTGCTGTGAAATGCAACTCCTACTTTCCAACGAGTCAAAAGTGACCAGAACAGACACAAATTCACCAGAAACACGTTGCCGAGTTGTCCCGCCCTGCCTTTAGGACAGAGTTCCTCACTTTGGACTCGTCCCCTGTAATGGGCGGAGTTACTGTGCGTCACATGTCTAAAGCCCCGCCCACTGACACTGACTGACAGGGGGAGGGCTGACTGGACGAAAGTGACAAACAGACAAACAGACAACCAGGCAGACACACACACCTCCTTGTAGAGCGAGTAGAGGAACACAGCGGTCTGCACGGTCTTGCCCAGGCCCATCTCGTCGGCCAGGATGGTGTCGGTGGCCTGCGCCCAGGAGAACCTCAGCCAGTTGAGGCCCTCCAGCTGATAGGGGTGCAGCGTGCCCCTCGTGGTCTCCAGGTACTCTGGCTGACGGTCAAACTTGATGGTGGGCTGCAAGGCGGAGGACCACAACCCTGTTACAATCTGTCACTCACGGTACGAGGTCACTACCGACATGCCCAGGCTATCGTGAGGGGAGTTAAGACGAGAACGCCTTTTCTGAGGACAAAAAGGTGAGCCATTTACAGTCAGAGTCATTTAGCAGACGCTCTTCTCCAGAGCGACTTACAGTAAGTACAGGGACATTCCCCCCCGAGGCAAGTAGGGTGAAGTGCCTTCCCCTAGGACCCAACGTCATTTGGCACGGCCTGGATTCAAACCGGTAACCTTCTAATTACTAGCCCGACTCCCTCACCGCTCAGCCATCTGACTCCCATTTCTTACGTGCCATTGAGGAAGTCATGTGTGTGTGTGTGTATAGAGTCATTTCTTACGTGCCATTGAGGAAGTCATGTGTGTGTGTGTATAGACTCATTTCTTACGTCGACCACTGGGTTAGCGGGGGGCCTCTCCGTCTTCTTCACTTTAGCCGTCTTCTTCAGCTTCTTCCCAGGCCGGCCTTCATCACCCACCATCAACTCTCTGAGAGAGGGAGGAAGAGGAGGAGAGAGAGAGAGATGAAGAGACAAACATAGATGGACCATGTCTTAGGAATCTAATGCTGTGTGTGTGTGTGTGTGTACCTGTGGTTCCAGTAGGTCTGCTTGTATACGTCAAACTCAGGGATGTCCATCTCCTCATTCTCCCAGGAGGCCTGGTCGTAGGCCAGGTCTCTCCACTTGATCAGGTAGTGGACGTTGCCCTTCTTATCCACACTGAACACATCCACACGGAGGAGAAGGGTTATGTAGCGCCACGGGAACAGCGGTTACCTTCATCAGACCGCTGCATCGCAACGCAGCGTGCGTGTGTGGACGTGAGAGCGTTGTATGCACGTGTGTGTGGACGTGAGAGCATTGTATGCACGCGTGTGTGTACGCGTGTGTGTGTGTACGCGTGTGTGTGTGTACGCGTGTGTGTGTGTGTGTACGTGTGTGTGTGTGTACGCGTGTGTGTGTGTACGCGTGTGTGTACGTGTGTGTGTGCTACCTGTGGTTGAGCACGCGATGGATCATGAGCCACTCCATCTTGACGCCGTAGCGGTAGAAGTCCTCCTCCATGTGGACGTAGAGCGGGTCCTTGTTCTTCCTCTTGCTGCTCTTGTCGTCGTCCCCCTCCAGCCCAAAGTCCACGGGCGGGGGCTCGTCCATGTCAGTCTTTCTCTGGTAGTTACGGAACATCACCTGGCAGTTCAACTCCAGCTGCAGAGGAGGGGGAGAGAAGGAGGGGGAGAGATTACGACTTCAAGGAAAAGGGAGGGATGTTGGTGTGTGGGGTGGGGTTGTGTGGGTGTGGGGGGTGGGGTTGGGTTGTGTGGGTGTGTGTGTGTGCGTGTGTGTGTGCGTGTGTGTGTGTGTGTGGGGGAGGGGGGTTGTGTGGGTGTGTGTGTGTGCGTGTGTGTGTGCGTGTGTGGGTTGGCGTGTGTGTGTGTGTGGGGGAGGGGGGTTGTGTGTGTGTGTGTTGGCGTGTGTGCGTGTGTGAGGGAGGGGGGTTGTGTGTGTGTGTGTGTGTCCAGGTGTGTACCTGCAGCTCCTGCACCCAGGAGCAGTGCCAGTAGGACATGTTGCACCACTTGACAAAGAACTCCCTCTCCCTGCGGCCGGCCAGCGGGGGGGGGTCCGGGGCGTCGGCCGGGAGGTCCTCGGGGCGGGGCACAGGGGTGGGGGCCGGGGCATCCCCCCAGCGCCACGTCAGAACCTTCTGGACTTTACCCTTCATTGCGGGGCACTGTGAAATGGGTTGGTAGATAGGATCATGCCATCAACTGACATAAACGTACAAAAAAATATGTTTTATTGGAATTATACATTTTGGGGGAAAACTGAGCTCAATTCATGAATACGTCACGGAAACACTGTAACTGTAATTATCACTAAACGGGGTAGATGGAAAATTGTGATTAATCCATCAAAATTGCAGCAAACAAATTACAAGGGCTACTTAAATATGCTAATTGCATTCACAGTCTGAATAAAAACTACTTGGTTATGACAAATATTGTTGTGCAAAATAAAAAAGTAGTATTAAACTGTAGTTATATTTATTGCACATATTTTGGTATCCTGCATCATCTTCAACTGAGGCACAAAACATTTGTGTGTATAGGTGTGTGTGTATGTGTGTGCGCAAGTACGTAAATTAGTGACTGATGTTGAGACAAGATGCCTCGTGTTGGAGCTGCAAACCAACTTCCCAACAGAAGACCAACACATCTCATCTTATCACAACAATGGTATGATGGCATTAACTATCCTGCAAATGTGATGCAACCAATCGTTTTTCCCACCCACACGCACAGCAAAACACAAGAATTTTCTCTCACACACCCACATTTTCTCTCTCATAAACACACACACATACACACATGTTCTCTCTCTCTCACACACACACAGCAAAACACCAGCATATTCTCTCTCTCTCTCACTCTCACACACACACCAGCATGTTCTCTCCCAGGCAGACAGACAGACAGACAGACAGACAGGCAGGCAGGCAGGCAGGCAGACAGGCAGGCCTCACCGTGCAGCGAGGGCAGATCCACTCCCCGTTGGGGATCTCCGGCAGGGGGGGGTTGAGGCAGTGGAGATGGTAGGAGGAGGGGCAGGTGTCACAGCACAGCAGCTCCCCTCCGTCCTTGCACACCCTGCAGAACTCGATGTGGTGGTCGTCCTCCTCCTCCTCCACCCCAGCCTCCTCCCTCCTCTCCTCCTCGTCCTCCGCCTCCCCCTCCGACAGCTCCTCCCTGGCCTCCCACTGGATCCCCTCTTTCTCCTGCGGGGGGAGCAAGAGAGGCAGCGGGAGGGAGACAAGAAAATGTGTGTGGGTGGGGGGTGGGGGGGGAGGTATGTGAAAGGGAGGGGGAGCGGGGGAGCGAGATTGCCAAGAGAGGGGGGGGGAGGGGGTTTAAGTGGGGGGTGGGGGGAGGAGAGGAAATGGTGGGTGGGGTGAGGGGGAAGGGGGGGTGGGGGGAGCATGCATGTGTGGTGGAGTGTGGGAGGGGAAGGGAGGGGGGGGGGCAGTGAAGGACAAAGGGAAGGGGAGAGGAAAAGAACAGCATGGAGAAGGGACATGGATGGAAAATGGTCAAAATCACAGCGCTAAGCAAGCTCTCCTGAACCACACAGACTCAGTCCAGGTGTGTGTGAGCTACACAGACCAGGGGGCCGACCGAGTCCGTCCATGTCTGAACTAGCGCCTTGCAGATTAGCAACAAGGCTTAATGTCAGGCTGATATTTTTAGACCCAGATATCATTCCATCCACATTGTAAAACGTCTACACACGGGCGGGGAAACAACTGCTCTCAAAACTGTTCTTTTCTTCACCCAACAGATGACCACAAAACTGTGTTAACATTGAGATGGCAGTCCGGTCCGGTGTGTGTGTGTGTGTGTGTGTGTGTGTGTACTCACACAGTGAGGACAGCTCCACTTGCCCTCCGGTGCCTTCTCCATGTCGGGGTCCAGGCAGACCATGTGGTAGGCGCGGGGGCAGGTGTCACACAGGATGATCTCCCCGCCCTGCTGACACACCTCGCAGTAGTCCTGGTGGTCTGTCTCATAGCCGTCTCCATCCTCCGTCTCCACTGGGACACCAGGAGGGGGGGCAGTAGCATATCGGTAAACCATACGCATAAACTGAACTTACTTCGACCTTCAAACACAGAACTTTTACAGTCAAAACCCTCCATGTTCAAACTGGAATAGCATGGCTACTAACTAACCAGAAATATTAAATTACTAAATCATTAATGAGACCACAAATGTAGTTGGCTTGTTCAGCCAGCCACCTCAGGTTCCAGACAGGAAGTGACAGAGGGCTCAAAAGTTTGGGTTTCCATGCCAACCTTTCTTCTTCTTCTTGGAGCTCTTGGCCTTCTTCTTGGAGCGGCTGCTTCGGCTGTTGGAGCCGTCTGACACGGCAAACTCCTCAAAGTCGCTGTCCACATCCGGCTCGTCCTCCTCACTCTGCCACCGTGAGAGACAGAGACAAACACACAGAGAGACAGAGAGAGAGAGACAGAGAGAGAGAGACAGAGAGACAGAGAGAGAGAGAGAGAGAGAGAGAGAGAGAGAGAGAGAGACAGACAGAGAGAGACAGAGAGAGAGAGACAGAGAGACAGAGAGAGAGAGAGAGAGAGAGAGAGAGAGAGAGAGAACAAGTCACAAATAGGTAACACTGACAAAGAACGAGGGCTGCGGTCATACTCAGAACAGAGAGGAGTGGTGGGGAGGCCCCTAACCCCCTAACCCCTTACAGAAGAACGCTTCCTCTTGCTGTTGAAGCCTCCCAGTTTGATCTTGAGCGGCGCCACCTTTTTGGGCTTGGGCTTGGGCGGGGCCTTGGGTGTGGATTTGGTCTTCCGGCGTGCGTTGGGACCTGCAGGCGACCACGGACACACAACCGTTAAACACAGGGTCACACAGACACGCCGAGACCCTAACCGTTCAGCTTTCACAAGAATCCCGAGCGCCCGGCCGACCTCACCTTTGCCCTCTTTGGTCTTGGCCTTGCGGAGCAGGGGTGCGGGGGCTGGGGGAACAGCGGGGGCTGGGGGAACAGCAGGGGCTGGGGGCACCACCACCACCGGTGTGGGGGCCGGCGCGGGCGAGAGGGCTGGCGCCGGCTCCACGACTCCCTCTGCCACCACCACCATGCTCTCCACTGCCGCAGCCACGCTGGCTGCTGCCAGGGCTGCGTTGGCACTGGCACATCCCTAGAGAGAGAGAGAGACACAGAGAGAGAGACACAGAGAGAGAGAGAGAGAGAGAGAGAGAGAGAGAGAGAGACAGACAGAGACAGACAGAGACAGAGAGACACAGAGACAGACAGACAGACAGAGAGAGAGAGAGAGAGAGAGAGAGAGAGAGAGAGAGAGAGAGAGAGAGAGAGAGAGACAGACACACACAGACAGAGACAGACAACCAGGGTGAGTGGCGATACTCTGCGGGGGCCAAACGCATCAGTGCAGCTGAACACGGCGTGCGGTCGCGCCGTCACTTCAGGGTTCACGAGCACGCAGTGACGCTCAATCGTGAGAAGCCAGTGTCAACGCGTATGTAGTGGTCACACGGGTCTACTGTCAACAGCCTTGACAATTGGGAATGTCGTAGGATACATTCAACGACGACAGATTTGTTTTACGGACTTCGGGGGCTCTGACCTTCAGAGGGTTGTTGGTGCTGAACTCTCTCCACTTGGCCATCATCAAGGTCATCATCTTGGACACGGCAATCTTGGGGTTCTTGGCTGCTATGAGGGGCCTGTGGGAAGGAGATACACAGACTGATGCATCCAACACACAATCAAAGGAGCAACACGCTAGCAACACGCTACGTCAGCGTTGGCTGATGTGAGTGGAATACCTGACGAACTGGCTGAAAGCCTTGTAGTTGGTGAGGGAGCTGTAGTCTTCTTGACTGAAGACGTGGTCGATGTCCTTCATGCCCCAGTCATCCAACAGCTGAGTGGAGCTCTTGGGCTGAGCAAAAGAAGGTCAGGTAAGGTTAGGAACGTCACTATGACCCATCTGAAAATGTAGTATTTAGGTGAAGTGAAAGGTATGTACTGTCTTTGGGTGTCTGTTGAATCTCAGTCTGTACCTGGCTATCGTCATCATCCTCGTCTTCCTCAGGTTCCGGGTCTTTCCGCTTACTCTTTGAGCTGGACAACGTCCCTCCACCTTTCTCCCTGTCTCCACCCGCGCCTGCTCCTTTCTTCTTCTCTTTGGCTGAACTGGACCGTTTCTTCTTCTTCCTCCCGGGGGCGTAGTCGCTTCCTTCGCTCTCAGACCTCACACCTCCTCCTTCCTCTCCGCCCTCCATCTCTACTGCCTCTGACCTCATCAGGGGCTCTGGGGAGCTGACAGGCATCTCCTGAAAGACAACAATTAAAATACATATGGTCTATTTCATTAACATAAACAATATTAGAATATCCCATTTCATACCCTCGCATTGTCTTTTGATGTCTTGAAAGGGAAGGAAATGTGACCTAAAGGTGTATTTATTTACGGTTTCATCATCTACAACGTCAGATTTTATTACCTCTCGAGCGGCTCTTTGCCTCTTGCTGCTCCTACTCTCGCGGCTCTTTTTGGCTTTCTTTTTCTTCTTTGACTTGGGCAGATCGACGTCTGACATAACCTCTTCGAGCTCTTCATCTGCAGGTTAAAGGCGACGTGGTAAATGAATGCAGGATATGTAATATTCTCAAATAAAGTAGCTTGCTAGATATGACTAAAAAATAAACGCTAGCGACGTTTAGTAGACGATATTTAATTCGTATATGAAACAGAGGGCGGCTTTCGGTTGTTGACTGGGTAGAACAAGTCTGAAAGCTAGTCACGTTGTGAGCTCTGGATCTTGCTAAGTTGTTTGCAACCATGTTTGACACGCACGACATTGCATGTGATCACGCACGACATTGCATGTGATCGTGCACGCGAAGAAGCTTACTCGCTAGCTACTTGCCAATAACGCAAACATTAAACTACATAAACCACCCAGCACTGGCTGACAGTGAGCTTCCGCCGGTGTTGGCTCGCTACTTGTTCACTGTGTTTTCATTCGAGTAAGTTTGACAGCTGAAGAAAAGCTTCGAGAAAAATAACGTGCCAGCTGGGTGTAGTTACTGCACGCACTTAGTGGCCTAGCTAACCAGATAGCTGACACAAGCCGACTAATCATGTTAGCTAGCTAGCAAGCGAGGTAGCCTACTGTAGGTTTAACTACAAACTGTCTTCTATCTTACCATGTACAAGTGAATGGCTCTCCGTAGGTCCAAAGTCTTCCCTTTCATCCTCACTTCCCGACATACTTAAATATTTAAGAGTTTATTAATACAATTAATCCCTCTCGTCGACACCCCCCTTGCCTGATCTTGTCGGCGAGGGAGGAGGGAAAATGACGTGTGGGTGGTGGAGAATGGAACGGGGGTGTCCAGGAAAGGGGGGAGGGGGGCGGTGGGGCTGTAAGGAATAAAAAAAGAACATAGAATGAACGATCAATTGCCTACGATAGCGAAACAATAACTAGTCTGCATGTTCAGCAACTGTGTGCTGTCTTAACTATTTAAATAGTAAATTAGAATTACGTCTTTATTGTTTTCGATTTGCATGTGTCACTGCAAAAAATGGACACCAGTCAATCATGGTGAACTGAATAGTTACATTGTGACAGACGTAAGATACTGCCCCACTCGCGACCTTAAATATTATGTCATTTAAAGCTTTCAAGTATTGCAACTAAATCCCCCTGCACTTGTGACAAACTTACTGTGTTGTCCCGAATTTAGATGGTTCTCTTGGTTTGATAACAAGTGTACCTTAGTGGTACTAATGATATTAAAAATACTGTAAAATCATCGAGAAAAAAGGTGCAGTTAATTGTCCCGCTAAACACGTTGCTCACACCGTCCTCCCCTTCTCTCCCCCTTCCTCAGTGGCTAGCAGAGCTTAGCTAACATCCACACAAACACACAAAGGGGGCAGACATCCCATAATATTCCACCCCTCCGTTCTATAACACTCACAGAACTCTGCATAGTTACCTCGCAACGGACAGACCATAATACTCAGCCTGCCCCCACCCCCTCCACCACACTCACACGCACGCATGCACATACACTTCTACTACACGCACATACCCTTCCCCTTTCCACTAGTCCCAGCCCCTTAGCAACCCCGTTGTCATGGAGACACTCCTCCTCCCGCCCTCTCGACAGACCATAATACTTCAGCGGCATACATCCCATAATAAACACAACTCCTAAAAAGACAGGGAAAAAAATACCAGTCACATGGTCTCTAGGGAAACTCTAGGCCACTGGCGACAGACCATAATATTCACAGACTGTCCACCTGGCATGTTCAGGATTGTACCCAGAAGACCTTAAACAGCCCACATGTACCAGGAAGCCTAGGCATTTAGCCTGTGCTGTGCACACACAGTGTCTTACTCCAATGTGCACACATGCTGGCCCAAGACACATCACAGTTGCAGAACTTGCGAGTGCCGTAAACCGGTAGTTCTGTACTGTACAGGTGTTCCTGTCGAGGATGCACCTGCCTCTGAACTAAACCGAGCATCTCTGGACTCTTTAACAAAAGGGCACCCAGGAGAGCTGAGTTTTCTCTCAGTGAACTGGACCCCAGACGCATGCAGAGGCTGGATGTTCAGGACCTACAGCAGCAGCATAGCAGGTACAATCCCTCGACTGTGCCTTGCAACTCCTCTGTCTCAGTATGAACCTGGTCACCTTTGACAGTATTATACCAGGACTCAGTTTGTGAAAGGTCCTCTTTTCAAGTAACAGGTGAAAACTTTGACATAACATATCTCTTTCTCACCACTTGGTACCACTGTGTTCTATGTTATGGTAATCCTGGCTCTCAGGATTGACCAATCACAATGAGTTTGGAAGGGGGAGGGGGGGGGGAGGTGTCACAGCCCCACCCAGGACATCCCATAATATTCTTCTCATATGAGGAGACTTGAGATATTTGTTGGCATCGTGGATTAGCAGCTGGTGCAGTGGAAGTGGGTGAAGGCAGCAACACACACAGACACACACAGACACAGAGACACACACACACAGGCAGACACACACAGACAAGCCTTGAAACCGTCACGCTCTAATGTGTTGTCAGTCAGCATGGGCATAGGATTAAAGCTATAGGCAGACAGGTAGACAGATAGGTGACGACAGCTAAGAAGGTAAACACACCTCTTTAGGAAGAGTTGTTGGTAGAACCCTAAAAGCACATTGTAAGCTGTTCACAATAAACAGGTGGCTTTCAACCACGCATGAGGAGGGAGGGGTGAAAGTCTCATCAAAATGGGGGTTTCGTTCAAATAAATCAGTTCAAATTTGACATTCAATAATTTAAAAAAGAAAAATCAATTTAAATTTGTTTTATAAGTTAAATTTGTATTTCCTCCATTCTTTCAAAGACAGGTAGGCAGATGAACAGACATGCAGACTGTTGTGCAGACATACTGACGTGCCATTCGGGAAGTTGCCTGTCTGCAGATGGAACACAGTCAAAGTCGTTCTATCCAAGATCCTGTGTTTTTCTGGACGCTGTGTTCTGGACTCCCTCTACAGGTCATCAGTGACAGAGATCTGGAGGAGTATGTGCTGTTGGCCACACGAGGAATTTAGAGTTGAGAAAGCTCAGACGATCTGCAAATAAGTATTTATCTCCACCTGCTGTTACCGGATGATCAAAACCATAGGGAGACTCGAGACATTGACAAGTCAAGTCATTTGGAGGTTGGGTTTTTAGGTGTTTCCCTCATATTAGCAGATGGACACCCCCCCCAGTATCTTACCTCACACTGTGAGGCACCAAAAGCCACTAGCAAGCCATTGTCAGTTATCATCTGGTGGATGCAATGCTGTCCCTCTCCTCTCACACGCAAGCACACAAAGAAGAGGACGTGCACTCTTTCCATACTGGCAGCATTCTCCCCTCCACCTCCTCCGTAACAGCATACATCCCATAATATTCAGAGCCCCCCTCCCTTCCCTTATCACGCCCCCCTCTCCTCCTCTCTCTCTCCCCCCCCCCCCTCACCACCATCACCAATGTGCACACCGCTCAGCGCTTCCTCTCCACCCCTATCCCCCTGACAACACCTCCAACCCATAATATTCACACGCATGCACGCGCGCACACTGGCGACGGGCAGTGCATTCTGCCTCGGCTCTGACGTGTGCCTTTCCTGCATGGCTGAGTACAGAGTCTGGGCCATATGTGGCTATTTCATTCTTTCTCACCTAGGGAAGGCTGTTGTTTTGTTCCCTTGGGGATATAGAGGGACAGGAAGGATCACATTCCTATCCCATAATGCCATAGGAGGGCTTGTCCTCGTGCAGTTCATAGTCAGCCGAAGCAGCCGTTTCAGAAAGAGGTCAACTGGCCGTCCAATAATAACCATCACCCCCCCCCCCCCCCCATGCACTTCCAGTGTGGAGATACAGGGATGGGTTAGCCTGGGTTCAGCAGAGTTGTACAATTCATCTGAAATAGCCGTGCCCCTACATCACTCATCTAATATCTTCACAAAGAAAAAGAGTCTTCCTATCACCCCCCCCCCAAAAACACATGGTAACCTTGCAGTACAGTAAAGTTAGCCATTGAGAGAGTATCAAATAGCAGGTGTATGCACAGGTTTCCTCAAAGGCACAACCTCCAGGTTTGCTTGTACAGCACGTTCTACCCACCTGCCACCTGGTTTTGGTCATTCGGAGAGCAAGGCCATCTTGGCATGATAAAACGAACGCAAACAGAGGGGCTGGATAGAGATAAAGAACAAGAGGAGTTATTTACGAGAGAGGGGCGAAGGGACGAAGGCACAAGCACAACGGAGGCGCCGGACATGACAGCGTCAAGCTCATCGCCATGGTGTTGCCGGGGGATACAGAGGAAGACGTCACTGAGACACAAAAGAGGAATGCGACGTGGAACAGAGAGGAGGAGGAGGAGGAGGAGGAGGAGGAGGAGGAGGAGGAGGAGGAGGAGGAGGAGGGGGAGGGGGAGGAGGAGGAGGAGGAGGAGGAGGAGGAGGGGGAGGAGGAGGAGGAGGGGGAGGAGGAGGAGGAGGAGGAGGAGGAGGAGGAGGAGGAGGAGGAGGAGGAGGAGGAGGAGGAGGAGGGGGAGGGGGAGGGGGAGGAGGAGGAGGGTGGGCTCGGGGGTATTGAGGGTAGGAGAGGGAAGCAGGAGCGGGAAACGTGGGATGGTGGACAAGGGGAGGTAGAGAGGGGGGGGTTATTTATTAATTTGTTAATGATGGACTGGGCTCCATAGGGTTCAGGTGGACAAGACACTAACCGTGGTGTTGGCCTGCAGGCAGCAGGGTTTTGTTTCCATTCTGAGACTGATTCAGCAGAGCATTACATTTTACATTTAGTCATTTAGCAGACGCTATAATGCAGAGCGACTTACATTAACTACAGTGACATTCCCCCCCGAGGCAAGTAGGGTGAAGTGCCTTGCCCAAGGACACAACATCATTTTGCACAGCCGGGAATCGAACCGGTAACCTTCTGATCAATAGCCCGATTCCCTAATCACTCAGCCTACTGACTCCCTAGTGCTCCCTAGCATTAATGGGCGGCTAAGCTGGTCCAGGGTGAGACGATGCTTGGATCTGGTACTGACCCATTTACAGCACGTCTTCAGGAGTTCTGAAGTTTATGACATCACTGTTCCCATTCACAAGTTATTCTGAGATTGAGGGATTCACTGCAATGCTCAAGCATTGCAATGCAAGGTAAACGGAACAATAACTTAAGATAAAGACTTAAGATAAAGTAGTCGTTGTTTGTAGTCATGTGATGAAACTGCACCCTTTCACCTGTGAATAGTACCTGACAGGTACTAGGTTCTCTCTCTTCTCTACTCCTCTAACCCTAAGAAAATATTAATTTATATCAAATAAACATATCTGAAATGCGCTTCGCCTTTCACAATTTTTTGTTCCTAGCCTTCCTTTAACACCCCAGTAGTCTCCTTCCACACCTCTCCTTCCCTCCCTCCTTCCATCTCGTGATTTATTTCCCTCAGTTCCAATATTTGTCGTTGGTGCGTTTTCTTCCTCTTGTCTAAATGTCACCCCTTCTTCTAAGACAATATAGAGAGGGAGAGAAAGAGAGAACGAGAGGGCAAATGCGGGGGAGATTGAAAAGGGGGAGGGGGCAACTCGTAAAAAGAGCAACAAAGTTTGGGAAAATTAAACATTAGGTAAGACACTTTCTCACATACATATATACAGGAAAATGCTTTGAGTGGCGATTCTTGAATGAAGACTAGGCCAGGATGGTCTCACGGGCCTTGGTTTCTGTTTCTGTTGGCGATCTAAATCAAATACATCAATACGTGTTCCTGCAATGGGAACCTGGTATTGCCATTGTACCACACAATTAACATGGACGGGGTCTCAGAGGGTCTCACTGGGTCCCCCTAAACTTCTTGGAAACAGATGCTGAGCACACACACACACGCAAAAAACACCCACACACTCACAAGTGGATGCATAGGAACAAGCTTCGGCGCGGACACACACATTAAACGACACACACACACACACACACAAACACACACAGTTGAATTAACCATTCAGCAGAATTCTGACTATCTCCGGTCTGGGTCACATATTATGTCCTGTGCTAAACATGCACAATGGAAACCACGCCATTCCTCAGTGTCAATGTTAATGTACTGTAGTGTAACCATTACCCCTCCCTCCCTCTCTGTCACCCTACATCACTCCTGTTCTCTCTCTCTCCCATCCCTCGCTCTCTACCTCCTTTATAACCCATCACTCCATTCCCACCATTCTCTCTCTTCCTTTCTGTCTTTTACAGGACTGGACACATTTGTTTCCTTAACCAGGGCAAGGAACCAAGGAAGCAACAAGGCACAGCCACAATGCTTCCTTTTTTGTTTTCTTTTTTGTATATTCACCACCTCACCTTTGAGTGACTATATTGGATTCTGTTGAGTTTTAGTAGTGGCATAATTGCAGAATTTTTGAGCCGTTTTTTTTTTTTTTGCGTGAAGATCAAAATATTTATCTCCAAAACAAAATAGAACAAAAAAAAAAAGATAATTTTGTCATAAATGTAAGTGATTTGTTTGGTCCGAGACATTGGATATCTGGGCACATCTCTCTTAACCTGTATCTGGATGACTTAAAGTGTATGACGATAACTACTTAGAAGCATGGTTCTGTTTTTACAACAGTGTGGAAAGCACTGTGTCAACATTACCACTACTGTTCACTGAAAATCTGGAATAATTTTCTACTTTAACGTGTCTCAAAAAAAAGAAACTTTTGAATGACAACTGGACATGAACTGGTAAGTGACTAAATCCATTGCCTGACTTCTGGAAATGGGTCTGTTGTTTCAGTGTCAGCGTTGACAAGATTGTGATGTAGAAAAGCGAATTACAAATTGGATAGCTCCCTCTGCTGTATGTATATAAAAATAACAGTTTTGAAGTGTTAATTCGATACGTTTTGTATTTAAATCAATTGCACTTGCAGGCGACCTCTGTCACAGTGAAAAAACTGTGAAACAGTAGAAATTGAAATCATTCAAATAAAAGGTGACTGAACGGTTACAACCTTAAAATGTAACCTCCTGAGTTTTGTTTTTGCATCAACAGATATGAGGGGATCATCCCCAAGCAGAGAAGCAGGAACAGAATAACAAAACTAGAACAGATCCCATCGTCTCAGGGACAACGCGACGTAACCGTGGAAACGGGCAGACTGCCGTCCAAGGACACCGACTGACGCACGGAGACAGACAGACAGACAGTCTGATGCCAACTGTCTTCGCTGTCAATCTCACGGCACAACTCCTCCTGCTGTTGCTATGGGAAACCCACCCAACCATGGCAACCAACTGGCTGTAAGTCTGGCGTTTGGGAGAGAAAGGAAAAGAGAGAGTTTGTTTGTCATGCTATAACTTTTAAAAGATGGTGACGTGTCTCTAAATCTCTTTCTGTCTCTCCCCTTTCTCTCTTTGTCTCTCTCTCACTGACCTTTTCTCTTTCTTTTGCTCTCTCTCCCTCCCTTCACTGTGCACTCTCTGTTGCTTTTGTTTGGTGGTCTTCCGCTCTCCCTAAAACCCTCTTTCCATCCATGCCCTCTTCTCTTTATCACACCCATTCCCCCCTCACTCCCCTCTTCTCCTCCCTTCTCTCCCCACATTCGCCTTCCTGTGCTTTCCCGACCCTCCCCCTTCTGTCTCCTCTCCCCATACCACACCCCCCAACACACACACACACCACTGTACCCCATGTTTGTCACCTCCCTCCTCTCTCCTAGCTCCCTGGCGAGGCTGCCTCGCTCGCGGCCTGTGTCAGGTGTTGCTCCCTGCGGACGACTGAAAGGCTTGACGGCAGGGCAGGTGGGGGTGTGCAGGGCGCGGGGGGAGGTCATGGAGTCCGTGCGCAAGTCAGCCGAGATGGTCATAGAAGAGGTACGGATTAGGGAGTGTTTCTTTATCGGATGTCATGTTCTTAGTGTCAGAAACGGAAATAGGGTCTTCAATATTGACACCATCTTCGATTCTGTCTGGTTTTGTTTCCTGATTCTGATGTTCTGTTGTGTCTGGTTGTCTGGTAAAACACCAAGCTCTGTCTGACTTTGCTATGTCTTCTTCAGTGCCAGCACCAGTTCAGGAATCGCAGGTGGAACTGCTCCACCACGCCTCGTGGACTCAACGTGTTTGGCCGAGTCATGAACCAAGGTGAACTTCCATGTTGTCCAAACAGGCTGAAAAAGTATTAACTCTCCCCTGTAAGTCCAGAAAGCTACCACCAGTACTTTTACGTCTAAACGTGAAATCAGCAGTTTGCATTAATAAAGTTTACTTGTAGCCTACAGAACCACAAGTTATCGAAAGCCATTAGGTTTTTTTATTTTTTTTATCTTGTCAACCAGGCACGCGTGAGGCAGCCTTTGTGCACGCCCTGTCCTCTGCGGCCGTGGCGATGGCGGTAACGCGAGGTTGCAGCCGAGGGGAGCTCGAGAGATGCGGCTGTGACAGGAAGGTCAGAGGTGTCAGCCCTGAAGGTGAGTCAAAGGAGCCATCTGGAATCCTCTACGGAGAGACCTCATCGGCCGGGGCGTAGTTTGACATAAAACTCTACTGGGGCACAGGCCCCTATTCATATCCCTTTTTTTCTAAGCTATAGAAACTCCCCTTGCTTAACTCACTATACACAGTTTAGGGACGCAAGTTTGATATCAGCTTTAAAGAGGACATCGATAGTTAATGCAAGAGCGCACTTTTTTCCCCATTCCTTTGAACGCAAATACTGTTTTTTTGAGCTTCAGGTAATATTGTTTTATGTTTTAGTCAAAATAAGATGATTGGTAGGCCTATCGTTCAGAAAACTTTCTTTAGTTTTGTAATGTTTTCTTAGCCTATCAATTCTGACTTGTGTGCCGAGTCCGACACCTGGACTTATGTGTGCGTGCTGCAGTGGCTATTTGGCAAGCTCAGAAGAGCGCCCTGACATGGATTCTGCATGCATCGGTTAGTGTTTTAGGTTAAACTGCTTAAATTTTACAAACTTTGATTGGGATACTGCGTTTCTTTTTTTTATTATTAATGCATTGACTAATAAAGTAAATTGTTAAAACTCAAACTTTATATTTTACTGGGGCACAGCAGATTTATACTGGGGCACGTGCAAAGTAGAAGGATTACATGTCAAGCTGTTCCAAGCAGCCTTTCTTTGGTGACTCGGAGTCTTTTTTTCACGAAAGCCCTGCTCAGTGACAAATGTAATAGAAGTAAATACACGAAACACGATAATGGACGGTGTGTTGTCACTTTGAACCTGCTTAACAGGGTTCCAGTGGTCAGGCTGCAGCGACAACCTCTCTTACGGTGTGGCCTTCTCCCAGACGTTCGTAGATGAGCCCGAGCGCGCCAAAGGGCTGTCAGCAGGACGTCCACTCATGAACATCCATAACAACGAGGCGGGGCGAAAGGTCCGTACTCATTCCAAGATTCATCCCCATCTTGACAACCGCGTTTGGAGTGACTGTTGTCTAACCTCCCCCTCCCCCTCTCTCTCTCTTCCCCAGGCCATCCTCCACAACATGCAGGTGGAGTGTAAGTGTCACGGCGTCTCGGGCTCCTGCGAGTTGAGAACCTGCTGGAAGGTCATGCCTCCTTTCCGCCGCGTAGGCGCTGTGCTGAAGGAGCGTTTCGACGGAGCCACAGAGGTACCCGTATTCTCCCACTTCTGGCCTGACCGGAGGCCAGTTCACTCTAAGGACGATAACGAGAACTATAGGCCTAACTATAACGCTAACTTTATTTGTGTCCGCACCTACCTCGGCGATTAGCTTCTCTGTGCAATGTCATTGTAAATGCGCGAGCGCTTTAAATTCGGATGGATTTTGATTGGTTTAGTGTTCTATAGTTTATCAGCAAGACAGAATCGTTTTGAAAGTGATCTCTCAACTATATCGTTCCGCTATATAGTCGCTATAGTTGTGGTGTGGACTTGGCTATTTTTTTAAATATAGAACGATTCTTAATTAAAACTATCTTTATAGTTCAAGTTCTTGTTGTCGTCCGTTGGTGTGAACAGGGCCGTACTCACTTCCTCGTCTCCCTCTGCCCTATCATCAGGTTCGTCTCTCCCGCATAGGCTCCAGGGCGGCCCTACTGCCACGTGATCCCCAGGTCAAGCCCCCCGCCGCCAGAGACTTAGTGTACCTCTCAGCCTCTCCGGACTTTTGCCGTCTCGACCCCGACAACGGCATCCCGGGTACCGCTGGCAGGCGCTGTAACGGTGAGAGATTCACTCAAACTTAGTGAATGCATGTTTCCCTGCTCCAGCTTCCGACGCAACTGATTCAAATGAATGGAGCGTTATCATCAGGCTTCTTTTGAGTTGGATAACAACACATTCATTTGAATCAGTTGTGTTGGAAGAGGGGAACATCTAAAACATGGAGGGCAGGGGGTCCCTGATGACCAGGGTTGGGAAACACTGCCGCAAGGAAATTGTTTTTTTGTGTCTTGGACAGAGTTAAAGTATTTCCTTGTGCTTCTTCTCCCAACTCCAGGTACCTCCAGACTGGCCCCAGACGGGTGTGAGCTGGTGTGCTGTGGGCCAGGGTACCGGGCCGGCAGGGCGGAGGTCGTCCAACGCTGCTCCTGCAAGTTCTCCTGGTGTTGCTCCGTCCGCTGCCAGCAGTGCAAGAACACGGTCCTGATCCACACCTGCAGAGAATGAGGGAGAACCCCAGCTATGCAGAACCCAAAGCATTGGTCAGGAGGAACATGCTTTAAAACGCAATGCCAGCACATTTCAAACACGTTAAAACAACACAGATGCCCTTAGGACACAACATACATCGAGCGTTCTAGAACGTGACGTCAGCTAGGCATTCTAGAACACAACGCAAACCAGACATTCTAATCCACGACACTGCCCAGACATTCTAGAGCACTGCTTAGATATAACTATAGACCTGACCAGACGTTCCAGAAGGCAGTGGTGAGGGAAGTACTGCTGTACTGAAAGAGTGAGGACAATGACCTCTGTCAGGGCTAGCCTGAGAAGGCCAAGTGACCTCTCACATGACCTCTAGTGGCAGACTGTAGTTAGACTAACCCATATGGAAAGAAGGATAGTTACTGCATTAATCTTCATTCCGAGTCTTTTCAACACACAAAGGTGCACCCTTTTAGTCCAGAGTTTTCCACAAGAAACAGTAAGAGGTGGCATCTGTTAGGTAATTCACACTTGACTTTTATCCTTCAGAGGCACACGCATGCACAAACCCACACAGTTAATATTAACTCTAACTGACAAAGCTTTTAAAGCTGAAATTAACCATAACTAATAGGGGGAACTACAGCACCTACTTTTCTTTTATCCATCTTCATAACTATGGTTTGATATCATTCAGTAGGTTAGCAACAGTCTTTGTACATTTACCTGTATTTATGTCTTTGGCCTTAATTCTGTCTTTATTTATTTGTATATCTGTCATCATGTGTCCTTCTTAGCATTCATACACCATCAGAAACCCCTAAACAGTTACCTAGTTCATCGGCCTCATGACAAACACTCACAATGTTGCTGCTGCATGTGTTCTGCACAGTTGGCTTGGTCAAATAAAGGTATTTTCAACTACCATTTCCTGTCATGTGTATGAAACGCCCGAAAAGGTCTTCAGCGGTGTGTGGAAGTTCGTACTTTTAAATACTACATGAAATAACTTTTTTTTTTTTTTTTTAAGAATAAGGCTACTTGAAAAATACAGTTTGTCAGTTAGACCGTTTTATTACAAACGTGATTACAAACACCTAGGCGTTTACTATGAAAATGTTATCGTCTGTAATAATTACCCCTGCTATCAAGATTAAAATCAACTATGAAAATTATTACAGCACATCTCATTATATTATCAATTCTAATCAAGTTGGTAGCCTAGTCAAAAAACTCAAGTTTCAAACTGAAGAACCACTATAATTTTCCCGTAAGAATAAACAGGCATACAATTAATACAACATACACAAATAAGGAGGAATAAAATATAATAAATTCAGTTCAATGCGTCACCTGCATAAGGCTATGGAATCTGAGGCCAAAATGCACGTGGTGTTCTCAAAGTTCGCTATGGAGGAAGGTGACCATTATAGCTTGCTAACCTGGGCTGGAGTGGATCAAATGTATTGGGTGTTCTCTTTTTCGCAACTCAAAATGACTACAAAAGAAAATTAAGTTGATTGAGTGACTTTCCCCTTACTACTTTCCACAGCTAGGCACAAATGTCCCCAAAGGGTAACAATTAAGGCTGAAAACATCCTTGTTTTCAATTGTAACCAGCTCCTTGAATGTAAATATTGGTTTTGGAGTGGGGGGGGGGTACAATGGTGCTAGGCAGGGGGGCCTGCCCCATCCATGTAAGGGTTGGGGAAACACTGCTGTTTTAAAAGAGTATCTACAGAAGGGGGGGGGGGGGCAGAATGGAGATTACAGTTCAGTTGTATTTGCTCTCTTTTTGCATCTACTGCATAAAGGAATCTTGGTTCTCTCCCCCTCTGTCAACACATAGTCAGAAGGCACAATTATTGTATACATGTATGGAATGTGACTCAAGTCATGTGACCTCAAACCCAGCTCAATTTTTTTGGTCCTGTCACTCTGGCCATTGATCTGCTTCTCAAGTTAGTCGTCTCCCACTCCTAACAGTTTCCATGCGACCTCAACCAGTTCTCTGCCCCCTCTATAGCAGGACGCAGCGTTTCTTTGGTTTCGTCTCTGGAGGTTCCAAAGCAGCAAGTATGGCTTCATCAAAAACATTTTTCAACCCCCTCTGAGAGAAAGACACACAGCCGGGGCAAAACGGTTGGTTAAAAAAAACAAACACATGTTTAAGATACATGTTTAAATAAAAGATACTGTGTATACACACACACAATGGCCCCTTACCTGAGTGAGGGCCGAACACTCCACGTATTTGACCGCCCGGAGGTCACGGGCTAGCTTGTCTCCACTCTCGGGAGACAGGGGGCGCTGTTTATTTTTGGCGAGCTTTTCCACCGTGTTGCTGTCGTCTCGCAGGTCCACCTGGGTGCCTACCAGCAGGAAGGGGGTGCGGGGGCAGTGGTGGGAGATCTCAGGAACCCACTATGTGTGTGGAGAGACGGGGGTGATTTTAATCATGATCAAACTTTTCATGTCAACAAACAAAACAATTGCCCTAAACACCCCCCATTTCAAAAAAAAAATGCAAATCGAAATGCAACCTTTTTGCAACCCACATGAAGGGCAAGCGATACTGACCTTCTCACGGACATTCTCAAAAGAGGAAGGAGAGACGACTGAGAAACAGACCAGGAAGACGTCAGTCTGTGGGTAGCTGAGAGGGCGGAGCCTGTCGTAATCCTCCTGACCTGGAGCCAATCAGAAACAAGATTCAATTGATGATGTCCCTAAACCCAGTGTTTCCCTTTATCGGCAGCCGCCACAATAAAAATATGAGAATTAGCAATGTCTGCATGACTAGGGGGGGTCAGATGGCTGAGCGGTTAGGGAGTCAGGCTATTAATTAGAAGGTTGTTGGTTCGATTCCCGGCCATGCCAAATGACATTGTGTCCCTGGGCAAGACACTTCACCCTACTTGCCTTGGGGAGAATGTCCCTGTACTTACTGTAAGTCGCTCTGGATAAGAGTGTCTGCTAAATGACTAAATGTAAATGACTGATAAGAGACATTCCTGATCAACCAATCCGAAATAATTCTCGCCGAAAAAATTCCGATTGCAACATCAGACGCGCACTCGCATTGCTTGTTGAAGTTCCAATCTACACTCAAATATAATCACATTCAGTGGGAAACACTGAAACCAGTAAGCCATCAAGTTAGTCAGTGTTCATCAAACGTCTAATCAGTTAGGCCAGAGCCAGACTGAATAATGGTACAGTAAAGGAAAAAGGGCAGTAGTTGTTTAATGCAGAAAGACCTTTAGAAATGAAGAGATGCTATACCTGCTGTGTCGAAAAGACCGAGAGTATACGGTTCCCCTCCAATCATCACTGTCACAGCATAGTTATCGAACACCTGCAGAAACGTAACAAGTTAAGAGGACGAATGAACCAGTAATTAGGGGTTCTCCTTTACACATTCACTTCTATTAAAAATGAACAAACCCAAGAATAACCACGATTAATATAATTACTGCATATCGCATTTGACAAATGACTCCTTAGTAATAGGGCACCTTTCAGTTCACGTTCTCTAACCACTACTCCTCCCAATCCTCCCTCTTACCGTGGGCACATATTCTGAAGGGAATTTGTTGGTTGTGTAGGAAATGAGTAGACAAGTCTTTCCTACCGCACCATCCCCCACCACTACACACTTTATAGTCTGCATCTACAAGGAGAAAGAGAATGCATTAGGATGATGTACATAGTGCGTGTAACGTTATCTACACAGGACACATTACAGACTTGGGAAACAGGTTACTGTTAAGTGTCCATTAACATCGATAACAGGTACTGCTGTGTGGTAACATATTACGTGGTATATTTTATTACACGGGGAAATTTGGTATGTAGGAGGGGCCAACTGCCCTTAACCCCTCCCTCTTATCGTACCTTGTTTCACTTTTGTGTTAACCTGCCCTCTAAATCGTTGTATTTTGTAATGAAACTGACGTTGATATAAAGCAAAAATGCTGATACTACAAGTGTCGCCAACACTTAACAAGGACGTTAATGTAAAAGTAAAGTGTTATTATTCAATTGTACACAGCCTATACAGCCTATATTTGCAATGGCCGGGATAGCCGTAAAACAGAGGTATTGCAACATCGAATGGTGACAATAAGCCACATTGAGAAACTCAATTAAAGTATGTAATGTATTTAACGTTACACAATATATTGAAAGTATTAAAGTCTGAGTGGAAATTCGTGCTTCCATTCATTCTTCCGCATTCTTGCATTCCGAATATTATTGACGTGGTTTACAATCGTCATTAAGTTGCCTGCATTCTAGCAGAACCGGCAATCGTTTCTTGGCAACCAGCCAAATTAATACAAATGATTATAAGATACTTTTCTGCTGCTAATTTACAGGCAATTTTACAAGTTAACAATGTATTATTAGAAGGATGTTGCAAGCAGGCCATCTAGATTTAATTAACATAATCCAAAAGTGTACCGGGGCCTCAACACCATGATGTTAGCCTACTAGCTCTGAACACTTTCAGAAGTTAGTTAGCACACTAGGCTAACAAAAAAACAAAACAAATTTGCGCCAAACCATCTGACCACTTCAAAAGTAGTGGATCCCAGATAAACAAGACTGTGTTATTCCGCAGGAATGTTTTAATTGGCTGTAACAACCAGGTAAGACGAAAAGCTAGTTGGCCCCACCGCACAAGCTAAAGTAAACGAGCTAGCTCTAAACTTGCTCGCTCGGTATTTTCAGAAGTCCATGGCAATGGGCATAGACAGCTGTAACGTAAAATTGACAGCCTTACTATGTCAAGTTCGAATGTCAAGTATTCGTACAGGTTAACAAGGGAACTGACATGTCCAAATCTACCCTTACAGACGTAACCAAGTTTAACATCTTTATATTTCGTAGAAGCACTCACCGTTCTCTCCGGCAATTAGGCGTTGGTTACATCCGGGTTTGCGTAAAATTACTGCGCAAGTCTAGTCGTCTTCTTCCTTTTCTGTATTTTGCAGTAGTTAACACAAATTATTTGCAGTACTGCCATCTAAAGACAAGAGTGCGACAGTTTTGCCAGTTGCGTTGGGAAAACCGAAAAGTAATTCTGAGATATAGAAACATTTGCATGAACCGACTGTACCTATGCACTGACATGGTCACATCATTTACAAGCCACATCCACGCAACATAATGAATCTACCCTTAATTAAATCGCTTTGAAAACGTTGAGAGAATTTAGGGGCCCGGTCAGAGACCCCACAGGAAAATGCAATCTAGCACATCTGTATCTACAAAGGAAACACGGTCCCCCTCTTAACAGTTTATGAATGATCTCTTCAGTCTCCAATCGATCTCAAACCCTATTGCTATGATTTTGAAGGGGCCTGTCTGAACAAGTGCATTAGCACCATAACCAGGATTATTTGGGGTGTCATAGAAACCTACACTGTTATCTTTTCTCCCAATCTTCAGAAATCTCATTGTCAACCTCTTGGCAAAGCAGTATATACTCATAGTGTTTGCATCAATGACAATAGTGTACGGTTTTCCTCTGTTGACTCCCTATGGTGAGGGTAAAATATATATATATTTTTTAAGTAACCCAATTTGGCCACAGGTATTTTGCATGCAGTTTTGCACAAGGGCAGGTGCATGATGCAGATCACACAGGCACGTATCAACGCCATTTCAGCATTCAGTCTGCGTCACTTCCGGATGTTGCCTCCCCCTTTTTATTGACATTTCGCTTAATTCTAGCTTGAGGGCTGCAGGCGTGTGCGGGGTCATTTGATATTTAAAAGGTTGACATATACCACCACGACTTTTGAACGGATTGTTTAATGCCGTGTTTAAAGGAGAGACATTTGAATCGGACGGCCTGCTGATTTATTGTGGAAATATCAACATCTTTCTTGTTTTGGCTTCCTGACGTTTTTGCTTCCTTTGTCATCCTGACTTCCGTTTTCATGTGCAATCAACAGTGGAAAAATAACTTGCTGGGGAAATACCTACCTGGCTGTCAAATGATTTAGGCTCTACTAAGGCGTGAACAAAGTACGATTTACATAGGTATTTTGGTGTGCCTCCAAGCACATCTATTTCAAACAGTCAACTGTTTTTAAAGGATACCATCGAAGGTGCACTGAGGCCAGAGAACCGACTTTTTAGCTAGCAACGGCTAGCTAAATTAGCTTTTTGAAGTAACATGTTTCGGTATTTAAATGACGTGGATGACAATCCTTACATGATGTGAGTATTACTTAACGTTAACGTAATGACGTAATGCCAAATGTTACGAAATAGCTGACTAATGTAATCTAAATGGTTTTACTTTTATAATTGGGTGTATAGAAATGTTAGCACTAGCTTGCTAGTAGCTGCAATTGTTGCCGCTGTGTCCTCCTGAGCCGTCCTCAAACTAAGGCCTTGTTGTGTCTAGCTAGCTGTGAAAGCTTCACTCTCATTGAGTCATTCAAAGAATCTCGTTTTACCTGTAAATGTTACCATATTTGTTAAATAATAAGGTCATTTTTGTAAATTTCCGTCATGTCATTGAATTGTGATTGCTTATAATGTAATAACTATCCTTGTTCATGGATGTGTGTTTGTGATTAAATGCAGCATTCTCACACAGGTAGGTAGGATAGTTTTATTCATGGTTGATTTTTTACCTTCAGGGATCCGTTCGCCGCCCACCGGCAGCAGATGAGAAGTCTGTTTGGTTCGTTTGGTTTTGAACCTTTCCCCCTCAGTCCCCAGATTCAGCCACCACGTGCACCTCATTTACAGGTATGTCATCTCTCCCTGTATCTTTCAGTGTATGTCTGTCTGTGTGTCATCAGATGTTTCTGACGCATCTATTTCTCCTTTGAAGGCTGGTGCCCTGGCCCCTTATGGAATGATGGGAATGGTGCGTAAGCTCTCTAAATATCAATTTTTTAAATGTTCAGTCTCAACATTCACTTCAGAGCTTCCACCTAGGAATACCAACAATATGTCTTTTACTGTAATTCATCATTTGTAACGGCGTTTCCTGTTCCCCTCTCCATTATCCAGGGTGGAGGGTTCATGGACATGTTCGGGATGATGGGAGGAATGATGGAGAACATGGTAAGCATTTCAACAGAGAAGTACCTCATCCCTTTGTTTACATTTACAGAGAAATTTAGCAGACGCTCTTATCCAGAGCGTCTTACAGTAAGTACAGGGATATTCCCCCCCGAGGTAAGTAGTGTGAAGTGCCTTGCCCAAGGACACAACGTCAACGCATAGCCTGGAATTGAACCGGCAACCTTCTGATTAATAGCCCAATTCCCTAACCGCTCAGCCATCTGACCCCCTTTTAATAATTGACAATAACGAAACGTCAGAGGGGCGGCGTAGCCTTCGAACAACAGTACCATCGTAATGGCTCTACTCTGATGATTCGGTCTTTACTCTGATGATTCGGTCTTTACTCTGATGATTCGGTCTTTACTCTGATGATTCGGTCTTTACTCTGATGATTCGGTCTTTACTCTGATGATTCGGTCTTTACTCTGATGATTCGGTCTTTACTCTGATGATTCGGTCTTTACTCTGATGATTCGGTCTTTACTCTGATGATTCGGTCTTTACTCTGATGATTCGGTCTTTACTCTGATGATTCGGTCTTTTCTCTGATGATTCGGTCTTTACTCTGATGATTCGGTCTTTACTCTGATGATTTGGTGTGCGTAGCAGGAGAGGATGTCCGGTTCCCCAAGCTGTCAGACGTACTCCTCCTCCACGGTGATCTCCTACTCCTCCTCGGACTGTGGTGCTCCCAAAGTCTACCAGCAGACGAGTGAACTGAGGACCGCGCCTGGCGGGGTAAGAGTGCGCCCGTCCCAACTTCAGACCTGTCAGAAAAATCAGTAGTAATAAAAGGTTTAGTTCAAATGTAGGCCTCAGCACTTAACGGTGATTATTTTATGCTTTGTAATTATTGCCCGCTGTGGTGTGTGTGATCTTTTAGATGTAGTCGACGTTAGCAGTTTTGTGTTGTGAGGATTTCCAATAATCAAATCTGAACCCCCTACTGCCCTTCAGATCCGTGAGACACGCCAGTCGATGCGTGACAGCGAGAGCGGCCTGGAGCGACTGGCCATCGGCCACCACATCTGGGACCGCGGCCACGTGATGGAGCGCTCCCGAAACCGGCGCACCGGAGACCGCGAGGAACGCGAAGACTACATCAACCTCGAGGAGAGTGAGTGCAGCGCCCGGCGCACCACACCAGCCATCTAGTCACAAAATGACCCCGACATCGTCAAAGGGGTTACCGGGTAGTTGGGTGTGTGTTATGGTGATTGGAGTGTTCCTGTGTTATCTGCGAGTTCACCTGGTTTGAGGAGGGAGTGTCAAAGGGCTGTGCAGGCTGTCAGAGCGCTGATGTGGCATGCATGTGACGTTCTGACCCGTCACCCCCCTCTTGTCCTGCCTTTCTCAGGCGAGGCCGCAGCCTTCAACGAGGAGTGGAGGAGGGAGGCGGGGCGGTACCCTCCCCCCAGTGCGCGAGGGCTGGACTACGGCCGAGACCGGAGGGCAGGAGGTCAACAGCTAGCTCTCACCGCCCCTCCCAGCTCCTCGCCTCCGACCACACCCCGCCACGACTCCCCCCGACACCCCCCGCCCCCGACCCGCCCCCGTTACGACTGGTGAGAGGTAGGAAGGAGCAACTGTTGGAAGTGTGTGTGTGGATGCGTGTGTGTTTGGGATGGGAACCCTTTGCAATATGGATTAGACATACCGTGTATTGTTCTATGTTTGCAGAGTGATGGGAATGGTTGTGTATGTGTTGAGTGCTTGTGTATGGAGTAATACCCACATGCTGTTTCCTTTTACAAGATTTTGCCCTCAAGTCGGAAGACGGGGAGATGTCTTCTAGGACTATGGAGATGCACCCGTTGATAAATATGTGTTTTCTACTCCCAGGGGTCAAGGCTGAGGAGGCAAGCCAAGCTGAAGGAGGAGAGAAGGAGATCTACCTGATGCTGTGAATGAGGATGAATAGGGAAGTGGGTCATCTCGACTGACCATCAGAGATATCTGACAGGATGATTGGACTGTCTATATATATAAACTATACATTTTACAAATACACAAACACATGTCAGAACCCAGCACATTCCGTAGTTTCATTTCTGGTTCAACTTCTCTGCTGTTACCATAAACACACACGCACACGCACACAGGAGTGCATACTCACACATGACACACAGACACACACACACACTCTCACTTTGTAAATAGAAACACATTATCAAACTTTACATGCGTTTTTTGCCCACCGCACTACATAAGTAAACGTACATGGCTACACTACAGTGCATACATTTGCTGTACAGTCCATATATGTTTGTGTAGACACTAGTGTCTGTGGATTGAATTGTATACTGTTGACTAATTAAACTAATTGATTGAAAAACCATTAAACATTGTTAGATAATTGCATATGGTCTTGAGACTGTTTTTAAATGGACTCACCTATGTTTAAAACCAGATAATGATTTGAATGTTGCCTTCTACTGTTGTGTAGTAGCTTGACCAATCATTGTATTATAATGTGCATACAGGGTGCTTTTGTTTTTAGAAATGTGTTTTTGCCATTGTAAATACTAATTTCTGCTGACATTCCGTGAATCCTGACACACATTACCGCCATGCAGATTCACACTCAGATAATGCAGAAATCACACATCAGGTTTTCTCTCGTGTGCACACCCGTGCGCACGTTCTCCTCATGTCAGAGTAGCTGCAGATGGTCACGTGACTACCAGATGGAACACACCAGTGAGATAGCCAATCAGAATGCTCCTCCCTCCCCCCCTCTCCCCTGGCACGTTCCCTCCGGTGCTCCCTCTATTTCTCTCTCCCTGACTACATATTTTCACATCTGTATTTCTCAGTTTGTTCTCAAATGTCTTAACGCCTCACCAGTGCCCTTGTTAATTGCATCAGCCTTTCATCTATTGAAACACGTCTCTCCACAAACACCCTGCTGTCCTCCACATTTACATTTAGTCATTTAGCAGATGCTCTTATCCAGAGTGACTTACAGTAAGTACAGGGACATTCTCCCTGAGGCAAGTAGGGTGAAGTGCCTTGCCCAAGGACACAATGTAATTTGGCACGGCCGGGAATCGAACCAACAATCTGATTGATTGCCCGACTCCTTAACCTCTCAGCCATCTGACCCCACCTTCCTGTACCTTCTGGGAGACCAGAGCTTGGACTACCCTGTTTCAGTCCCACAGATCCCTCCAGAGGGGACTTGTGGTTTGTACTCTGTTCTTCAGGTCTCTCGTGCTTCCTGACTTCTAATCAAGCTTCTCTTGTCCTTCTGACCCCCTGGGGTCACACGGCTGGACCCATCCACACAGTATAACCTCACGGCCCACAATGGGTTTTTAGCGTGGGCGCGTGTCCTGTTATGTTTAATGGTGTGAAAGCTACGCTAACAAAGCCTACTTCTCAGCCGAACGCCATTCCAAGTCTGTGTTTGCCCTATCCCTCTGTTAGCCTAAATGCTATGCTAAGCCTCTGCATCCAACAGTATGTTACTGGGTTCCTGCCAATCCTGACGTCTGTTTGCCCTTGCTTGCTGTGTGCACACCGGTTAATCAGTGCTTACATCACTGCTGACTAGTATTCATGACATCTGTGAAAATGTTGTCCCCCTGCAAATTGTGCATATATGAATATGTAATATTGGTGTTTGACGAAGCTCGGCGGCGATGCCCATGGCTTGACTGCTGCAGTTTGTTTGTTGTTGTAATGGAATGAGCAGGGGGACTGTTTGTGAATGTCAAGCTCAGCTCCTCAGATGTGCTATTTCCATTATCATGCAGGTCCGGGGCCAAAAACCAGTACCACAGACCCTTGATTTCACTCCTTTTTGCTATATTGCTGCATCCTTTTTTCCTCTCTCATCTTTTTGTCTCCTTGACCCAGTCTCGCTCCCTCCCCTTTTCTCTGCATCTTCCAATGACTCACACGTTCCCCCTCCCCCGCCTGTCACACATTTCAACCCCCCTCTCTCTCTTCTTCTCTCTCTCTCTCTTCTTCTCTCCCTCTCTCTCTCTCTCTCTCTCTCTCCCTCTCTCATTCGCTCAAACTCTCTCACTTTCCCTACTAGGCTTCACACAGGCTGCAGGTAATGATGAAAAAGAACAATTTATTATTTCACCTTCATCCTTCTTACTCTATCTCCTCCTGTCTTTGTCTCTTGCTCTGTGGTCTGTCATCATCTAATCTCTGCATTGGTCCATGTTCTCAGAGCGAATCAGGTAACGGCCTGGATTACATCAGCCTGTGCTATTTATCAAGGACTGACTGCATTTTACATTTGTGTACAGTATGCTATGTCAAATCTTGGCACTGTGTTAGAGATTTCTTGTGTGTGTACAAGCGTGTGTGTGTGTTTGCATGTCATGGCATGTGCTTAGAGTGCATCGGCTTCAAAGCTTTTCCTCCACAAGGATGCGTCACTGTTTTCAGGCTCTGTGTGTGTTTCTAAGAGAGAGGTCCTTTGGAATTTGTTATTTTTTTACCAGTGTGCCATGTCCACTTTCCTAAACTGCTGGTATCTCATTTGATGTTTAGGACACACAGTAGAGGTCATTTTGCTCTGTCTCTCTCTCATCGCCATCCCAGAATATTCAACATTTCTCGAGGTTTAAATTATTCAGTAATTTGCTACATTGTTAGCCATGTCAGAATAAGTCAGGGAGTCAGAAATAAGCTTGTGCATGTTTGTCAACATTCAAACGATGCTTCAGGGTCGCATCTCTGTGTTTTTTATATGCTTGTGCGTTTGTGCTCCTTTTAGGATGTCGATAGTGAACATTGTTGCTAGGGAAATCCTGGATTCCAGGGGAAACCCTACAGTAGAAGTGGACTTGCACACAGAAAAAGGTATGATTTTGCAGACACACACAATTGTGGATGGGTGTATTGACTCTTTGTGTACAGAATATGTGTGTGTGGTACTCTTTCTGAATACTGGTGTACCTTCCCATAAATGTGGCTCCTGCAGGCGTGTTCAGGGCAGCTGTTCCCAGCGGAGCGTCCACGGGCATCTATGAGGCCCTGGAGCTGAGAGACGGAGACAAGAACCGCTACAAGGGCAAAGGTGAGGCATGAGGGAGGAGTGTTTGTGTGTGTGTGTGTGTGTGTGTGTGTGTGTGTGTGTGTGTGTGTGTGTGTGTGTGTGTGTGTGTGTGTGTGGTGGTGTGTGTGTGTGTGTGTGTGTGTGTGTGTGGTGGTGTGTGTGTGTGTGTGTGTGTGTGTGTGTGTGTGTGTGTGTGTGTGTGTGTGTGTGTGTGTGTGTGTGTGTGTGTGGTGGTGGTGGGGGGGGGCTACTCTACTCACACTTTGCCTCTTGTTTTATTCTCAGGTGTGCTCAACGCTGTTGGACACGTCAATGAGACCATTGGGCCTGCCCTCATCCAGTCAGTAAGTGTTTCGCATGTGTGTGTGGGTGTGTGGGTGTGCAAGAGAGAGAGAGATATGTGTGTCTGTCTTTGCCATTCTCTGAAATGTTGTGTGTTCCAGGGTATTAATGTCATGGAGCAAGAGAAACTGGACAACATGATGATTGAGATGGATGGCACTGAGAACAAATGTAGGTATCTACAGTCACGTCGGTGACCCATGTAAACCACAAAAGTGCACAACTTTGTGTCAAATGCGCAATTTGTTTGTGATATTCTCTCCACAGCTCAGTTTGGGGCCAACGCTATCCTGGGTGTGTCACTGGCCGTATGCAAAGCTGGTGCCTCAGAGAAAGGCGTGCCCCTGTACCGTCATATTGCCGATCTGGCAGGAAATACGGAATTGGTCCTTCCTGTTCCTGTGAGTTCCCAAGCATCGAATCTGCACCCTTTCCTCATTATTTTTGTATTCATATATACAAGTATTTTGTATTTATTATTCAAGTATTTATATATGCAAGTATTTTGTATTTTCCCATTTTAATATTGAGTGGAGTCTATTCCCTAGTTCCATATAGTCATTTAGCAGACGCTCTTATCCAGAGCGACTTACAGTAAGTACAGGGACATTCCCCCCTAGGCAAGTAGAGTGAAGTGTCTTGCCCAAGGACACAACGCCATTTGGCACAGCCGGGAATCGAACCAACAACCTTCTGATTAATAGCCCGACTCCCTAACCGCACAGCCATCTGAGTTCCAATCGTCTTTCTCTCCTTTAGGCCTTTAATGTAATCAACGGAGGCTCCCATGCCGGTAATAAACTGGCCATGCAGGAATTTATGGTACTTCCTGTTGGGGCGGAGTCTTTCCGTGATGCCTTGCGTGTGGGGGCGGAGCTTTACCAAACGCTCAGGGGTGTCATCAAAGAGAAGTACGGCCAGGACGCGACCAACGTGGGGGACGAGGGGGGTTTTGCACCCAACATCTTGGAAAACAGTGAAGGTAATGGACTGAGCGGTAGACACACCTATGCCACTGTAGACATTTACATTTAATCATTTATTCCAGAGTCATTCCTAGTCATATATTTCATAAGTCTTATCCAGAGCGACTCACAGTAAGTACAGAGACATTCCCCCCGAGGCAAGTAGGGTGAAGTGCCTTGCCCAAGGTCACAACGTCATTTTTCTCAGCCTGGAATCGAACCGGCAACTGGTTCAATACATAGCTGAGGGGTTACCAACTATTCTGCGAGTAAACCGTATCCACGCCATAGCCAATTCAGTTCAAGACGTAGGCTGTATGGTTGAAGGTAGGTATGTACACATTGTTGACAGGCTGTCAGTTCAGAGTCAGCATGTGGCATCTTGAGAGCCCTCCACTGTGGTCTCTCTTTACCCTGTAGCAGGGACGATTTTAGACTCTTTTTAGGGGTGCTCAAGCACCCCTAGATTTCATCTCAGCACCCCTAAAAATAATAATAAAAAAAAATATATTGTTTATTATCATTTGATGCTGGTTTTAAATGAAGAAAGGGACATCCTTCGTTTTTTTCATTCATTCAATATTTTACATAATAATACATTGTCCAGTGAAATTAGGGATTTATATTAGCAAGGGGGTTTGGCACTTTTGCAAGGCACTGCGTTCATTTCACATCCTCATTGGGGGCCGAGCCCCCCTGAAGATCTCATCCTAGAATGGCCCCTGCCCTGTAGCGCTGGAGCTCATCAAGACGGCCATAGAAAAGGCCGGCTTCACCGACAAGGTGGTGATCGGGATGGACGTGGCTGCCTCCGAGTTCTTCATCGAGGGCAAGTACGACCTGGACTTCAAGTCGCCGCCCGACGCCAGACGCCTCATCAGTGCCCAGGAGCTGTCTGACATCTACCAGGGCTTCGTCAACAACTACCCAGGTGGGTATTGTGGGTGTGCACTTGTCTCTGTGTGTGTGTGTGTGTGTGTGTCCTGGACACACTCCTCCGGTCCCAGGAGCTGGGCTCAGAGGGACAGGGTGGCTGTGTTAATAGGTGTTTCAGTTTATTACCTCTGAATGTACGTGCCGTCCCGTCACATATCTGTTATCACGTCCCTCACAGAGAGAGAGACGCAGAGAGAGAGAGAGAGAGAGAGAGAGAGAGAGAGAGAGAGAGAGAGAGAGAAAGAGAGAGAGAGAGAGAGAGAGAGAGAGAGAGAGAGAGAGAGAGAGAGAGAGAGAGAGAGAGAGAGAGAGAGAGAGAGAGAGAGAGAGAGAGAGAGAGAGAGAGAGAGAGAGAGAGAGAGAGAGAGGGGGGGGGAGGGGGTAGATGAAGAGGGATGGAGAGAGAGAGAGGGATGGAGAAAGAGAGAGGGATGGAGAGAGAGAGAGAGAGAGAGAGAGAGAGAGAGAGAGAGAGAGAGAGAGAGAGAGAGAGAGAGGGGAGGGGGAGAGGAAGAGGGATGGAGAAAGAGAGAGGGATGGAGAGAGAGAGAGAGAGAGAGAGAGAGAGAGAGAGAGAGGGGAGGGGGAGAGAAAGAGGGATGGAGAGAAAGAGAGCTGGACTGCTCCTCCTCAATCCCCATTTCCACCTTCCGACACTTGGGGCCCGTTAAGGAGATTTTAATGATGTGCTACAGTGCACATTTGGCAAGATGGGAGCTCCTTCCACGTAGCTCTTTCGCTATCACTGGTGCTTACCACTTGTGTGTGTGTGTTTGAACTGCTGGCCAGCGGTCAAAGAGAGGGGTGAGAAGTCAAACACATCATTAAACTATTAACAATTTACTGCTACACAAACGTCACATAACCCCGCTTTTTCTTCCCCCAGTCGTGTCTATTGAAGATCCTTTCGACCAGGATGACTGGCCAGCTTGGACTCAGCTCACAGCCTCAGTGGGCATCCAGGTGAGACAGAAGTCAGCCCCCCCCCTCCCCCCGTTGGCCACGCCCTCCATCAATCCTTCCGTTCGATTGACCGGCCTTCAGTGCCGTGGGCGATATCGCCTGCCATCCCTTTTGCAGCCCAGCATCTCAAAGGACAACGTATGTGTTGTTCTGTGGTTTATCTAGGTGGTGGGAGACGATCTGACCGTCACCAACCCTCGCAGGATAGAGCGCGCCCTGGAGGAGAGGGCTTGCAACTGTCTGCTGCTCAAAGTCAATCAGATAGGATCAGTCACAGAGTCCATAAAGGCGTGAGTAAGCCATGTGAAAACCGTGCGCGCGTGTGTGTGAGATTAAGTGTAACCGATGTGGATTGATGAACTCACTCTTCAAGTATGTAAACACGCCACCCGTGCCAGCAAACAGCTAGATATTTGTTGGCGCAGGGGGTAAGGAGTCACCTTGCGAGTCAGAGGTCCCGGGATCGGGTACCAGTGAGGGGAAAGATCTGTGGGACCGACGATCAGGCCGACTTGCTGCTGTGGCGTGAGCGTAGCCTGTTCCCTGTGTGTCCCAGGTGTAAGCTGGCCCAGGAGAACGGCTGGGGGGTGATGGTCAGCCATCGCTCAGGGGAGACGGAGGACACCTTCATCGCTGACCTGGTGGTCGGGCTCTGTACTGGACAGGTAAACACGCACACAGACTTACACACACACACAGACTTACACACACGCACAGACTTACACACACACACACGCACAGACTTACACACACACACACAGACTTACACACACACGCACAAAGACTTACACACAGACATGCACACACAGACTTACACACACACGCACACACACACAGACTTACACTCACACAAACACATTTTCTCTAAACCTTTTCAATGTTTGGACAATGAGTATGGGTGTTTGTGTCACGATATTGTTTGTGTCTGTTCTGTCAGATCAAGACTGGAGCTCCGTGCAGATCTGAGCGTCTGGCTAAATACAACCAGCTCATGAGGTCAGAGTCCATTTAGTCCGTTTGTGTGTCAGGAAAATTGTGAAATGTTTTTCTGACAATTTTTTCTTTCCCTCATCCCATCTCTCTGTGTCTCTCTCCTGCCTTCCTTCCCCCCTCCTCCACCTCTGTTCCTCCTCCCCCATTTCGCCTCCTCCTCTCCCACGTTTCTCCTCCTCTCCTCCCCCCCTGTCAGGATTGAGGAGGAGTTGGGGGACCAGGCCCGTTTCGCTGGTCACAACTTCCGGAACCCCAGCGCCCTCTGAGACCTAGGGGGCACGGACCGCCACCGCCACTGCATCACAGACACGCACCGCATCAGTGGGCAGCACAGACACAGGAAGAGACAGACTAGCAGGCAGACAGACTTACTGACACACAGCTGACAGCGACAAATTATCACTTTCAAACCTCCTAAGCACACATTAGAAGGCCCACACGGATACACGCAGATGCAGTAAGAAACAGATTGAGAACAATCAGCTTTCAAAATCACTTAGACGCTCTGATGGTTGAATCCACGGTTTGAGCTGATTGCAAGAAGACTTGTGCAAAGAAAACAGAGACCGCGTATGTTTTTTAAGCAAACTAGCATCCTTCTCTTCTTCACTTGTTCCTTATCTCTCTCTATCTCTTCTCCTCACGATCCCTCCATCAATCATTTTCAATTATTTCTTCACGACAGTGCTCCAATCCTGCTTCTCCTCTCTCGTTCCGTTCCGGAAATCAGAAGTATATCTTCACCCGACTTGATAGCTTGCTATATAATCATGTCTGTTACCTTAATATAAGCCATGCACTCAATAAAAAAGCTGAGCAACTACAATGCTCACTTAAACCGCAACTGTCTATTTATTCCTGCATTTTAGAGATAAGTCCCTTGCCACGTGCTGTTCTATATCTAGGCCTATTTACTTTGTCAATATAGGTACCTATTGTTTGCGTCTGAATCAATACAAGGTTTAAATGCAACGTTGATTAAATAACATTCAATAGCTGGGCTATTCTATTCTGCATGATATTTCTGTTGTGACCGGGGTAGGCTTGTTGTATTATTCAGATTGTAATTTTCACCCAATTATTAATTCATTTAGCCTACCTACACCATGCACATGTGCGTATTCATTTGCGATATGTTGCTGCATGAAAATACACTTTTGCAGTTTAGTCAACTGCAAGTTACAAATGTAGCAGCAGAGGGAGCGCGAGCTGCGGTGGTTGTCGAGTGAAGCTACGCTCGCGCACAGATAGTGGAGGAGAAGGGTTTCCTGAACCGTTCCCTGCGCGCAGGCGCACTCTGCCAATCCTCAAGACGGTTACTATGGTTACTACACAATAGGAGACGGGACAGGGGGCTGGGTGAAGGGGCGAGGGAGCGACATGGAGAGAGGGAGCTTTGCAGAGCCGCTTGACTGGCCACACGGTTGCAAGCTTTCCCCGACTGTCAGGATAGACTAGACAGAGGGGGGGGGGGGAGGGAGTCATTTGTTGGAAAGGGAAAAATTAAAAGGAGATGCTTCGCCTAAAATATATGGCCTTTTTACAAGAAAACTGCTACGTTGGATGGCCCCTAAATGGGCGGATGTATATAGTCTAGACAAAGTTAGAGTTATCTGTCATTAAATGAGTATGACCATATGCTTATCTAGCTTATAAAGGCCTTGATGTTGGCACGGTGTGATATTGTTAGGATAAGAAATAGTGTAGGCCTCGCCTACGCGAACAAAGGATAGCTTTGGAAGATTCCATCATATTCCTTGTTCTTTATAGAGCTCGTGAGAATGTGTGGATGTAGATATTCACAGGAAGGTTGGTCTGTATACCACAGTGTAGGTGAACGTGTTTTGGGTTGAGGTAGAATAGAGAGACCTTTCTCTCCCTGTCTCCCCTCCCTCTTCAGAGTTTTGGCCTTCTCTGCGCCTCTTCCTTCTCCCTCCCTCCTTCTCCCCTGTCCTCGCTCCCCCTTTCCTTAGGAATATGCAAATCACGCCCTCCTTCAGCTCCCTCTCTCTCTCTCTCTCGCTCTCGCTCTCTTTCTCTTACCCGACGTGCATCCCCTGTTCGCCCCTCCGTTAAAATTGTGACTGTACCGACGGCAAAAAAAAAGTGCAAGTCGTCTTGACGGAGGAAGGGGGAGTGGGGAGAAAGGAAAAGGGGCGAAGGGGGTGGGGAAGCCAAGCGTACGCATCAATTTGTACAGTCTTCAGCAGCACCCCGTTTTTCCTGCAACGACTTGAGAGAGAAATTCTGCATTATTTGCGGAACCGTTTCAAAATGATCCAGCGCCGGGCTCTGTTTATAGGAGCTTGTGCCACTGTGTAGCCTATGTAGGTCCACGTACAATGTGAAACGTGAGGCAGAGAGAAAGAAAGGGAGAGTGAAAAAGGGGGACACGCATCGCTGGATATTATAGGTAAGGAGAGGGGAAAATGGATGCACAGTCTATATTTTTAGCTTTTCTTGTTGGCCACGCTTGTGTCCTCCCTCCCCTTCCTTTGTGCGTTAATGATCATGCTCGTGCGTTATGGCTAATTTATGCCCCGGTATATGTGTGTTAGAACGGTCAACACACGCACTCACATTCCAACGAGAACAGGCGGTGCAAAATGCCTATCGCCATTCTATTCAACCGTTTTCTTTATCCAGGGGATGAAAATATAGAGTGCGCGACAAAACGCATGGATGTGTGAATCTTTCTGCTTTATCGGTGTAGCTGTTGCTCATTCTCTCGGTTCGGGCGATTCTGTTGTAGCTCTCTCGATGAAGGTAGAAAAGCTGTACCCGGTCGCTTCTGCATGTGTATCAATAACATTCGCAGGAGAAGAAAGAAGAAAGAAGGTTGCGGTGCCTGTTTGACGGTGATGTAAGCTGTGCAACTGTGTCTGCTCAAACTGTGGCTTGGAGCATGCTATGCCCGCTATGCATTCCTAGTAGTATTTATTTTTTTATTGACGTACATGTGTTTGACAGAGACACAAGCAAAACACATAGGAGTGAGTGAGTTTAGGTCGTGTGTTAGAGAGCGAGACAGTGGGAGAGACCATCAGATGCCATTAGTATACCCTATTCTGCTGTGTAAGTTGCTGTGTTTGCTAATGTAGTTGTTTATAGACCTTGGCCAGGAACCTGCAAATGAACACATGAATAAGAAGCAGCCACCTGTGACATTGCACGCTGTAAATATACTCTGTCTTCGGGAACTGTAGCCCGGGAATACGAGTTGATCCACACATTTCATGAGACCGTAGCCTGCACAATTCATTACTGACTGTTTGGACCACAGGCCCGAGGTGTGCGCTGTATTTTTCAATTTGCAGCCTCCTTGTGGCTGTCTCCTTGTGTTCAATGTAAAGCCCAAGTACCCATCAGCCATTAATCACTTACTGTGCACTGTATGTAGATGTAGGGTATAAATGCTGTGAGTGTATGAATAAGTCAATGCATGCTCTACTCAGTAATGATTAATGCATATCTGTATGTACTGCACAAGGTAGTGCTGTGGGATTTACTGTAGTGAGTGTGCGATGAATCAAACACACGTACACATAAACTTGAAAATGAATGTGTTGTTTACTGCCCACTTAGTTGAATGTGCTTGTACTGTACACGAACAGTGCCACTACTTTGCGACTACTCATCTAAATATATCTTTTAATTTCTTCCTGTGTGTAACTGTACTATTTATAACCTCATTTAATATGAATGAGGTTTCTTAGTGGAACATGAATGAATGGATTAACGAGACCTTTGTAGTTCCTGTTTTTAATGTCAGTTACTCTTATGAATGGCGGAGTGAGACATGAACACCTCTCTAACGCTATGTCGTAGTCGGGTTGACCTTATGAATGCATGAGGAGGCTTGGGACTGAGTTGATGTGGGTGTGCTGGCTGGCCATGCGCAGGGATTGTAGGATAACCACATGTGGCTGAAGGTTTTGAACTGTGGTCATGGAGGTGGAAGGGGGTACGGCGCGGGGAAGCCTCGCATGGTGTCTCGGCTTTGTACCGTGTTTGATGACAACAGTTAGAAAATAGGATGTGGTGTTTTTGTTGCATCTTTGTCATATCTTGGTATGAAAGCTTCATGTTTATGAGGCTGCCTCTTGTGCGGTTGTCGCCCTGACCAACCTTGGAACAAACCTTGGAGGAAGAGTTTGATTTGACGTGGTTGTGCTGTTGTCTCTGCAGGCCTGGGTAGCTCGGATGTGTTGATCCCCAGACTGAACAGAGACTGCTACTTCCTCTGCCGTTGCCTGCGAGGTGAAATGGACATTGCAGAGGAAAGACCATGAAGACAAGAACTCACAAAGAATCAGTAAGAACTGTTATCATCATTTGTGTGTGTGTGTGTCAAAGAAATTGCCTTCTCTTCTCATAAGGCGTTATTAAATGTGAAATCATGGATGGTTTTGAAATTATATGAATTAGATTATCTCGAGTTGATAAGTAGCCTATTATATATTAGAGGTGAATGAAAACAATAATTCTGTGTGATATGACTACCAATGCCGTTATTGTGACGATCTTCTTATTTCCTGCCTACCTCCATGTACCATGTCTCCCTTATGTCTTATTGTTTTACCTGGCCTCTATTGTTTAGTTTTTTTACCCAATGTTCCTCTTTCTAATGATCTCTTCTCGTGTTCTCTCTACCTTCCATAACTCCAACGCCTTAATTTCGCTGTTTCATCATGTATTGATTCACGTTATGTTCTGATCATCTTATTATATCATCTCACTAATCTCACCTAATCTTTACCCCCCCCCCCCTTTACCCCCTTCTCCTTCTCCTCCTCCTTCACCCCTGGTCGGTTCAGATGCCCATGCGCAGTGGGCGGAGGAGGGGGGGCAGTGAGGAGAGGAGGGGCAGACGCCCGCACCCCAGCCCGTCTCGAGCCGAACGCAGCGACAGGCAGACGGTTAGACTCCACCGCCTCCGTGTCTCTCTCTCTCTCCTGCGTTCACCCCTTATAACTCAGTGTCTCGTTTAGTTAAGACAGAGAAGGGTCTGTCAATCACTGCTCATCGATCAAAGCCCTCGTGAAGGCCTGTTTGGTGTGAGTGTGTGTGAGTGTGTGTGAGTCATCGCCACAATTGGTGTACTCTTGCACTGCCGATGATGTTTGTTTCCGTGTTTTACACGCTTGTGCACTTTGCGTGTCGTCTTTCTGGTACTTTGATGTCTTCTGTGCGCCTCTTTGTTCTAAAAACAGACTTAGGAGCAGAACTGCGGCAGAATTAAAACCCGTTCTTTCTTTTCAGCAAAGAGCCACCAGTGAGGAATTGGCTGCAAACCGCTTCAATCGGCGTTCGCAAGGTCACGACTCATCAGAGAGCGAAGGGGAGGAACACGGGCCTCCACCGAAGAGGCAGAAAGTGCAGGTCAGTTTAACAGAAACATATCATCTCATGAAGGGAAAAAACAACTGCGTCTACTCCTGTCAAGTACATCAAGTTCAATGTAATCACTCCTCGAGGATGTGATTCAACTGGATACTGTTTGAGCACGGCACATATTTACTACAACGATGCTCTATAGTTGTAACGCACTGTACCGCACATTTGTACAGGCGTGTGTCAAATAAAACACATTTACACATTTTCTCACAGGATGCCGCCCCAAACACAGCCCCCCCTGCTTCAACTAATTCTACCGAGAATACCCCCTCCACTGTCCCACCCCCACCCCCGGCTGTAAGCCAATCACGGGAGAGTGACAATGAGGATGGGCAATCCCAAGGTAGCAGGAGCTCGGTGGTAGGGAGCCTGGCCAATAGCAGCAGTAGTCTGAGCAGTGGGCGGGACATAGACCAGGACAACCGCTCCTCCTCTCCGAGTCTCTCCGCCTCCCCATTGGCCAGCCTGGACTCAGACTCCGACAGCCCTGATTCGCCCAAGCAAGGAGAGAGGGATCGTGAAAAGGGGAAAGGGGGAGGAGTGGGGAAGTCAGGGGGAGAGGACAGAAGATCAGCGAGAGAGGCGAGAGGGGAGGAGTCTTGCGGAGAGGCGGAGAGGAGGGACGGCGACGGGAGGATGGACGACAGTCCTGCTCTGAAGCCACCTACCGCCCCTTGCCCTCCCTCTGCCCTCACTCCCTCTGTCCGTGGCGGAGCTGACTCCAGCGTCGCCGAGGGCAACAGTGGCAGGAAGTCCTACTTCTCCCTGGACTCCAAGCTGGTGAAGGTGGAGTACGGAGGAGCCGCCGGCGGGGACGGAGGACACGGAGGCAGTCGGATGAACGCCAAAGCCAACGCTCAATGCACGACCAAGACAACCGTCTCTGGGGGAGACTATCCCCACGGCAACCCCAATATTCCGCACGCCCCTCCCCCACCGCTGCCCCCTCCCCCCGCCCTGAAGCCGCTGGAGCTGGGGGGTCCGAACCTCCCAGTCGAGGCCAAGGCAGAAAGAGACAAGCTGGAGAAGGCTGAGAAACTCATGGACAAGACCCAGTCCACGCCCCCTTCCCTGTTACCGCAAACCAGCCCCTTGCCCCAGCCTCAGCCTTCACCCCACCCCCATCACTATAGCCCCACCAGCTGGCAGGGTGGCACGGCAACCGGTTGCCAGGGTAGCTGGGGCTACGCCCGTTACCCCGGTAACCACCACCCGCACCAGCCGCAGCACCAACCCCCAGTGCAGCAGCAGCAACTGCCCTCCGTCTACAACCCCCCCTCCTCCCGCCTCTCCTCCGCCTCGCGCCCCCCCTACCTCCCCCACCCTCACCCCCACCCCCACAGGGAGTACCTGCCCAGGTACACTGGTGGGGGAGGGGACAGAGAGAGGGGGGCGACGGGAGAGCGGGAGAGGGGAGGCAGAGGCGAGTTCGGAGGGAGGGAGATGAGCAGGGAGTTCTCCGCCAGCGTTGGCAGCAGCGGTGGGGGTGGAAACAACAACAACACTAGCGGGGGGATGGGGGGACCCAACGGTCTGCAGGCCAGAGAGTTTGGCTCTCTGTCGGGGAGTCAGAACCGCGAGTACCCCGGTCTGGTAGCACAGGCACCTGGGAGAGACGGCCCCATGGGACCCGGGGGGAGAGAATTTGGGTCAGGGTTTAGGGACAGAGATAGAGAGAGGGACAGGGAGAGAGATGGAGGAAGGGATTTCTCTCTGCCCAATCAGAACCAGAGTCGAGACTTTGGGGCCAATGGGACGGGACCTGGGGGAGGTCACTCCAGAGACAAGGAAGCGGGCAGGTGGGGCGAATATGGGGGGCAGACGAGAGAGGTGGGGGGGAACAGCAACCCCATGCCCCCCAGCAACCCCCCAGGCTCAGCCGGCGGGTTACCTGTGACCCCCATCCTAACCCGAGACCCCCCGTCTTCACCCCAAAGCACCGCCACTCACCCCTCCCTCTCCTCCCTGCCACCTCACGCTCACCCCCATCCTCCAAACCCCTCCAACCGGGAATACCCCCCCTCAGTAGACCAGGCCCCGCCCCCTTCCTCCGGCGGAGAGCACTTCCACAGGGAGTACGCCCCTCCAGGAGGGAAAGACTACCCACCTGGTGCAGCCTCCTCCTCTGGCCCCCCACGGGAGTACCCCAGCCCCCCCGGGATGACCCCCAATCTGGGGAGGGACTACCCTGGTGGACCCCATTCCTCACACCCCTCCCACCCCTCCCACCCACACTACCAAGTCCAGTCAGCCAGGGACCGAGAGAGGGACTCGAACCTGCGAGAGGCAGCTCTTTATCCGAGCCGCGGAGGCCCCGCCCAACCCCCCTCCCACTCTCCTTCCTCCTCCTCTTCCTCCTCGCACCACTCCCATCCTCCCAATGCTCCCTATCCCCCTCCACCTCCCGCCCCTCCTCTCCCTCCCCCCCAGACCTCCCTACCCCAGCCGCCCACCTCCAGCCTGGGACCAAACCACACGCGTCCGGTGCAGTACCCCTCGTCCAATCAGACTCCTCCTCCTCCGCCCTTGTCTAGCACGGCAACCAATCAGATGGGAGGATTTCCATCTTTCCCTCCTGGTGCCTCCTCCGGAGCGAACATGCCACTTCCTGGTTCGGGCGTGTCTTCTACCTGTTCCCCAGGATGTAGGCCCTCCTCCTACCACGGCACCTTAAACAGCCACCCCCCCTTCAGTGGCCCCTACCACCCCAATGGAAACAGTGGCAGTAACCTGGCCCACAGCAATAGTAGCAGTGGCATACCCAACAACAACAGCAATAGCAACTCCCACTCCCTCTCGCCCCCTAACGCCTCCAAGGGACCTCTTGGCAACCCTGGCAACAACAACGGCACTTCAACCCCCAGCTCCAGCTCCACACTTCCTGGAGACGGGCATTCGGATTCGTCTACTGGCCCTCTCCCTCCGCCCGTCATCAAGGAGGAACCAATAGAGGAACGGGAGGAGAGCGAGAGCCCGCCCCCGGTGTTGAGAAGCCCGTCCCCTGAGCCGAAACTCGTGGACGTTCCGATCCACGCCAGCCAGTCCGCGAGGTGAGACGGGATGAACGTTAGTCCTGTCATAACAGCATAGCTTCTGTCTGGTCGTAACAGCATAGCTTCTGTCTGGTCGTAACAGCATAGCTTCTGTCTGGTCGTAACAGCATAGCTTCTGTCTGGTCGTAACAGCATAGCTTCTGTCTGGTCGTAACAGCATAGCTTCTGTCTGGTCGTAACAACATAGTTTCTGTCTGGTCGTAACAGCATAGCTTCTGTCTGGTCGTAACAGCATAGCTTCTGTCTGGTCGTAACAGCATAGCTTCTGTCTGGTCGTAACAGCATAGCTTCTGTCTGGTCGTAACAGCATAGCTTCTGTCTGGTCGTAACAGCATAGCTTCTGTCTGGACGTAACAGCATAGCTTCTGTCTGGTCGTAACAGCATAGCTTCTGTCTGGTCGTAACAGCATAGCTTCTGTCTGGACCTGTTCCCCACACGGATGTCCTTTCACGCGATACGTTAAACCAGACAGTAAAAAAATACCGGAAACTTCTTCTGGGCGTCTGATATTGATTATTAGAAACCAAATCTGTCTCTCTTTCATGACGATCTTCATGAGTGTGAAGTGTTCTTCCTCACTGAGGTGTGTGTGTGTGCTGTTGTCAGGTTCCACAGAGTTCTAGACCGGGGCAGTGGGAACTCGTGCGCTCGCAGCGATGTTCTGTTCGTCCCGCTGGATGGATCCAAACTGTGGAAGAAAAGGAACGAGGTGATCGAGAGGGCCCGGCGAGAGGTGGAGCAGAGAGCCAGAGACCTGCGAGAGAAAGAGAGAGAACGAGAGCGAGAGCGGGAAAGAGAGAGGGAACTGGAGAGACACCTACAAGTAAGCCTGTTGTGGATCAGAGTTTGTATATTTTAGGAGAACAAAAGTAATGATGATGAGGATGCTGATTACGATGATAACCAGACATGTGGGTGCATTGATAATATATCTCTCTCTTCTCTCTTTCTCTCCCTCTATTTCTCTCCCTTCTCTTTTTCTCTCTCCCTTCTCATTCTCTCTCTCTCTCTTTTTCTCTCTCTTCTCTCTTTCTCTCCCTCTCCTTTTCTCTCCCTTCTCTTTTTCTCCCCCCCTCCCTCTGCAGCAGCAGAAGGACAACAACAACAACAACGCCGTAGGAGGAGGGCCACGCCAAGGCTCCTCCCTCTTCTTCCCCTCGTCTTCCTCCATCCTCCTCGACCCTTCATCCTCCTCCTCCTCTTCCTCTGGCAACCCTGCCTCCCACCCTCCCCCTCACCCCCAGCACCACCACCCCCACCCCCACGCTCACCTGCACCCCTCCCACCCTCTCCACCCTTCCCTCTCTCACTCCATCCCCCACTCCCTCCTCCTCCCGTCCATGGGAGGGGCGTCGGCAGTGGTTGGGGGTCCCCAGGGGGCCCTAGGGATCGGGTTAGGGGGTCCCTACCTGGGTCCTGACACACCTGCTCTGAGGACCCTGAGCGAGTACGCGCGGCCTCACGCCATGTCTCCCCTAGGCGCGGCCAGCCGAGCGCAGGCCCACCACCCCCACGTTCACCACCACGCCCACCCCCACGCCCACCCCCACGTCCACCCTTCCTTCTTCCTACCCCAGTTCCAAAACCCCGGCCTGGGCCACCCTCACCACCTCCCCGCCGACGCTGCCACGGCAGCCGCCATCTTGGGGTTCCTATACGGGGGTAGTCTGGAGGGGGGTCATGGGGGCATGGGGGGTCATGGGGGAGTACCTGGGGGGCCGGGGCCAGGGGGGATGGGCGGTGCAGGGATGGGCTTCCCTCATGCCATGGCAGCCCACAGGGACCGCATGAAGCCGGGCTTTGAGTTTAAGAGTGAGGAGAGGATGTATCCGCCGGTCTCCATGGCTGACCAAACGGCACTTGCCCTCGCTCACTCCCACTCGCACGCCCACGCCCATGCCCACGCACACGCACACGCCCACTCCCTCCTGTTAGGGGGTGGAGGAGGGGGGGCCGGTGAGGTGTCACTCTATGGCACGCCCCCTCCTTCAGCCCCTCCAGCCCCACCCCCTCTCCAGAACCCAGGGCTAGCCCCTGTGAGCCGACCCCCCAACCCCTCCGCCCCCCAGCCCCACTCCAACCCACCCCCGTCCTCCATAGTCCCTCCCCCACTCCCCACCCACCCCATAACCACACCCACTGCTGCTCCTCCTCCCCCGGCCCCCGCCGCCCCTCCTCCAGCTCCTGCCCCTCCGCCCTCCTCCTCCAACCCCGCTTCATCCCACCATCATCCCTCCCCCCACCCTTCCTTCCCCAGCTCCCTCCACTCTCACCCCCCACCCGCCCCCACCCAGGGTCCAGCTGCCCCCGCTGAGACCTACCCCACTCCCACTCGCTCGCCCGCCTCCTCGGAGAGAGAGAGGAGTGGGGAGAGGGAGAGAGAGAGAGAGAGGGAGAGAGACAGAGTGGGGCTGCCAGCCAGTGGGGAGAGAGAACAAGAGAGGGAGAGAGAAAGAGGGGCAAGTGGTGGAGGAGGAGGAGGAAGCGGAGGAGGAACAGGAGGAGGAGGTGGTGGTGGAGGAGGAGGAGGAGGAGGAGGAGGAGGGGAGAATCTGGGGCGTCTCCAGATGTTGAACGTTACGCCTCATCATCACCAGCACTCACACATCCACTCCCACCTACACCTGCACCAGCAAGACACAGGTACCCACTGCTGAGACAACCACTCCACCCATACGCTATACATAGCATTGTCTAAAGTACTCAAGTCATCCAGTACCCATATCTTATCAAGGCATTGCAATCAATTACCGATCCATCAGAAGGTGACACAGGGATTTGCCCGTATGAATCCGCCCCTCGTTCTTTTGACTCGTTTGCATGGTGACTCCTATTAAATATTTCCTGTATTTCCTCTTACATCATTGGCCGCCAGCGGCGGGCGGGGTGCACCCCCTGATGGACCCGCTGGCATCGGGGTCTCCCCTGGCACGCCTGCCCTACCCCGGAGCCTCTCTGGGCACCCCCATCCTGGCACACCCCCTCACTGATAGCGAGGTGTTACGCCAGCAGCTCTTCGGTGAGAAGAATGTGAAATGTGAATCTGCACATCCAGGAATTCAACACCGTCACAGTTATTGTATTTTATAGTAATTGTGGAAGGAATGGAATGTCCGAGGTGTTGACATTTAATATTTTCTTTCCCTCTTTCGTTCCCTCTTCTTCTCTCTTCTTTCCAACCGAACTCCCGCTCATGGCTGACCTCCCTTGTTTCTCTTTCTATCGTCAATTCACTTTTTCATACACCCCTACTCTTCACCTCTCCTCCATCCTGTCTCGGTCCTTCCCACCGTCCTTTCCCTCCGCTCCGCTCCTCTCCTCCGGCCCTCAGGCGCTCCGTTCCGCGAGCTTCCCCAGCCCTCCTCTCTCTCTGGCCCCATGTCCGCGGCCCATCAGCTACAGGCCATGCAGCAGGCCCAGAGCGCTGAGCTGCAGATTCAGAGGCTGGCCCTGGAACAGCAGTGGATCCACCACCATCACCACCACTCCCTCACCCAGGACGAGTACTACAGGTACTTTGGATGTTGGAATAGGGTGGGGGAGGGGGAAAGGAAGGAGAGAGGGGGGGTGGAGCTGAGGCATCTGTTTATGTGTGTAATAGCCTGTCTGTCAGTGTGTGTGTGTGTGTCTGTCAGTGTGTGTGTGTGTGTGTATGTGTGTCAGTGTGTGTGTGTGCCTGCCATGTTGCACAAGACGCCCATGTGCAATTCTTTGTACTTTTCTTTCTTTTCAGCCATTTGAAGAAAGAGAGTGACAAGACCTTGTGAGGGAAGGAAAAAGAGGGGGGACGTGTCCAAGGATGACAAGCGGAAGACAGGAGAGAATAATGTGCAAAACGAAAACAAAACAATGAACGAAAGCACTGAACAATGAAGAAAGATTTAAAAAGAAAAACACAGACTGGAAGCATATCATAGGACTGACTTGACTGCGAGGAAGGGGTTAAAGAATGGAGGGAGGGAGAGCGAAGAGTGAAAATGTTGCGCACAGTCCTTGTGTTTACTGTACGGTGTCCTAGATCCAGACTCCGGCGCTTCTTAGCGTATGTTGTTCAACTCCAGTCTGTTTTGTAATGTGCTCTGTATATTAGGCAGGGGCAGCAATATAGTGCAGTACAGTATGTGTAAAATACCTTTATGCCAGAACGAATGTGTACATGAGTCTTTCTTTTCTGTCATTGCATGTAGCTAGGCGCTTCTTCTGAACTGGTGAAACCTTTAATCTATTTTTAGTAACGAACCCCTTGTTTGTACCTGAGGTGTTCAATGAGTATGCATGAGCCCAACGACTTAGAGTCGTGTTATGTTTATGATCAATAGTATTGTTATAATTATTGTTGATGTGTTGTCTGTTTCATGATAATTATATAATTATATATACATATTATTTTCTATTATTTTTTTACATTTTCATGGTATGCTGGTTCGTTTTTAGCTTTTTATTTTCAATTCCCCCCCCCCCCCCCTGTGAAACGAATGAAGGAAAAAACAGTCTGAAAATAAATTACTTCTTTTTTTGCTAACGTTGTACGTTTTGCCTCGACACAATCGAGACTGAAAGAACACATATGTAAGCCTACTCAGAGTGCTGGCAGGGTCGTCCCCCCCCCCAAAAAAAAATGTTTTATAGAAGACACCCACACAAAGACTATCAAATTCCTCTCTCCACCCCCTTCATTTCTCCCCTCAATCTCTCACTCTCCCTATTCCTCTATCCCCTCTCTCTTTCCCTATTCCCCTATCCCCTCCCTCTCTCTCTCTCTCTCTCTCTCTCTCTCTCACTCTCACTCTCACTCTCCCTCTCTCTCTCTCTCTCTCTCTCTCTCTCTCTCACTCTCTCTCTCTCTGGTAGACTGTAGCTAATAGGAGACACATGGGATGAGTGAGAGACTTGCTATTGAGGCTGCTCCAGTGAACACCAGCCACCCTGAGCTAGCATTCCATACCGCACTGTAAAAAAGAACGAAAAGTGTAGGAGACGAGAATGTGATTTACTGATGCTGCTCAGGGTTGTGTGTGTGTGTGCGTGTGTGTGTGTTCATGCGTGTGTGTGTGTGTGTGTGGCCTGCTCCTCACATCTTTTTCAGTTGTTTTTTATTGCAGTGTGATTCCTATAGGGTTAAATAGTAGGCGAGAACAATATTGCTTCTCTTGGGCTTATTTCATAAGAATTGAGACCAGAAAACAGACTTCGGAGAGACTACAGAGATGTGGCCCCAGATCTCTCCCTTTACATACACACCCTACCTGCTCCCTACAAATAGTATCTGCTTAGTAAACAAAACTGTGGACAAAAACTTTAGTCTAGTGGGGGCCCCTTTTCATCAACAGAAATGAGAGAATAAAAGCAAAGTACTGGTATTGATAGTGAACATGAGCCATGTATCACATTATAGTAAGATATGTGCCATACATGCTGTACTGCACACCAAGGTGATACCGTAAGTAGGTTGTGTCGTGTTTCAAGTCACCTTGAATAAGTGTGTCAACTAATGTTGAAATGCCTTCGAAGCAGGACAACTCTGACATCCTCCTCTGATGACATCACACCAGAGGAGATATTCTTAGAAACCCCCCCCCCCAGAAGTCCTTCATTTGAATGGATGAGAAGGACAATGTTGAAGGTACAGAGAATTGTCCGGTAAAAGAATGGACTGCTCTCAGAAACCATTCACTCTTCACTGTTTCCCATCGCGCAGCCATTGCTGTTTATGATTGTTTCTTTGTGACGGTGGTGTCATAAACTAACAAACTGAAATGCCTCCTTTCTTATAAATTGGAGTCACAGGCTCTGAGCCAATAAAGAGAAGCTTGTTGCTCTGCTTGTGTTAAGTCTTCTCTGTGCTGGTCAAGAGGGAAGGGTTTGTATGGCGCACAAGGTCACAAAATCTAATAACTACTCTCACATAGAAAGACACGTGAATACACTCGCACAGATACACACAGATACTCACAAACACACAGACTGAAGTTGCTTCATTGAAAATGCTTCAACTTCTGCATCATTGAGTAATTAAGGACACTTGACTCACCCCCTCTCACATGCACTTGCACATCCAAGCATAGACACAGGAATGTAGCGCACACAGACACACAACCTCATAAACTCACACAGCGGAATCTTTGTCAGTAGAATCCTAGATTCTAGATTCTCAGCCCAGACAGACAGCCCAAGGGGACAGAGTTTGAGCCCAGGAAGGAGACACCCTGCCCGGCATCAGAGACCTAACGACCAGGGTGGCTGGAGAGAGAAACCAACAGAAACACCCTTCTCTTCCTTCCTCCGCCGGCCGCAGAAGTCTTGGGAGTGTCTGTCTGACACAGTGACTTCCACAAGGAAGTCACTCAAAGACAGAACGACTGTTGACATGGATCAACGAGGGGAACCGTCACATGGGAAGCTCTCAGAGGAGCCGATCGCCATCACATCGACAGGAGGGCACAAACTCTCTCAGACGGGCCGCATTCACAGCGGAGGGAGCTGTGGTAAGGTGTCGACATGGCAACAATAGTCCCTGCATGGCTCTGATCTGACAAGACGATGCTTTGGCGTGAGATGGGTCTTTGATCTGTGAGCAGAGGTTGGAATTCATAGAAATTAGATGTTTTCAGCCTTATGAGTACAGGGAAAGTCCCTGTGCAAAAACTCTTTATTGCAGTCAAAGCTTAAACAAACCCCAACCACCCTGATTTGAAGCTTGAAGAGTAGAAATGATGATTGAAATGTAATCATAGTCCGTTCATTATAGTCTATGCTAGATTAGTATGCATAGTAAGTTTAGTTACATATCAAATATTAAACGTGTTTTCTTGAGATAAATGACTATTTACGTTATCATGCCTATGACGTTTAAAATCCTCTGTGTTGCGTGTGGTGCCTCAGGCTGCAGTGGCACTGAAAGAGACCCAGAACCCAGTCGTCCTGTGTACAAACATGCAGTGGTGTCTCTGGGACTGCTGTGCACTCTACTTCTGACCACCCTAGTGACCATCTGTGTTCACTGTGAGTACACCCTCCATGGCTTCTTCAGGAACGCTCACGTAAAAACTTGGCTTTTCCTAGTTATTTGATTTCCTTGATGAGTCACCATTCTTAGGGTATGATTGGACAGAATTCTCAACTTAGATTCATTGATACTGTCTCCTGTGGCATGTCCTTATAGACAGGATGGTTGGAACACCAGCCTCAAAATGACTCAAGCAGACTGCTCAAAAACGACAACACCAAAACACAAGCAAAATTGTGACAGAACGTGACAGAAACACAAATGTTTTCAATAGGGCAAATGTCATTTGCATCCTTCCGACTGAGATCACGGCATGGTAAATATACTAGTCTTACCCTTTTTACAAGAAATGTTACAGAGGGCTTCACATACGCCCATAGAACTGCCTCTCAACCAACCTAAACCCTCAAAGAAGACAAGGAAAAACTCCCAGAAAACTCATTAAAGGAGAAAAGATTACAAACATTTTAGAGCCAAGTTTATCATAGCATTTCAATCATAAACATGCCGCAATAACAGTGTACCATATAAGCTTTGATTACAAATGTTAAGTGAATAGACTCAATTCAGCACATGGAATTTATTCATCGTCAATTTCTCGGCATCATTCACTGATATCATAATGGTATTACCATAATATGGAAGACACAGACGTTTTTGAGATACACAGAATCCAATCTGTAAATTTCTTCTGACATGTATATAATTATTTTAGCATACAGACAGTGAATAACAAAGGGACAACGTTTTTGAACGTTAATACACGTTATTAATCACCAGGCGGGGACATGTAGTTTCAGCACACACATCGTCATATAGGCCTATTCTCCATCTTATGAGTGCTTCTCATGTGCCGACCAAGCGACTCCATCCACTTGAAACTTTTTCCACAATAGTTGCACATGAACCGTTTACCCTCAGTGTGAATAGTCTGGTGTCTATTTAATGCACTAGTTGTGACAAATCGCTTCCTACATACATTGCACCTGTACGGTCTCTCTCCCGTGTGAATCCTGACATGCGCCATCAGATGAGAGCCATTGCTAAAACTTTTCTCACAAACGGAGCAGGAAAATTGCTTTTCTCTATTTCCTTCAGTATTTGTTCGGTAAAGATGCAACGGTAAAGCTGAGTCCTGGTCATAGTGACTTTGCATACAGGTAGGAGATAAAGTGAACTCTTTGGAATCAGACGGGATCCTGTCAAACGGCTCGTCTTGCTCTTCCTCTTGACCACTCCACAGATCCTCCCGTTCCTTCCGCTCCTCTTCTTTGACCTGTGAATGAGAGGGTTCCTCCACATCCTTTGGGCTCACGCTGGGGTTCCAGTCCAGTTCACAGTGCTGCTGGGGTTCCCCGTGGGGAACAGCTTTGATAGGAGCCTCCTCTCTCCGCACAGCGGCAGGGAGAGAGGTTTCGTGTTGCTGGGAAACTGAAGGAAGAGAGACATTTTGACAGAAAACAAAACCCAGTCGTCAGTAAACTTATAAACAGCTGTGTCATGCACAGTCACCATATTTTGTGTAATTGTGCACAGTAATAAATAGTCTTCCAAAAGCAAGACCCCTAGATTTAACCGCAAGAAGCTAACGCGTTAGCAAAATAGCTAACCTGTTCCTTGACACCTCAACAGCATCCGTAGGTGACAAATCTCCTCTTTCGAACGGGAAATTTCTTCTTGGTACTCGGCAATCGTTTTTTCTACCACCCCGAATATTTCTTCAGCAGCCGCGGTAAGTCGCTCGTTGAAAAACACTCTCAAAGACTGCATCTTGGACATTTCTTGGCGGTTCATGTTAAAACAGTTGGCTATGAAGAAAGCAGCTGGTTTTGCGTTCATCGGAGAGGCTTCACGCTTGTAAACACAGCTGCCACGTTCAACATGATAGAGAATGCACCACTATCGCCACCTGCTGGATGGGAAGCTCTCGAAGCGGTGGAAGCAGACATTTCGGCACTTTAAAAATTCAGTTTTAGGCCAAATCTACATTCGACAATACAATTGTACAATTGTTGTTGGAGATGGTTGGTTATGGTCTGGTGAAATGCTTAATAACAAAAAACTAATGTCAGAAATTCCCCTACCCTTATTTCAACAGATTACAAAGCCTCTTTTAGTTGCAGTTTACTGAAGACAGAATCGCAGCTTCAGAGGGACAGCTTCAACACAGCTAGCAGCCACCTCCAGATCCTGAATGGCGTCTTGACTTCTTCACAAGCTGAACTTCAGCAACGAAACACCATGATGACTTTGACCAAGGAACAGTTGGAGAAAGACTACTTGAAGCTCATAGCATCCAATCAGGATTTACGGAGACAGCACCAGCAACTTACTACATCTTACAGTCAATTAGAAGCAGAGTACAAAGATCTCACAACTTCAAACAGCGAATTAGAAACAAAACATTCAGACCAGACTTTGTTGATGAATCGCCTCCAAGGAGATTTGCAGAACATGTTCTCAGTCAGAGAACAGTTATCAAGAGAACTCTTGAACATTAGTGGGGCTCACGCCCATCTTAAGAGAGTTTACCTTAGGCTCGCAGAGACAAAAAACAAACTGTTTGCCGATGTCGTTAGTCTTTCCGAAATGAAAGCTATTGTAAACAAAGATCTTGTTGCCATGGTAAGGGAGAGAGACCACCTCAAGAGGACGGTCACTGAACTGGTCAATTTCCTGCCTGTAGACAAACACTGTCCAATCAGAGACCCTGTTACACAAGGTCAGTAAAGTCAATTGTGGATACACGCTTTTGCAAGCTTATTATCTGCTCTACGTGTTTAAATATAATTCCATTCCTGCTTCTGTTGAGATTCTTTCATGTGTATATTTGCTTATTTATCATGTACCTTTGTGTATGTTTTCATGACCTTCCACAGAGAGAGTTTGCAGTCCGTGCCTGAAAGGTTGGAAGCTCTTCTCCTCTAAGTGTTACTTCTTCTCCACTGAGAAGCAGGGCTGGAGCAGAAGTAGGGTGGACTGTGTCAAACAGGGAGGCGACCTGGTTATTATAGACAGTCCAGAGGAACAGGTACATATATTTCACAGGAATTGGTGAAGACACCATGGATATACATTAAGTTTGTTTTCAGTGTAACCCTTCCCCCCCACACACACACACACATCTCTCACACTACTAAATAACTGTTGGTGACACATTCGGGATTGTAAATTAGGTGGTCAATGCATATCTGTCTTTGATTCTGTAATCTTACATTTATGTCAACACCTTTCTGATGTCTTGCTGACACGGTGTGAACAGGACTTTGTACGCAAACACACCCCTCAGTACCACAGTCCAGCAGAGCGGTACTGGATAGGTCTGGACTCTCAGGAGGCTCGAGGCAGCTGGGTCTGGGTCGACAACACCCGCCTTAGTGAGGGGTAGGTCCAACTACAGACACACTCACTGGAATATATACTCTGTTTATGAACTGGCATGAAAACACGTCCCTGTCTTTGATGGCAGGTATTGGCTGAACGAGTCCAGCAGTGTCCACGCGAGTCGAGATAAAGAGTGCGTGTCCACCCTCAGAGAAACCAGCCCCGTTCTGAGCTGGAGGGAGGAGTTCTGCAGTAGCAGGTTCAGGTGGATCTGTGAGGGTCCAGCCCTCATACTGTCAGCATAGATACACACAAGAACACACACAGCAGAGGGGATACTGTGTGTGTATAACAGGTCTGCTGTAGCACAAACAGTGGCACTTATACTTTGCAAATGTTATTTTACAATACTAAATGACCAAAACCATATTGTATAAGGATTATGTACAACAACAACAAAAAAAGAATCCTATAAATGGCAGTGGTAACAGCAGATTGATGTAGTTTATAGTCCACAAAACACAAGAGCCTTAAAAATGGGGGAATATCCAGACCCCTTCCTGGCAACTGTGACATGCTATAGGAGCTAGCTTTGTAGTTTCAGTTCAGTGTCTAGATAAATATAGGAGTCTGATGCTGCAGTCTGCACGATATTGTATTGACCGGATCTTGCCAGTGAAACAAGATTCTTTCCCTCCCCAGTCTAACACATACTGGAAATTATAGCCACAGCACTTTCATAAGGGTGGCATACAGGCTGTAATACACTTCCTGACAACTCAAGGTGGGGAAGTTCTATTTGATTTCCTGGTTTTCCAAAGGGTCTCTATGTAGGAAGTCAATTTTGATTAAATCAAGACAGGACACACTAAACCAGCCTCTAAACCATTTATTACAACGTTTTCTCTGGAACCTTTTCCTTTTCTTACCATTGGCCATGACACAACATGATTGACATGTAATGGACACCTCCTACTGGCTGAGTAGCCAATGAGGGAGCGGATCATGCACTTCTACAGGAAGGGATAAGCCACAAAACATCATAATTACACAAAGCTTCGTTAAAAAGACAAGTGAATCTGATTGACAAGAGCTTTGACACGGCATTACAAAAAAAAGTTTGTAAACTTTCAAGTAAAGGCATGGATTGTTCTTTTACCATGGGCTGTTTTCTCAGACCGATTTTTCTGATTTAGGGCTAATGTGGATGTTAGTGCACATGCCATCTCGGAGCCGTTAGCATTTCAGTGTTGTACAGTGCTTGAGTCAATCTGTCCCTTTTCTTTCAACAACAGAAATAACAAAAGAAACAGGAAATGACATCACACAAATACTTTCAATAAAAAAGGGGTGGGGTGGGGGGAGGTGCTACGTGATGAGTAGAAGGGATAAAGAATTGGGTGGTCATCTGGATAGAGCAGGCCTCAAGATCTGGGTGTGGTCTCGTCAACACTTCCTGGTTTTTACGCCTTGGCGTTGATGATGTCAACAAACTCTGGCTTGAGGGCGGCTCCGCCCACCAAGAATCCATCCACGTCCTTCTGGGAAGCCAGCTCCTTGCAGGTGCCGCCGGTCACGGAACCTGAGATCGGACAGAACACATGATCAAACCAGGAAACAAAGGAGGATTGAAGAGAAGAATAAAGAACCGTGTGCATGCGAGTTTGTCAGTGGAATCTGGATGACATACCCCCGTAGATTATCCTGACTGATTTGGCGACCTCTTCAGACACGTTGGCCTTCATCCACTGCCTCAGTTTGTCATGCACCTCCTGGGCCTGTGGCAGAGTTAGAGTGAGGAGGGGTGACACACACAAGGTTTGAACTCTGAATGAGGAAACAGATTTTTTTTTTTTTTTTTTTTTCGCACAATACAGTCAGTTGTCAGTTGTGCAACTAGTCCCATTTTCAGTCCTCACCTGCTGTGGGGAAGCAGTCTTGCCAGTGCCAATGGCCCACACGGGCTCGTAGGCGAGGACAACCTTGCTCCAGTCCTTTACGTTGTCTGTGAGTTACATTTACAGTCATTTAGCAGACACTCTTATCCAGAGCGACTTACAGTAAGTACAGGGACATTTCCCCCCCACCCTCCCCCCGAGGCAAGTAGGGTGAAGTGCCTTGCCCAAGGACACACCGTTTGATCCGGCAACCTTCTGATTACTAGCCCGACTCCCTCACCGCTCAGCCATCTGACTCCCAGTTAACATTATAACAGCAACAAAGCGTGGTCCCACCACCCCATATGATATGGGAAACCAGTGATGTTGTGTACCTGCGATGACCTTGGTCTGTGCAAAGACCACCTTCTCTGTGATGCCAGCCTCTCTCTCGTCCAGCTTCTCTCCAATGCAAGCGATCACGCAAAGGCCGTTCTCCAGGGCGTGGGCAGTCTTCTGACCAATGAGCTGTTGGAATACATACACATGCATCCAATCAGAAGACTGATAACATCAAGTCCAGGAAGCACGGTGTACTGCATCATAATCATTCAATTCTGACCCAGACAGTGTTGAAACTTCTCAACACATCATGTTACAGTTTATCCTCAACTTGGTTGTATTCTGCACTCTCTACTGTGGATGGGTCTACAGAGACTTTGATCAGTGTAAAGAGCTAAAAATGGCTCAAACGATGCCTAGTCACCTCGTCACTCTCTCCAAAGACGTGGCGTCTCTCTGAGTGTCCGAGGATCACCCAGTGCACGCCACAGTCCTTGATCATCGCAGGGCTGCAAGTGGAAAACAGACGAAAAACCAAAACTCATCAACATCAGGCATGTTCTCCTGTTCAGTATTCACACCACAATACAAAGAGCATATTGTAAATACACTACTATTGTTGTTTTCACTGCACTATAGACACATTTCAGGAGTTAATGACTGCAGTTTTGTCAATTGCACGGTGGATAGGGTAGATGGAGCAACCTGATCTCCCCAGTGAAGGCTCCCTTAGCAACCTTGTAGCAGTTCTGGGCGGCAACACCAAGCTTTTGGTCCAGCTTGGACCTGACAAAGTCGAGGTAGATTGCTGGGGCTCCGCACACCACCTCTGAACAAAAGAGAACCAGCAATTCAGAAACACTGTCCAACAAACAGGCTATAACTCATAACAAGTTAGGTGACAATTTATCTGCCTGCCAGTATACATTAGCCCTCAGAAAAAAAAGAAAAAAAACAGTACTGTGGTCCAGACACTGACATTCACACTGTAACTGCATCTGGGGGTTAACTGAGTCTATATTAAACATCGACAGTCATGGTGCACTGCTAAAGGTCACTTCCAGCCTTGTGTCTCCACACAGAAAGGTCGAAGTTGAACCCCCAAAAGGTCATTTGATTGGTCGCATTCTGCAGGGGTCGAACAGAAGCCAAAGTTCACATGAGAAGAGGACTCCGTTTTAAAATAAACTTTGTTACTGACGTTAAGCAAGCATAGGAAGAGATAGATGAACTTTGACTTTAAATCTCTACGGAGATGGCAATCGGAAAAACGGCCTTCTCCAGTTTCACTTGGGTGCTGCCACATCCAATATTCTGCTTGGAGTGGAGATGTGCGTTGTATGTTCCAAAAGTGTCCAAGCTGTTCGGTTTTACGCAGAACATGATTAACTCATTTGCATTTACCGCTTTGGATAAGAGTGTCTGCTAAATGACTAAATGTTACCGGCCACATACAGTTTTGTAGTGTCAGTCGCTATTGCTAGTTGCGCATGCGTATGCACGAAGGGTAGGGTAAAAGTCATACAACGCTGAAAGGTGATTTTTGATCTGATTTACTCCATTGCTTCTTTTCGCTCTACATTGTATGCAAGGCATGCAACGTAGCGTTTCAGTAGTTTTAAAATGATGAATGCAACAGGCACGGGCACGCCGTGAATGTAGTTCTGCACCAACAGCGTCACACGGTAAATGTTTCATGTCTGCCCACCAGACGGTAGCCCTGTGTGGCTACGTGCTGTTTGAAACGCTCACGCCCACCGACATTGAAATCCCTGTCACGGCGCGTTTCGTTTCTGTACGGCACTTGCATCCATTTTAGCCGTCATGATAACCATTGACAAATTACATAAAAAAGATACCAATCAAGACAATGGTTCATACATCTAGTGGCCCAACTGCTGCTAATTGAGTTATATACTGTGCAAGTGGGTGACCATATTTGGAAAATGCCCATGGCTTTCTAGTAAACTTAATTCGCCATCATTTTAGAACGTTCATTTATATAATTTCATCATCCTGGAACATCTCCATTGTTGGAATGGTCCAGACACTACATGCGGCAAAGGTTATTCATATTATCGCTCAAGCTACGTAAAAATCGAATTCATTTGCTAGCCATTTTATTTTAACATCTAACAAGGGACTCACGCACCGGTGTTAGAGTCCAGCTTGGCAGAGTTCAGGGTCTGGATAAGTTCGCCAAGACTCTTCTTGTCGCCATTCATCTTCCAGTTACCACCTACAAAGAATTTCCTGCTCATGTCTGCGGCTTGAGATTTGGGCTTTTGATCGCTGCTGGGTGTACCTTGTTGAGGAAGAAGAGCAGCCCGACTATTGAAACTTGCTGTATTTATCACCATGGGCCACGTAACCCCACCTCTCAGTGTGTCCTATTGGTTCACGTTGACACGCCTGCAGAATAGCGTTTCCTTATTTTAGGAAGGGAAAAGCCAAACATCCTCAAATATTTTTTCGGTTTTATAGAACGAATAGAACGGATCGACATAGCAGATATTAAAATATTGAATTTAAGTGAATTCATTCAAAGCTACCGGCGTGATCCTTGCTCTACGCACAGATAGATGATCACGTCTTCCAATGAAAAAGGGAAGGGAATGCATTGTGCTGATTGGAAGGTTTTCATGGTATATTTGCATAACCGGCATGCATTTCGCCTAAAAAAATATTTTTTACGTATTAAAACGAACACAAATGTATTTTAAACAATATAAAATTGAGACAGCATTTATTAAACTAATAATATAAATATTATAACAGCCTTCACGTAACATACTTGTTTTTACACTCTAGGCTGGTATTGCATGTGGGAAAGATAGAGAGTTGGTGAAAATTGCATTAATACATGGAATATTTGCTCTTTTAGTATTTTTCTAGCAGGCATCTTCTATAGAAGAAGCCCCCACCACTTGTTCAAAGAAAATGGTATTACGTCAGGACGATCTCAGTTATATACATCAAGACTCCGTTCGGTAGTAGGGTAAAATGTGTATGGCTGACTGTTTAAACCGATCACATGTCGCGACAGCTCATTGTTGGCCATAAGCCATAAATTATCGTTAATAGTTTTCTGTCGAAATTGAGATTTTTTACGTGATGTATAGTTAACACCTTAAACTCCTTTGTAATGTACCAAAAAGTATATGATTACTCATGAAAAACTGTTAATTTAAACGGTTTTTGTACACGAGGAATCCTGGGGAATCTTAGAATGCAGTTTTCTCCCTTATCACTTTTTGACGCAGGTCAACTTTAAAATGATGTAACTGAAGTTGTGATAAAGATATTTTAACAGATGTGTATTCAGGAGAGTTTGAAGTTTCCAAAATATGTATAATACCCAGAAAGTCTAATTGTGACCATGTGAAGGGTTTCCGTAGGCCGGCCCTCATAGCCTATAAACACTTCTTCCAATGATAAAGCGAAGGGAATGCATTGTGCTGATTGGAAGGTTTTCATGGTATATTTGCATAACCGGCATGCATTTCACCTACAAAAACTATTTTTACTAATTAAAACGAACATAAATGCATTTCAGACTATATTAAATAAAGACATAATTAATTGGACTAATAATATGAATATTATAACAGCCTTCACGCGACATACTTTTTTCAAACTCTAGTTTGGTATTGCATGTGGGAAAGCTAACAAGTTGGTGAAATCGTTCCTACGTTTTGGACAATTTTGCTCTTTTAGTATCTTTCCAGTATGCATCTTCTATAGAAGAAGCCCTCACAATATATTCAAAGACAATTATTATACTCACAGTTTCACACTCAGTAGTATCTTCATCTGATAAAGGTCATCTATTATATTATGTTGGTACCGTCAAGGTAGGCCAATTTGGATGTGTAGCGGCGCAATGACAAGAAAAGATATGAGGTAGATTGATCGACTGATCAAAAAAAAGGGGGGGGAAATCAAAGTTAATATTTGGAAATGAAATGGCAGATTATAGGATTATAGGGCCTACAGTTCACGTAAAACCGTGGAATTTTTTTCTATCACTAGGTGGCAGTGTTTTACTTGGATTGTTCATATTCTATTGCATTATGGGGTGGACTACTGTAGGCCTACATCACTGAAAGCCGTCAAATCGGTTCAGGGCTGACACTGACCGAAATTATAAACGCAACACTTTAGTTTTTGCCTCAATTTTTAATTGAACTCAAAGATCTAAGACTTTTTCTATCTAAACAAAAGGCACAATTCTCAAAAATATTGTTCACAAATATGTCAAAATTAAGGTTATGGTCAGGGGCGTCCTTAGACCCTTTTTACTGGGGCACGTGCCCCAGTATAAATCTGATGTGAGTTTTAACAATTTACTGTATTAGTCAATGCAGTCATTTAAATTGATAATCCCGAAAAAAATTAACGCTATAGACTAGGAAAAAAAAAGGGATATGAATAGGCGCCTGTGCCCCAGTAGAGTTTTATGTCTAACAACGCCCCTGGTTACGCTGCGTGTCCACTACAGCAAAGCGGGCGGCGCGTCTGCTTCCAATACATTATCAATGAAACCGGGCGTTGACGCTCGCTTATAGGGTATTGTGGGAGCGTCAATACCCGGTTTCATTGAAAATGAACTGGAAACCGTTAGGGGTAGGGTTCAACAAATGGTTTTCACACCAGACACTGACTGGTTTCGGACCCCCCCTCCCCCCGGACTGGTCTGAAAACCAGTCAGTATCTGACACCATTTGCCTCATGCAGTGCAACACATCTCCTTCGCATAGAGTTGATCAGGTTGTTGATTGTGGCCTGTGGTATGTTGAACCATAATCCTAACCTGATATCACCTGTGAGGTGGATGGATTATCTCGGCAAAGGAGAAGTGCTCACTAACACAGATTTGTGAACAACATTCAAGAGAAATGCCTTTGTGTACATTGAAAAAGTCTTAGATCTTAGATCTAGTTCAGTTCATCAAGTCAAATACAAATGTATTTGTATAGCCCTCTGTGACATGCTTGTGTGTAAAAAGGGCTATACAAATACATTTTGATTAAATTTTAATTAAAAACCTCATGAACAATGAACATGAACAATGGGGGCAAAAAATCAGTGTTGTTTATAATTTTTGTCAGTGTAAATAACCATATTCTGAAATTGTAGGTGTAATCAAAACATTCAAGTATACTTCCAGAATATGTTTATGAATATATTTTATATTAAATAAATAAAATGTTATCATGCGGAACAAAATATTTATTTGGTGATTCATCGCAAGAAGAATAAAGTGTATTGTGAAACTTTGTCAGGAGACGGGAAATTCAAGGTCGGTCGTAACAAACTGCCAAAGGGGAAGATACTATGAAGAAAAGGGGAGGAAAAAGGGGTGGAGAGCCGCCAAACCGAGTAAAGGGCAGATAAAGGAGATTGTGGAGCGTATCATAAGTACACACAGTTACGGACTCGCGGCAAGGAGCCACTTCCGCCCACACGAAAAATGGCGGCTCCCTTGATGGAGAAAATATCGGAATCTTTAGGTTCCACAGAACCAGCGCTTCGACTCATTCTGTCCGTTCTAAGTGGTGAGTTTCATGTCATCAGCTTTGAGAATGTTAATTGTATCTATGCCCTTAAAGTTTGTTATGTGTTATTGTGTAAATAAGTATATCTGCAAAAACACACCGCTAGTGCTAGCTCAGCCAGATAGCTGCTCAAGCTCAAAGCTGAGTCTGCATAGACAGCCTGTTAGCTGGTCAACGGACAGCAAGCAAACAACATGCATTGCGAAACCAGTCAAATGCCCTGTGACTTGACAGGTTGACATACCGAGAAAGAAGCGCTGCAAGGTCGAATCACGGTATCACTGTCAGCGGTACAGCTGTATGTACTAAAACGGCTGTTTGAATGTGATTCTCGTTATTAAGCGTTATTTAGCTTTTTGTTACTGATGTTATAGCGTAAACCTGCCGCTGTAAGTACGTTTATGTTTTAGTAATGTAGTCGTTAAACTGTTAGAACCAAGAGCAGTCGATCGGTTATACCAGATAGGTTGTAACGTGTGAGATATGAAAACTACTGGGTCTCCCTCTGAACTTTGATCTGACACGTCAACACGTCCCGTCCCCCCCTGACTCTATGCAGAGCTCACATTGACGATTGCTTAAAATGTAGTTCGAAACAATGCTTTAACATGTTTTTTTTTTTCTTTCTGTGGTCAAGATTAAAGTGCTCGAAGTAACACAAACACTTCCAAATGCAAGGCAATACTAGCTGCCCCTACCCCTTTACCCTTCTGTGTTTTAGTACAGCTAAATGGTGCATAGCGACCTCCCTGTTCCATCTTGTTGTTGACTTGCTGGAGCTTTAACTGAAATCTGTTCTGAGCTCTGAGAGGGTTTGTGGGAAACGATTTGACTAATATCCTCTCCTCTGTTTCAGGGTACCCCTGCGCCCTCTTATATCGACGGTTCCTCTTCTACCAGTCCCCCTTTGTCCTTCACTTGTTCCACACGGTATCCGGACTTGGATTTGCAGCATTTAATTTTGGTGAGGAGCACAGGGCTAAACAAACTCACTGTTGACATTTTAAAAATGAATACATTACAAAAATAGATCAAGACAAAGTTAAAAGGGATGAAGATTTGGTCACTTAGAAATTACATCACAGTATTAGTATTAGTGTTTGAAAAGGAAATGGTTAGGCGATGGGATGGAATGACAAAGCATTGCATCAAAGTACATTTTCATCATCATTCAAATAACATTCAAAATGAATCATTTCAAACGGTCTGATATGTTGGTACTGTATTGACATTGGTGACATCCTGGAGGTGACCAGACCCATGTGTTAGAAATGATGGATATTCAGTTGAAGCAGGTTGGGTTCATTTTGTCAGACTAACCACAATGTAGTCTTGAAAGGACGAGGAGGTGGATGAAGACTGCTCTGGCGTAACTGGTTAGATGTTTGGAAAGGTAGACAGAATGGGGGGCAGAATGGACACACTTAATTCCTGTCGGGGTGGGTTCGGCCTGACAGGAACTCCAAACACTGATCACCTGTTCCTTCTTCCTTGTTGTCGCTGCACGTTGGATTTACAGCAGGTCTGTTTCTCTTCCTTCTCTCTGTGGAATCTGGCCCCTCTGAATCCTTTCCCCATAAGAGCCTGTATCCCCTGAGATGTTCATCTTGTTTACTCAACTTTACTCTACTTCTCTATCTCTCTCTCCTCTCTCTCTCTCTGTCTCGCTCTCTGTCTCGCTCTCTGTCTCGCTCTCTCAGATGAGGAAATTTGCTGGTGTCATGTCTGAGGTCACACACTTTAAATGCTCTAAACCCCCCCCGGTTTGTTTCTTCCTCTCCCAGGCCCTCAGCTCTATCACTCTGCAGTATGCATCTTTGTCCAGTTCCTGATGTTGAGACTCATGGGAAGGACAATAACAGCCATCCTCAGCAGCTTTGTGTTTCAAATGGTGAGGACCCCTCCCTCTCACACGCTCTCTCACCCTCCCTTTGTTTTCCATTATTCTCTCTGTCTCTATATGTCTTAAGTGACTCAGTCACTTGAGTGAGTCAGTGAGTCAGTCTCGATAGTTCCCCCCCCCCCCCACCACCACCACCACCACCACCACCATCCACACCCTTGTGTCTATCAACTGTCACACTGACGCAGTGGCTTGGTAACTGCATTAGAAATGGGTGTTTTGAGCCTGTGCTTTTATATTTACACTGTGAGATGTCTGTGCCCTTCACAGTGTAACAGTTATGCTTCAAATGCCCCTCCCCCCTCCTCTCCCTACCCACTGTAATGAGGTACTAGAGAACGTCATTGTTAAGTTTATTCTATCCCATGTATCTCTCCCCCTACCTCTCGTTCTGTAGGTTTACCTGCTGGCTGGTTATTACTACACTGCAACAGAGGAGTACGACATCAAATGGACCATGCCCCATTGTGTTCTCGCACTCAAACTTATTGGTACGTTTTTCTGCTGACTTATACCTCACGGTATTCTGTTCTCCTACATGCTACTCTCACTCTTCCACTTCCCTTTTATTCAACTACTAACCGTATTTAGTCAAATTTCTTTCTGGTCTTGCAAGTAGTGTTGCTACAGACAGCTTTGCAATAGCCAATGTTTGCACGTGCTTTATTTCTATAGCTCAGTGCACGATCGACTACTAAACTGAGTAGACAGTTCTCTGGTTATATAGAAGTCTTTCTGTTGCCTATACAAAATAAAGGGCTTTTCACTTGACCATAATCTTGGCACTCCTAGCTGTCCTAACATAGTGACTGATGCCAATTGCATTCTCTGATTTCAGGTTTGTCATTTGATTACTATGACGGTGGGAAAGAACCAGTGAGTTGATTAATCTCTCTTGCATATTTGATAATTGGTCAAACTTTGTTTTATTTGTCGACAGTTGTTTTGCGGTGTGTGTCAGTGTGTGTTTTGGTTTCCTCCTTAACGTTGTGTGTGTTCGTGTAGACTGTAGAACAAAACACACACACTGATGAAAAATATACTGATAAAGATCTTGAGGGATGGTATGCAAGAACATTGTTCATGCACTCTTTCAGAGATAACAAGCGAGGGTTATAGACTGCTAACAATTTGAGTACAAAAAGGCGAATGTGAAGGCTAGATACACGTGTCATTCTGACACTGTTGCTAAGCTTGTCTGTTTTGTATTGGTTCAGTTACTCGATGTCCCTGTATTGTAACAAAAACATAATGCTTAGATTTCCCTTCACAAAGCAGGAAAGGCTGACTTGGCATTTCAATGCTGAAGGTCTTTCAGTGACAAGCTCTCTGTTAGTATTGTCTTCTGCACTTTTCAGTGTCCACTAGATGATTCCTAGATTTATTTTATTAAACGGAATATTGATTGTTCCTTTGCATATCAGCGGTTGCTAGCCTCCCACTCGCAGAAAGAAAATCTGGTTTATGACCACTAGTTAAATGCCTTTTTAGTACATCCATGGTCTAATTGAGTTTGGTTTGTGCTTGCTCTCAAAAGCAGTTAAGTCTGTCAATAAGAACCTGGTGAAACTGGATATTCTGTGAGCTCATCCTATGCCAGTCAGTGAATGTGCCTGCTTTTAATGCTATCTGTCTCTGTCTCGGTCTCTCCTCCCCCCATCCCTCCTTCCTTCCTTTTGACCCTCTGTCCTATCTTTATCCTCTCTTCCCTTTGACCTCTGCCTGACCGTCACCCTCCTCCCTCATGCTTCCTGTATCCCCTCGACCCCGTTCGCCCCCCCCCCCCCCCCCCAGTCCGAGCTGAATCCAGAGCAGCAGAAGTCGTCCCTGTCCTCCGTCCCCTCCCTGCTAGAGATGTACGGCTTTGCTTACTTCTACGGAGGCTTCCTGGTGGGGCCCCAGTTCACGCTGCGCAGCTACCAGAGGCTGGTGGCAGGAGAGCTGACCGACTGCCCTGGACAGCCTCCCAACAGGTATGGGGCGGGGAGGGGTGGAGGTACTTAGTCACAAGGTGGAATGACAACGGTGAAGGAATGTATGCACATATAGCCGGTGTGTGGTGAAACTCACTCCTCAAGTACGTAGTGGGCCACCCGCGTTGAGGAATTGCTAGCTTTTCGTTGGCGTAGTTGGTAGTGGTGGCGCTTGGGAAGTCAGAGGTGGCAGGTTCGACTCCCAGTGGGAGCGAACAGTGGCCCGCATGCTTCTGCGTCTGTTACACACCTTTGCAGTTGTCGTATGAAAAACAGCCTTTTCTTGGGGGGGGAGGGGGTGATGGCGACACCCATCCACTTCTTTGTAACGTTCTCTCTCCCACGTGTCTCAGTATTCTACCTGCTATGAAGAGGTTTTCCTTGGGCCTCCTCTGCCTGGGCATCTACATGATATTCAGCCCGTATTACTCCGACAGCTACTTCCTCGAAGACGAGTACGAGGTGAGGACAGGGGCTGTGTGTGGTTCTGCTCTCTAAGCTTCACGGCGTAAACCGCGTTCTAAAACGGGTTGTTCCCATCTTTGATTGTGATTTGGTTATATCACGTTCCATGCCGTTGTAAAATCCAGCATAACCTTACAGGTTGTCCTCATAACATTCTTTAACATTCCATATTACTGCGCATTGAATATTTCAAATAAAAAAAACACTGCTAAGATGTCCATTTGGCTGTTGCGTGGCAACGATTTACTCCGCTTTGCGTCGTGCCTAACAACTCGCTTACCTGTTCTAAAATCAGTGCAAACCCTGGCCTTGGGGCTTATTGCTTAATTCAATGTCAGGGTCAAAGAGGTCAAAGGTGAAGGGTTTTCTCTCATGTGTGGTACTCTGCTGGTCCGTAGGCCCAGCCCTTCTGGTATCGCTGTGTGTTCATCCTGCTCTGGGCCAAAGTCATCCTCTACAAATACGTCAGCTGTTGGGTCATCGCGGTGAGTAGCCATGGTTACGGCATTGGTTGGATGAAAGGCATTCCAATCTGCCTCGCTCCTACAGACCATAATGTCTTTCAGTCACAGCAAGCAGTCAACCATATCAATATCCTCATACCTGTGATGTATTCAGTCTTTAGTGTCTCCGAACACACCTGTGACTCTGTAATGCAGACCAGGTTGAACCTCATCGCCTCGTTATTCAGGTTTTTATTGTAATCCAGGTGTTAGAGTGTGAAGGCGTGTGGTTTCTGTCGTTCAGGAGGGGGTGTGCGTGCTGTCGGGACTCGGCTACAACGGGCTGGGTTCGAACGGGGAGCACAAGTGGGACGCCTGCGCCAACATGAAAGTGTGGCAGTTCGAGACCACGCCCCTTTTCACGGGCACAATCGCCTCGTTCAACATCAACACTAACGCCTGGGTTGCCAGGTCAGTGACACGCGCACCAAAACAGGTCTTTACATTTTCCTGAGCTTGCTGCTGGCCCAGTGTTGAGCAGTGCATACACAGTTAATAGGAATCAGTTAAATAGATAAGATAGCTGTACCTATGTATATCTCGCAGTAATGATTGGTGAAGCGTCAATCATTGACTGTCCTGAAATACGACAGGAGCGCATGTAGCTGTGCAGAGCATGGTTACACCCAGAGGAAGTGGCTGTAACCATGCTCTCATTAGGTGACCTACATGCTCATGAGGTCTGTATATTAATAGTCAAGTGTGTACTTGAGTTGAGTTATAATCCCCTGGTGCACACTGTTTTACTCAGTTTAAGAATAGGAGAGCGTGATGCCATCTGCTGAATCCTCCTATAATTCAGTCTGCCAAACCTCGCCTGTTCGGAGGTTACTCTCCAACCAGACAGATTAGGAGTGTGTAACAATGTAGTCATTGTATAACACTACTGAGGGTACACATCAGCCATGCCAGCTTTACAGGGGACCTGTGTGTGTGTGTGTGTGTGTGTGTGTGTGTGTCTGACTGTTGCCCTGTGACGTTCACAGGCACATTTTCAAGCGGTTGAAGTTCCTGGGAAACAAGGTCATGTCTCAGATGGCTACCCTGCTCTTCCTTGCCCTGTGGCACGGCCTACACTCGGGGTACATCCTCTGTTTCTCCATGGAGTTCATCATCGTTAACGTGGAAAGACAGGTAAAGAGAGGACGGTTTATTATTGCACTGTTGTACTAACTTATCCCACTTGTCTAAGGTTAGTATAGGTCTTGTCTTAGGTTAGATAAGGTCTATAGTATAGGTCATGATGTGTATTAGAGGTGTAGGATATTGTATTGTATATTGCATACTATTTTGTATATTTAGGTTTATTATTATTTTATTTCTATTCTATTGTAGTTGATCATAGATGTAATCTATGTTCTTAGTATTTATATGTTATTTTATGACAGGTTGCATGCGTTGCCTTGTCCCAAGAATTTCAGTGCCCAGTCTGACCTTGTGTTGTTCTGTGCACCTGACAATAAAAAACTTGAAACAGGACTGGAGAGGAGGCAGGGGGAAAGAGAAGAGGGAAACGGTAGAGAAGCATGTTAGTATAGGAAGGCAAGCGGCAGTGAGGGGGGAAGGGTGGAGATAAGGGTGGGAGTCAGATGGCTGAGCGGTGAGGGAGTTGGGCTAGTAATCAGAAGGTTGCGGGATCGATTCCCCGCCGTGCCAAATGGCGTTGTGTCCTTGGGCAAGGCACTTCACCTTACTTGCCTCGGGGGAATGTCCCTGTACTTTCTGTAAGTCGCTCTGGATAAGAGCGTCTGCTAAATGACTAAATGTAAGATAAGGGAATGATGGAAGTTTGTAATGGAGGGTCTAGGAAAGCTGGAGACATCTGTTAACTTATTAAATGTGTCGACAATCAGAGCTAGGCTTATCCATTGGTGATAATGTACATGGGCAAAGGTTAAGGTTAAAGTGGCTGTAAAGCAGAACTGAAAATGAGTTTTAAGTTCATCACACCACATAACAATGTGTTGTTAACTACCCATCCAAATTCAAATGGAAATAAAGACCGACAAGTATGTTAAATTAGGCTTTAAAATCGTGAGAAAATCTGTATTCTTCTCTGCTTGATACTGCAAGAGCGTGTCGTCTGAAGGAGCTGAAGCCCCGCCCACTCAAATTTATTGAATTTAGCAGCAACAACTAGCTAAATCAATTGCAGATATCAGAACAGACTCACAAGTCTCTGAGTGTTTTGTATTAATTACTTTGTCTTTGCATCGTACCAGCTGAGGAACAGAATGTAACCGTCTGTGATCTGACGTAGATAGGTGGCTGTGACGTAGATAGGTGGCTGTGACGTAGATAGGTCGCTGTGACGTAGACAGGTGGCTGTGACGTAGACAGGTTGGGTTTTGGCCCCGCCTATACAAAACCTGACCTGAAAACGGGTGAGAAACTGTTCAACGGTCTAACTCTACATTTCAGTGCGACAAAGTTTTAGATCTTTGCACATGCTTTCAGCAACTTATTTCACACGTGTATAATGTACTGAGAAGCAAATCATAGAATTTGCTTTACAGCATCTTTTAAGCAAAACCACAGGATGCCTTTAAAACTCACCGTTTTTTTACTTTAGTTTTTCTGTGTCTGTGGATCAAGGCCGTAGCCATGGAGTCAACATTGGGGGGGACGAAATCTGCTGGGGAGTCTGAGGGTCCCCCCCCTGAATATTATTACAATTATATGGGGATGTATTGGGGGGGGCAGGGATATGTCCCCCCTAATATATATCATGATTACAGCCCTGCTGTGGATTGATGTGTAACCCTCTTTCTCTGACGTACAGTACCAAGCCCTGGTGAAGGACAGCCCCCTGCTCACTAAACTGGCTCAAGGCCCCTTTTACCCGCTTATCTACGTTGCTCAGCAGTTCCTTCACTGGCTGTTCATGGGCTACCCTCTGGTGCCATTCTGCCTCTTCACATACGACAAATGGCTCAAGGTAAGCATGCAGTACACAATCCTAAAACTCATAAGGTTGGCAGTGGCACGTTGTTCATGTGGTGATGAGCAACTGACATGACCACACCTTCATTGTGTTTTTGTTTCCCCCCTCTCCCCCTTTCTTTTCTTTTTCAGGTGTACTCGTCTGTGTATTTCTGTGGTCATGTGTTCTTCTTCTTAATCTACCTGGCCTTGCCATACCTGCGTAAGCTGCTGGTGCCGAGGAAAGAACAGACTGAGAAAAAGGAGGACTAGAACTTGATATGGTAAACGATCTGCCGACCAGATTTGGTTACGTTTTTGGGCATTGTCACTGTAGTTAATTTATTTTTTTCTATAGATGTTTTCATACCTCGTTGTGTTTACGAGCTACATGTATTATGTACAGACGTGAAAGCATTGTAGCAATAAGCGATTTTAACTGTTGATGACGTCTGTATTTATAAGGTGGAATGCTTCTCCCTTCTTTCCTAGGTTTATATGAATGAATAACCACACCCTCATGATGTGACAGAAGGGAACAGATCTGAACATATTTTAAGGCCTTTAGTAATATATATTATATGTTCATGTACAAATGTTTTCTTTTGATATATTTTTGTGCTTTGGACGAGAGGGGCATTTTAGGAATCGGAGGACAAAAGGATGCAGGAAATGATCGTTGTGTCACATGGGTAGATGTGAGCCGATCGGGGACTTCCTGTTCATTTTTATTTTATTCTTTTTTTTTCTTTCTTTTTTTTCTTTTTTTTTGACATGTTGGAGGGGTTCCACTGAACTTGAGAGACTGCAGCATTGTGTACACAGAATTGCACTCGCCATTCGTGGTTTTCGGTTTTGCCGATGGCTCTGTTTTATTGTCGCGTCCTTTTTCAACCCTCCCCACTCAGACTAACTGAACCTGTGCAGGACCATGGTTCGGCCGCACCTGAAATGCATTTGTCACTTTTCAGATGTAGTACTTCAAAAATGCATTTCACTTTATGAAATTTGTGTGTAAGTGATTGCTGCTCTGATTGGGATGATGCCATCAGACTGTGGACGAGGGGGGTGACTGGGTGTGATAAACATGGTTTGCCCATCACTCACACACATGAAGCACTGTACAACACACTGTATGGACACACATGACTCAAAATGGCCTTGTATTATCAATGAATGTTTTTACATTTTTGGTTTAAATTTCATTTTTTTTTTTTTTTTTTTTTGTGATGGATGACTAGATTTTATAGCTGTTCTAGGAAGTTCTGAAAATACAATTTTGTAGTTCCGGGTAACGTTCCATCAAGGGATTTTATGGCACTTGTCTTTTCATGTTCTGTGTCCCTTTTTTGACATCTCTTGTGATATCCATGCCCCTTGCACTCCACTGAGTCAATCCCTACCTCCTATGTTGATGAAAAGTTATATTCCGTTAAAACTGGAGCTTAAAACCACCACTTTTGTACTTATAGACATCACCATTCTCATGTAGGCATCATCATTAGTCTCCTCTGATGATAAGTTGGTAGAAGACTGACCTGGCTACGCGAAAAAATATTCCATCTCACCATAGCTGGAGGTTTAGACGCATGCGTCTGATCCTAGATCATTGGGAAGGTGCGCACCCGCCACCATCGGCCCTTCAAAGAGCGGGAACGCATCAACAAGAGAGCAGCGATTCACTGTAGCATCAACCCAGATTTTAATAATATTTATACTTGCAGTAATAATTAATTTATGTCAATTAATTGTTATTATTCCAGAGACTACTTTTTTGCCTTACCGCTACCAAATGTACAAAGGAAAAGAGAAAATGAAAAAATAATTTTAAATAAACTTTTTTGTAATGTTCATTAAAATGCTGGATAAAAAAAATGTGTTTGAAGTCTCGAGGTCCTTTCAGAAGTAACCTATATGGCAGAATGGGAAATATGACGTAATTTTGCAGTCGGGGTGGGGAGTTGGGCGGACGGGGATTCGGGTGAAAGGTACAGTGACTGTGGATCAAGACCCTCGGTTATAATTTGCTTAACAAAATAAACATGATATAGAACTGGACGTGATTAAATAATCATTGCCTACTCGACGTTGTTCCTGTCTCACCCAGTGCACGAAATAAACAGCAGTTCTGAGACAGGGACTGAGCTGGCACCGGGCCGGGAAAGGCAGAGCGCGAGATAGACGAAGTACGCAGTGTGGGCGGGTTAAGATACACCGCGAGGGAGGGGACGTCAGCGTAAAATTCCCATCGTTTTGCCCCTCATACGACGTCTGCTGAAAACAAGGACATCGGTCTCCACATATTCTCCGTTCACATCACTGTCTAGTATCATTCGGAGACATATTTTTTGCGCAAAATCAAGAGAAGGGGAGCGGTAGCAACAACCTCTGTTGCCCTGTAGTTTCAGTTTCAATCTGCGGTGCATAGACGTGCGGCAGAGGCGTGAGAAACGGATGCTGCGAGGGTAGCGTTGGGTACCAAAAGCACCTCACATTGACCACGGTAATGAGAAATCGTTTGCTTCCGTTTTTCTTTTAAATAAATGGTCAGCGTCCTTGACTGCGGCAATTGTTGGTGTTAGGGATGTTGGTATGCGGGCATAAATGACATGCTAACGTCTATCGAGTGTTTAAAAATCAATTGACTGTCGCATACACGAATGTCTGTGTGTAGGATAGCCACCGCTGTGATAGCCTTTTCGTGTAACCTAGGACAACCTGTGCCGTGGCCTTAACTGCATAACTCGCATATTTTGTAAAATATCCACAAGATGTGGGATAAGGTCTGACTTTTATTTATAAGATTTTACGCATGCAATGAGCTAAAGGGTAAAGTTATGCGATACCAACTAAGGAACTCAGTAGGCATCCCAGCGTAATATATTCTGTTTCGACCGACTGTCTGCCACGGATACCGGTTGGCAGTGTTTATTCCCACTGCAACTTAAACACGCATAAACACACCCACTCACACACGCAGGCCTACCGCTATGATGCAAACAGCCGTGTAGGATATAGCCAGAAAGCAGCGGCTATCATCACCAAGTTATTTTCAAAACGATGGCTAATAATCGTTAGTAACAGTAGGCTAATAGTAAGTCGACATACTAGGTCCCACAAACACATTTCTGTTAAATTATTTATGTCAGTTCGTTTTAATTAAATCTAATGTTCCAGTTTCAGCCTACTATATCACTGCCATCCATGGACTTAATGAGTCTAATGGAGAATGTCATGGAATCTAAGGTCGCAAAACAAACACGGTTAATTCCTAATCGGATTATTTGGCCTTTTTGACATTTCTGCATCTCTTTCGAAAGAAACAGTGATAAGTATTGTCCTCTGCTTTGTCTGCCTGCCTGTCTGCCTGTCCCCCCTATCCACCTTCTCGTCTCCTCACAATCTCTCTATACAGTTAGGCTACTTAACAATAATGCATGAACTGTATTCCTGCCTGTTTCCTATCTGTCTACCTTTCCCTTCCTCAGATGGACAGTTTTCTCTCCTTCCTCCTCCTTTGCTTGACTTCGGTTGCCAATGGCAACAAAGGTCAGTTCCTTTCCTTTTGACTGTTAAATGTGAGTACAGGTATAATGGAAGATCAGTTAACAGACATAGACAGTTGGCCCAGGGCCATCAAGCCACCTGGCTTCCTCACCATACCTCTCTGCTGTCTGTTTTGGCTGTGTGTATGTACGTCTTTTTCGGTTGGGTACAAACAATATCCTCTTTTTTTAGATATATTTTAATCAGTAATATGTACATTATATTGAGAATGTAAATGAATACTGCGCATATATGCATATTCAAATAGACATGATTCGTGTTGTGTGTGTTTGCTTGTGTCGGTATTTTTAATAATATTCTCTGGATGATTGATCATTTTGGATAACTGTGACAGATTTTTTTTTTTTATATTCGTGTTCCAGCAATAATCATGCTGTGGACTGTGGAGAGGAAGCAAATGAGACTCTTTGGTGAGAGTATCAGAGTAAGAAGAGAACAGGAGGGCGAGATACAGACAGACAAGGGATCCAGGGCAGAGAGAAGGAATGACATGAAGACAAGAAGAGAGAAGAGGGGATTGGAGGTATTGATAGGGAAGGAAGGAGAGTCAGTCCCAAGGACGCCATTCAGAGACAAACATTGGGTGACACAGAGGCAGTAAGATAAGTCGAGAGAGCTGAAGAGGCAGAGATAGGTACGCGAGATCAAGTGAACAAGGTGAAAAAAAAGGAGTGCGAGGAGATAGGAGTGTGTTAGAGAGAGAGAGAGAGAGAGAGAGAGAGAGAGTGAAAGTGAGAGAGGCAAGGGTTGTGGGAGAGATAGCAGTGTGTGAGAAAGAAAGGGAGGGGGAGTGAGGCTGAGTGCGAGGGGTTGTTGTGGAGAGACAGAGTGACAGAGGGAGGAAGAGTGCCAGGGAGAGAGAGATGGAATGTGATGTCTCTCAATCTGTAATCCAGGGTGTAATCCATGGCCCTGATGCTCAGATTAATGCTATATTGCAGAGGGACAGCGAGGGGGAGGAGAGGGAGGGAGGTTGGGTAGAAGAGAAGAGCGTGCAAGGGCAGAGAGAGAGAGAGAGAGAGAGAGAGAGAGAGAGAGAGAGAGAGTGAAAGACCAAAAGAGGGAGAGAGCATGAAGTCGCGGAGGAGGAATAGCACCTTTGGGGAGAGAAAATAAATGTCGTTTTTTGATTGAAAGAGTCAGGGCAGATGACACGGAGGTTTCATCTCAGTAGATTCACTAACTGATGTCCCAGAGTCCAATTTGTTGTGAGACAAAAGGGAACCGCTAAACATAATTCTGTGACAATATTTCTGGGATTTTAACACCAAAGTACCAATGTTACAGAGATCCGATAAACAAAACCTATTTGTTTTGGTGTTCAGGTATAGGCTACAAATGTTACCATGCTAGCTTATTAACTCTGCCTTTGATTGATATGGATGAACATGGAGTGGAAAGATGAATAATTAATTTGTAATTAGAGGTGAATTCATAGCAAACCTTCCGTTTTATTTTGACAAAATTGTTTTTCCGTATACGGAGCCTGAAGCTGCTCTGGCTCCTGTGATTGATATGTGCAATATACCTCTCCTTGTGCGATAAGGTGAAAAAGGTCTTGGTTTAATTATACTGCCAACCAGCGCAAGGTGTGGAGTGACGTGTGCGTCTATACATATACACACACACACATTAAATATCTCTTTCCTTACCAGAGTGTTAAAAATAGACACGTTTATTCATCTTAATCGCTTCATTTAACCCAACGTCTGTGTGCCGTTCAGCCAACAAGCACAAGCCATGGATCGAGACCGAGTACCAGGGCATCGTCATGGAGAACGACAACACGGTCCTGCTCAACCCACCCCTCTTCGCCCTGGACAAAGATGCCCCGCTACACTATGCAGGTAACATGACAGCGAGGGGGGGGAGGGGTTGGGGGCATCTCCGCAGTCTTCTGCCTGCGCACCATCCACTGCCCAAGTCTTAGCCCAGTCTTAAGCATCGGTCAAGCTGTTCTTCAGATGCGGCGTGTGTCCCCGTGCAGGAAGGAACACACGAGACAGCAGCGCTGTAAAGTAATGAAACGTTGCAACAGTGGAGGCTGAGTATTAAGACGCTCCCAGATGATTGCAGGGCATTCCCATAAGCAGTGCACATATTAAAAGGGAGGAAAATCGATGTTGGTTCTGTGTACTATTTATAGGACATCCTAGTGCGGGAGTGTAACTCTATCCCAGCGTTCAGAACAGTGCCAGCAGTGTTCCACTCTACAGTGGAAAATAAATGAAATTATTCCATATTATTGGAAACCTTTGGAGATCATTTAGTGTTCCCTGAAATAATAATGGTCTACTAAAATCACTCGAGGGGATTCATTACATAGTTCTGGCTTCAGTGAAATTAATTTGGTTTATTTGAGTCTTGAAAGGGGACGACAGAGTCTGTTTAAATGTACGTTTATCAGTCTAGATTTTGAAGGTAAGAGATAAACCACGCGTTTAATCTATTAAAAATAACCATGTTGCATGCTCGTGACCCTAACTCTTCCAGGTGAGATCTGTGGTTTCCGGGTGCACAATGGGCCCTCAGGATCCGGTTCGGTCCAGTTTGAAGCGGTGGTGCTGGACCGCTCCACAGGGGAGGGCCTGGTCAGGTCCAAGGAGCCCCTGGACTGTGAGAGCCAGAGGGAACACAGCTTCACCATCCAGGCCTACGACTGTGGAGAGGGACCCGATGGAGTCAACAGCAAGAAGTCCCACAAGTTAGTAAAACAACATCACCCCGCACCCCTTTCCCGAAGATTCTCCCACTGCCATTTAGTTAAATGGATTTGCAATATCGGCTTGTAGGGTTTTAGTTAGTAACAGAACTTAGTATAGACTTACATCATGTGTTTGATAATCCTGTCAACCGTTATAGTATGTTCCCTATATTTTCCTCTCAACCCTTCTCTCTGTCTCCTCCCTCCCTCCCTCCCCCTGCCCTGCTCCCTCCCTCCCTCCCCCTGCCCTGCTCCCTCCCTCCCCCCGGTCCTGCTCCCTCCCTCCCTCCCCCCGGTCCTGCTCCCTCCCTCCCTCCCCCCTGCTCCCTCCCTCCCCCCCCGCACCCTCCCCCCCCGCACCCTCCCCCCCCCGCACCCTCCCGCCCTGCCCCCTCCGTCCCCCCGGCCCTGCTCCCTCCCTCCCTCCCCCCTGCTCCCTCCCTCCCCCCCTGCTCCCTCCCTCCCCCCTGCTCCCTCCCTCCCCCCCCCTGCACCCTCCCTCCCTCCCCCCCTGCTCCCTCCCCCCTGCTCTCTCTCTCCCCCCGCACTGCTCCCTCCCTCCCCCCCTGCACCCTCCCCCGCCCTGCTCCTTCCCTCTCTCCCCCCGCCCTGCTCCCTCCCTCCCTCTCTCCCCCCCCCCTGCTCCCTCCCTCCCCCCAGGGCCACGGTGCATGTGCGTGTGAACGACGTCAACGAATTCTCCCCTGTGTTTGTGGAGCGTCGCTACGAAGCCTCTGTCCCAGAAGGCCGTCTGTTCGACCGCATTGTGCGTGTGGAGGCTCTCGATGCAGACTGTTCCCCCCAGTACAGCCAGATATGCTTCTATGACATCATCACCCCCAACATACCCTTTGCCATCGACAACGATGGTGAGTGACTTACTGGTGGCTGTTTGTCTCGTCTCATGTCCACTACACTGCACCGCGCTAAGCACAAAAGCCACAGTTCAATACAAGTGGTCATGGCCCATTGCAAGCCTGCGTTGCACTGGCTTTGGATTATAAAAGAGCTGATGGTGTACAGGTAGAGGTCTTTAAAATAGAAATTGTGTAGGCGGGCAGTGGTGACTGTTTTACGAACAGTGCAGCAAGAGTTTAGTTAGGATTAGCGGAGAAACGTTGTTCTGAGTCAAATGATACAAATGTTTGCCTTCTCAGAGGAAAGAAAAAAAGACTTTTGTTTCAGTCCATGAAACTTACATCTCAGGCCATTGACTGGCCAGTGGGAGATCGATAGGGGACATTTTGTAATGTGACAGTGAGGAAGACGGAGACTGACTTCTTTAGCATGACTTTGCATTATTGCCTCTGCTTGGGAGCAGTGGCAGATCTAAGGGGTGGCAAGAGGTGGCAGCTGCCACCCCAATAAAAAAATACTGCCACCCCAATCTTTTATTTATTTATCTCTTTTGTTATGCAGTTAGCAGATGCTTTTATCCAAAGCGACTTCCAAGAGAGAGCTTTACAATAGTGCACAGGTCACTGATCATAACGAGATAGCCCCAAACATTGCGGGTAGCCAAAACATGAAGCATACATTGTGAAAAAACGTCCCAAAGGGAAGAACCATAAGAGAATGTAGTGAAAAAAGTTACAATTAAACAACATGAACCTGAATCTTCCCATGGAAAAATATTATTTGTGCATTTCAGAACATTTATAATAAATAATATTAACGTTACTGTTTAATTTAAACTACAATGTTATAGCCTAATCATTTACCATAGGGAGTACTGTACCCCCCTACTCTGGGTTTTGATTCACCCTCCAGGAGGCCACCCAACAACCTCCTTCTGCCACCCCGAATGAAAATCTCTAGATGGGTCCCTGGTTGGGAGGCTGCGGGGCATGAGAAGCTACTCTCTAATTTGGGTCGGACTCCACTGAAGTGCTGTGCTGGAGATCTTCGGTTTCGTCTGGGTTCAGACATCTTTGGCCTGCCCACTGTCTCTCCCTGTCTCTTTTATTTCCTCAATTTCTGCATCTGACATTCTCATTTTTTCCTCCCTCTTTTTCTGCGGTTTTGTTTCCTCTGTTGCTGAGTCATTATCAGTGGGCTGTGTTTTTGGATGAACTGCCGGCTATATTAAGGATAAAAAACCCTCCCTTTGTCTTTGGAAATAGCTGGAGAACATTTGGTTCGTGTTTGAGTCTTAGTCGTATTCATTTTTATATCTCTTTTGTCACCCTGCAATTAGAATGCACTTTATGGAACGCTTGTGTGTGTATGTATGTGTGTGTGTGTGTGTGTGTGGGGGGGGGGGGGGTGGCAGGGAGGGGGCCATGAAGAATATTTGTCATGCTGTGCTTTTGAATGTGTGCATGTTTGCAGACTGACCTGTCTCTCTCTCTCTTCTCTGTCTCTCTCTCTTACTCTCTCTGTCTCTCTCTGTCTCTCTCTCTCTCTCTCTCTCTGTCTCTCTCTCTCTCTCTCTCTCCCTCTCTCTCTCTCTCTCTGTCTCTCTCTCTCTCTCTCTCTCCCTCCCCCGTCTCCTAGGTAACATTAAGAACACGGAGCCGTTGGACTCCAAGCACCAGCGCGTTCACACCTTCTGGGTGACCGCTTTTGACTGTGGAAAGAACCGCGCTCAGGTCGACGCCCAGGTCGTCGTCACGGTCAAACCATCCTGCAAACCTGGCTGGATCGGTAATCAATAACCCTGAACACGTCCTCTCACTCTTTATTCACAGCTTCCGATTCAACCCCCACCCCCCCACCACACCACCCCCCCACCCTCCCCACCATTGCTACCATGGCCTGGGCTGCATAATAAGCCTTTTCATGTCCGTGTGCTTGGCTATATCTGAATTAGTAACAGCCAAATGACTTCGACTGTGTATAATTCAGATCACCCTCGGCCTCATATTTATTGAAAACGATGTCTGTGCTGTTTGAACATAGAGAGTGTGTGTGTGTTATCCTGCTGCCAGGATGGTCCAAGAGGGTGGAGTACTCCCCTGGCTCAGGAAGCATTCCCCTGTTCCCCTCCCTGCACCTGGAGACCTGCGAGGAGACAGTGTGGAACATCCAGGCCACCGTAGATCTGCAGACCGGCCACATTGGGAAGGGCTGCGACAGAGACAGCTATTCCGACAGATCAGTGCGGCGACTGTGCGGTAGGGGGTCGCGGTTTTGTCTAAAAGCTGTTTATTCTTTTGGGTCATTTAGTCATTTAGCAGTCGCTCCTCTGCGACTTACAGTAAGTACAGGGACCCCAAGGCAAGTAGGGTTAAGTGCCTTGCGCAAGTTGCACAACGTTATATGGCACGGCCAGGAATCGAACCAGCAAACTTCTGATTAATAGCCTGATCCTTTAACCGCTCATCTTACCCCCTCGTTCAGGTTGAATCTTAGCGAAACAAACACTGTTTGAAGACGCAGTTGATTTAATATATGAAGTGGAATGGGTAGTATGAAACACATTAAAAATTCCTGTCTCATGTCTTCCTCAGGTGCTGTCAGGGGCGAGGTGGATTTGCTCCCGCCTCCTTCCCCAGCAGCCAATTGGACTTCAGCCCTGCCAACTCTACCCTCTTCTGATTCGTCGCTGGTGTTCTCCTTCAATGGCTCCACCCACGTTGCCGTGGTACCTGACTCGGTTGCCGCGGCGGTGTCTGGCGACCACTTTACCCTCCAGCTGTGGATGCGAAGGGGAGGGGCCAATGCACAGCCTCCAGCCAATCAGGCCCGAGGGAATCGCAGGGAGGAGGAAACTATTGTGTGTAGCACTGTGAAGAATGGTCAGTAACTGCAAAGATACATTCTTTTAGACCACAGTTGATGCTAGTTTATTTAAATAAAATAGTCCAACCTTTCCTCTCCTCATCAGGTGGCATTTTTGTAATCATGTTTTTGAGCAGCAAGTCGCATTTTAGCTGTTTATTTAATAATTGGCAATCTATACTTGTATCAAACAGGATCATAATCCAGGTGGCTAAGTTAGTTTGCCGTGTTGCCATGGAGAAATCGCTCATCATTGTGTTGCCTAGCAGCCAGAAAGTCACCTCCCACTGCACATGCGCAGAACAACCTGTCTTTATTAATTTGTTCCAACTGTCGGTAAAACTCTCCGTGTTATGTGACTGTGGCATAAAAATAATAAGAACACCACATGAGCTCAGATTTGGTGTGAGTGACAGGACAAGTGTGTACCCAGCTGTGAACTGTGTTGTAGTGGTTTGACACAGATCTGCAACTTGTAATGAGGGGTAGCTCATCATGAGGGCCACAGCTAGTGGGTGTGTGTGTGTGTGTGTGTATGTGTGTGTGTGTGTCTCAGCAGCAGCCTCAGTTTACCTAAGTTGTCCTCCACATCTCAGTGTCTGATCTCAAGTGCAGAAACCACAGGCTGGGAGACAGCAAACTCCAGCGTGTTAGTTGCACACCCAGGAGTGTTCGGTTTTCTCGTTGAGCGTCCACATACTGTCGCGAGACAGACTTCTATAAACACTCTCAGTGTTAAATGAACACTTATGAATGAAATGTCCTGTGCTGTCTCCCTAACTCTCCCCATGTCTGCCTGATTACATCCTCCTTCTAACCCCCTCCCGCACCCCTCTCATGGTCCTGCAGACGACTCCTTCTCCCACTACTCCCTCTCCGTCCATGGTTGCCGCCTCTCTCTCTTCTACTGGCCCGACGTCTCTGCTGCCCGGCCTGTCAAGTTCCTCTGGAAGCTGGAGCAGGTACATTACTTTTATTCATTTAGCAGAAGCTCTTATCCAGAGCAACTTACAGTAAGTACAGGGACATTCCCCCCCCCCCCCCCCCAAGGCAAGTTGGGTGAAGTGCCTTGCCCAAGGACACAACGTCATTTGTCGTCGTTTGTTTGGCCAGGAATTGACCGGCAACCTTCTGATTGATAGCCCTATTCCTTAACCGCTCAGCCATCTGACCCCAGGTACAGTGTCCTCAGGTCCAAATGTCGTCCGCTGTTATCTCTTAGAAACAGCCTCTGCCGGCCCCTGCTATCTCGTTCAGGTGTTAACCCATGGTGGACCTTGAGGTTTAAAAAAGGCCAGTTCTCCACAGAGGGTCTATATTCTCGCAAGAAGGAGCTTAATACTTACCCGAGGGAAACTCTTCAAATTTAGTTCAGAACCTCCAATCTGGTTGTCGGTCTGCAGTCGAATGCTCCACCACTGAGCTGTACTCATCCCCTCCACCCAATCATTTTTTTGCATTCGTTGCATAACTTCCGTTTATTGATTAGAACCTCGTACAGAACAATTCGATCGGAGTTTAGGATATTTGGAGAGCACACATACTATCACACATATCCTGTGAGTGAATGCTATAGTATGCATTGTTTGTATGTTCTAAGGAAACTGTGGAGTACCTCTGCAGATCGAGAGATTCAGGGGATTGCAGATTATGCGGGATGGTTGCAGGGGGTCTGGGGTCATTGGGAGGGGATGGGTGGGGGTTGGGGTTGGAAGGAGGGGGGGGATAAGTGGTTTTGGGTGGAGCGACTGGTCCCAGACAGATTCCTCTGGGATGGGGGCAAGCTGACACAGACAGGATTTGGCAAATCCCTTTTTTCTCTCTACCTTGCTGTCTGTCTTCCCCCCTGTTTTTCTATCCCTTTGTCTCTCTATCCCTCAGACTTGATATCTTTATCCCAAATCCTTCTGCCTCAATTTTCTCTGGTTTTATCTACCTGTTGCTACAACAAAGGAACTCTGAATATTCTCAGAAAGTCGACAAAGAACGTATCCCCTGTATTCTGACCCTTGACCCTTTACTCCTCGGCAGGTTTGTGACAGTGAGTGGCATCACCTGTCTCTCAGCGTCCAGTTCCCCTCGGTGACCCTGTATGTAGACGGGGTGACCTTCGACCCCGCCCTCATCCACGACAACGGTGCCATTCCCAACCCCGCCCCCCATCAGCGAATGGTTATCGGAGCTTGCTGGGGTGAGGACTGGTATAATGTATGACCACCTGTCTGTCAAATAATCGGAGACAGTCCTACTCAACATTTCACAGGCCAAACACAGTGTTTCCCATACATTGATGTATTTGTGGTGGAAGGCTATGGAAGCAAATCAGTGACATCATGTTTTGAATATTAATATAGAAATGTAAACACCACCGAATTTGTTGGTTTTGAATTGAAAAATATAATCACATTCTGTGGGAAACACCATCAACATAAGCAACAGTAACAGCAGGTTAAAGCCTCATTCAGCTCGTCAGACAGCATTTGCTCTCTGTGTCTTTGACTTCTCCACATCATTTACCCAGGTATATTTTCCTGATAAGCTCTGCATCTTGTCAAGCTATTAATATCACTTGACTTTATCAATTATTTATAGAAACAAAACAACAGGCAGGCAGGCCAGACTGTTAGTTTGCCAGTTACACCATAAAACACTCACAACAATGGGACACTGAGTCCTCCAGTTACAGAGACACATACATGACTGTATGGTGCCAGATGCTAGTTTTAATGAGGAGATGGAACACCTATTTTTGAACAATCCCCCCTCCCCTCCTTCCCTCGTTCAAATGTCCTATTGTCTGATCTTCATTGCTTAACCCTGTCTTGTTTGTTTCCTCATTTATATTTCTCACCCATTGTACCCGCGCTCTAACCCCTTGGTTTCCTCCATAGAGCCAGAAGAAAAACAGAGGGACATCGTTAACAACACGATCCCCGAGAGCAAAGACACCGGTGACTACATTTCTGTTGTCAGGAGTGTGTGAGACTCTGTGTCGAGTGTGGAATTGTGTTTTGAGTGTTAGTGCGTGTTCATCCATATGTAAATTCACGTGTGAGGTGTATTCACTGTCTGGTTGTATGATCCTCAGGGAAGTATGTGGGTGGATATCGAGGCCTGTTGTCAGGGGTGACGGTGAGACCAGGAAGTGTCGAGCCCCACAGTGTGGTGGAGTGTCTCTACGCCTGCAGGGAGGGCCTGGACTTTGGAGATCTTGAAACTCTGGGCTCAGGCATGAAGGTAAACTTCAATTTGACCTTGTTCATTTTTTACCTTCAGCTTCAGCTCGCGTGTTAAAAGCACTTCCTTCATTTTTCATCGGAACAGAAATATGATCATTTGTAGTTCATACCTGTTTATGGTGTCTTAAATGTGGTGGTCCCATCAGAATCAGCTTTATTGGCCAGGTATGCGTACACATACAGACAAGGAATTTGAGGAATGTATTACACAGAAATACTAGGCTGAGCAAAAAGGTAAAAACATCATACAATGCAATAAAAATTACAATCTTTATATACAAGTCAAGTGGTAGACGATACAAATATTGCAAAGGAAATACAACTTAAATAAATGAACGGATGACGTGTAGTGTGCAGGATTCAAATTGACAATCACAGTCAACATCAGCATCAGGAAATAAATAAAAAGTGAATGTGATGTGATCTTAGTGCATGTACCTTTTTTTCTCCCAGGTACATGTAAATCCCAGTCAGTCAGTGCTGGTGCTGGAGGGAGATGACATTGAGAGCTTTAACCGCGCAGTGCAGCAGGTCACATACAGGAACTCTCTACGGTTTGCCACCCCTGGAATCAGGCCACTGAAACTCACCACCTCCCTCAGGTACACACACACACACACACACAAATGCACACACACACACAAATGCACACACAAATGCACACACACGCACACACTCACTCACACATAGGCCACCGATTCATTTGCTTGGAGATGTTTGTTGGACATTGAACTCATCAGACATGGACTTAATAGCTTTATAAAAAGGACTTTTAAATGTGTATCATGCATTTACATGTGAGTCACAGTAAAGATAAACTCTGGCTATCTTATCTTCGGTTTATCTTTTGGTCAGTATTTTGACCATTGACCAATAGTGACTTCATAAATGTTAAGCCACTCTTTAAATACTTCCTAATATTATTAGCTTGTATAGACCACTTCAAGGTGTGATTTTCGGAATTTGTGTCAAGTTAGCTAATGCTGATTATTTAAATGACACATAATGCAGAAAGATGTTTAGCTGTGAGTGAGTTTTGTGGATTTAATCGAGATCTAATCTTACATAACGTGAACGTTGGTGGAGACTTGGTGGAAGAGCACAAATCTAACACTGTAGGAAGGAAATATGTGGGTCAATGCACATGACTTCTTTATCCACTTTATTGATAAAATATTCATTTGCTTTGCGTGTCCTGTACGTTTGCAATACAAAAATAATTCTTATTTTCCCCTCAGGTATTTAGTGTTTTTATTATTTGTATGGTTCTGTCCGACTCGAAGCTCAAGAGGTTATGTGTATTTACCAGGTTTCTAACTGGATTTCAGTGCAGAAGAGCTGCTGTTATTTACGCTGTTCAGAGTATTTTTAAGATTAGTTGGATTCCAGGTCAACAGTTCCTCCAGATGGCTGAACAGCAGGCCCTTCTGGAGAGACTCAAACAAGCAGCTGCTCAGTCACACAGATAGTATTAAAGAAGTTACACAGTCTCTATTTCTCTCTCTCCCCCCTCTCTCTCCCCGTCTCTCTCTCGTTTACACACACACACACACACACACACACTACAAAATAATTCTGTAATTATTGCTATTTAATCTGACTTGTACTCATACAAATCTGTTAATAAACATCTCTCTTCCTCCCTCTCCACTCTCTAGGTGTTTCAACGAGGAGAGCTGCTTGTCCCTGAAGCAGCTGGAAGGTTACCTGGTGGTCCTCCAGCCCGACGCCCCTCAGATCTCCCTCTCGGGCGTGGGCCCCCACCTGGCCCGCCCGGCGCCCGAGTTCGAGGGTCCTCGAGGCGTCCCTCTGTTCCCCGAGCTGAGGATCGTCTGCTCCCTGTCCCACGCTGTCAACACAGCTGCACAGGGCATGGAGGGTGGAGGTGAGTCAGAATACCCCCCCTCGGACATGCATCAAGCCCCTCTAAGTCTCTTCATTACATTTTACATTCAGCCATTTAGCAGAAGCTCTTATCCAGAGCGACTTACAGTAAGTACAGGGACATTCCCCCTGAGGCAAGTAGGGTGAAGTGCCTTGCCCAAGGACACAACTTCATTTTGGCACGGCGGGGAATCGATCCGGCCACCTTCTGATTACCAGCCCGACTCCCTCACCGCTCACCGCTCAGCCATCTGACTCCCATTGAATTGTGTGATATCCTGGATCCACCCGGGACCAGACCCACTGGCAGCTCACAGCGCTTCCTGTCTCGGATCAGACAACAGCATGAGCCTGTGCAGAGCGAGGGAAGAGCGTTGCATCTGTGTTTCACATCACATGTGTTTTTGTGATGACGGGGATGATGATGATTATTGCGTAACTTCTTGCGTTGTGGAGCATAGTCCGCGGAGGCCTTGCAGTGCTTTATCTGCGGGGTCTGTAAGCACTTAATAGTGTGAGTACTTTACTCTGTAGCTCTCAAATGGGATAGTCTCGTTTTATCCGGCTAATCCCTCCAGGTTTTCTTAACCCCTCCACCAATCCCTGACTACCTTTGTCAATGTAATCTCAGGTTTCAACACTGCTTTTCCTTTTTGTCTTCTTGTTCTTTCTTTCTCCCTCCCTCCCTCTCTCTCTCTCTCTCTCTCTCTCCCTCTTTCTCTCTCTCTCTCTCTCTCTCTCTCTCCTCTCTCCCTCTCTCTCTCTCTCTCTCTCTCTCTCTCTCTCTCTCTCTCTCTCTCTCTCTCTCTCTCTCTCTCTCTCTCTCTCTCTCTCTCTCTCTCTCTCTCTCTCTCTCTCTCTCTCTCTCTCTCTCTCTCTCTCTCTCTCTCTCTCTCTCTCTCTCTCTCTCTCTCTCCCCAGCTCTGATGTCTGATGCTGTGGCCCACACTCTGGACGGCTGTGAGGTCCAGCCCCTGGGGGAGGAGCTTAACCCGGAGAGGGAGGAGCTTCTGGTGGACCTGGATGCTCTGAGAGAGAGAGGTCTAGAGATCATCAACACCACCGCCTACATTGCCATCACAGGTACGGCTATATCTCTGGCCCCTCGTACAGCTTGTGACCTTGCAGCAAATCTGATAGCAATCTTGCAGCTGGATAGGTTAAAGAGATATGGAAGTTATCACAACCACCCACTCAGAGAACAAGTCCTGCCCTGGGATGGTTTTGAAAGAGGTCCATCCGCTTTTGTGTAGTCAGAGAACAAACGTTCCTCTCTGTTAATATTCAAGCAATGTGATTAACATGATATTGGCCTTGTATAGGTCTTTAGGTAAAGACACACAAGCCAATCCTATCTCATCTCCACACATCTCTAGACTATACTATATAGTTGTCTTTTCGCCACACAATCTCTCTCCTTCCTTTTTCTCTCTAAACATTCCTTGACTACAGAGAAACACCATCCCAGAGGGTAGATGGTAGGGCTGCACCCAGCCGGTCATGTGACCGCCCAGCCGGTCATGTGACTCATGACAAGGTTAGTTTGACCTGGCAGAGTCTCTAAAACGTTCCCGTCCTCCTCTCCGTTCCCCCAGGGGCTGAGTCCATCTCCGTGTACGAGGACGTCCTGCGCTCCGTGCGTTACCGGCTCGCCAAAGGCTCCGCCCGCTTTGAGAGGCGCTTCCGACTGTCCTGCTCGGAGATGAACGGACGGTACACCAGCAATGAGCTCACGCTGGAGGTGAGGCTGAACGCCAGGCTGTCTGCCTGGCTCAGCACTGCTCTGTAGTCTGGGTTTACACTGGGGAAACGTACTCCAATCTACTGAAGGGCTTTTGGTTGAAGAGCCATTGGATTTCCCTCTCTCTCTCTCTCTCTCTCTCTCTCTCTCTCTCTCTCTCTCTCTCTCTCTCATTCTCCTTGTCTCTCTGTCTTTATCTCTCTCTGTCCTGCAGGTAAACTTCCTGCATTCTCTGGACAGCCTGTACCACCCGTCCCACCTGCTGGCCTCCCAGCAGCAGTTCCTCCACCCGTCGCACCACTCTGGGGAGCTGAGTGGACACACCCTGCCCAGCCCCCACCGCAACTCAGGTGCGTCTCATCCCGTCATACAGACGTTATACCCCCCTCCCACCACAAGGTGGCAACGTCGTCAAAACTGCAGTGTTTTTACCAAGTCTAAAATGATTAACTCCCTCAAGAGAATTTGTGACTTAATAACTGTAGTAAGCACTGAATCAGGGTCAGCAATTTTTTAAAGATCTTTATAGATAAGGTTAGGACCAAAGGGAGGCTTATCTGATCTCAGTTGTGACCTTTGGTTGTTTATTAACTCCTTTTTCTTCTCCTCAGTGGTGCCTGGCGCTGCCACAGTCATCATTATGGTCTGCGTTGGCTTCCTGGTTGTCATGGTGATCCTGGGTGTGTTCAGGATCCGCTCCATACATCGCCGTGGCGAGGGCGCCAGGGGCGGGGCCAAAGAGGGCAGTGGCCAATGGGACGACTCTGCCCTCACCATCATTGTCAACCCTATGGAGGTAAGGATCTGTGTGTGGGTTCAGAGGGATACGAGTGAGATGCTGGAAGCAGATCTCGGCTCTCGGTTCTTGGGTCAGAACTTGGTTCTGCTTCACGAAAAAAAGGAGCACATCTTGTTCCAAGGCATGTGCTGTCAATCCCTTGCCTGGCCGCCAGCCCAACTTATCCCCGCCCGCAAAAAAATGTGTTCTGACTAGAATTATGAGTATGAAAACGTCAGGCTTGTCACTCCCTCCGTCAGAAGGGTTATTCTGAAACTGTCTGTCTGTCCGTCTCTCCCCATTTGTCTGTATAGTCCTACGAATCTCGTATGGGCATCTCAGCTGACGCTGAGGAAGAGGAGGAGGAGGTGGCAGAGTCCCCCGACGACGCGAGCGACGACCAGCGAATCATCATCAAGAAGGAGGGGAGGGACGGCAACCCCCGCCGCTACTGAGCCCCTTTCGCCCGTTACCGCGGGAACCACACATGGGGGGGGGGGGGGCTCTGCACGCGCTCACGGCGTGTCGAAACATCAACAACAACTGCTGACACCTCTAGTCTATGGAATGTACGCTTACAAACACAACGCACAACACATTTAGTGATCCTCCTGGGTCCTCCCATGACCCAGCACTACACAAGACCATCTGTCAGCTGTTAGCCAATGACAACGCAGGCATACGTTATCCACGTAAATGTTCTATGGCACAATGTATACAGTATAAACTTATTGCCTGACTAAAACCACCCACAAAAATCGTACGTGGTTCACCAATTCTCCATAATAAGGTATCATACGTTGATATAATTAAAATGGTAAAATTGCAGGTTGGAAGAACACTTGTTTTGAAGCCAGATTGTATATTGTGAATTACCTGTGTCACTCATCAAAGGGTTACAACACACGTTAATATTCAAGCAATGTGATTAACATGATATTGGCCTTGTACAGGTCTTTAGCTAAAGACACACAAGCCCCGATCCTATCTCATCTTCACACATCTCTAGACTATACTATATAGTTGTCTTTTCGCTGCACAATCTCTCTCCTTCCTTTTTCTCTCTACACATTCCTTGACTACAGAGAAACACCATCCCAGTGGGTAGATGGTAGGGCTGCACCCAGCTGGTCATGTGACCCACGACAAGGTTAGTCTGACCTCGTAGAGTCTCACTCTGGTGACTCTGTCCTTGTTAAATCTACAGACAGCCTATGGAAAATCACATAATTAGAATACTCTGCACTAAATTACCCCCCCCAAAAAAATTGAATTAGTCCAGGGACCTCTAACTTGTTATTTAATGACATCGTATCTTGCTAGATACTTTTGTACGTGCTGTCTGTATGTTTTACCTCACAATTGCAGCTTGCTTCGATGTACTCAGCTTTGCAGTGACGTTGGATAGATTTGAGAATTTGCTTGCACAGCACTTAGAAATTGAAGCCAGCTTTATTTTGGCATACAAAACCTGGATGCAATTCTACGGGGAAGAAGGCAAAGCCCTCTCATTCTGAGCGTGTCTAAATTATCCCTAGATCAGCCGGAAGACCACAGAAGAACCATCTCTAGTCGTTCAATGTACCTCTGACCCCTCTGTGACACCTGTAATCAGAGTGATCCTCATGACACTGTTTGCACACTGCTATTGTCACTTCAGGACACACAATCACAGATATGTATACACACACACACACACTACCCCTGCTGTACCCAGAATGTCAGCTCAGCTTGGGCAGTTTGACTGTATTGATTGTATTGAACTTTATGTACATACAATTACTTATTATTATTATTATTATTACTATTATTGCAGTTCCACGTGGCTCTTTGTCTGTACTTGAAAAGAGGGGCAGCATAAACACTTGGTTATTTATTAGTACCATTGGTATAGTTTTCCATATGAACTGTCACATATTTCTAAGATTGTCAAATCTGAAAACAGAATAATAATAGTAGTAGTAGTAATAAGGACGATGATTCCTGGCTTGATGAGTGTCAATTAATTTGTGTGTTATATTGTTGTAATTTTAAAAAAAAACTTCACATAAATGGAGGGTGCATTGTTGTGATAAAGCTACTCGGTCGTCTCTGTCTTTCACCCCTATTCCTCTTTCACTCTTTTTACAGTCTCTCTTGTTCACTCCTTTCACCCCCCCCCCCCCCCCCTCGCCCACCATCTTTTCCCTTTATTCCAGTCCGGTCTTGTCCATCACTTTTGTTCAATGAATGTCAGCTGCAAGCTTACTCTCATCCTACAATCCCTTCTTCATTCCTCCTCCACACTTCTACTTCCCTCTGTGTCTCTTGCTGTCTGTCTGTGTATCAATGTGCAGTGATAAATCTGTCAGTAAATAAAAGCCTGTTGTTTTTAAATGTAATGTTAAGAATGGATACAAAATGCATTAACTTATATTATTACTATGGTTACTATTGGGACATCAACTGTAATTATTGATACAATGATACTATTATGATGATTGATTGTTATAACCGTCTAAAACATTACAAAATTCATAATAAAAACACTCAGATGACGTCAGTATTCTGTCCTGTCTTTATTACCTCAAGGTCAAAGGCCAAAAGGTCATTCCTGTACAAAGGGTTAGCAAATGCTCATTATATTTGAATTTATTTTTATTCTGGTATTAATCTATGATGATTTAGGTCATTTTACATTATTATTAAGATTAATATGAAGATTCCTTCATGTGACATTGAACAAAAAACTGAGCATGTAAAGAGATGTTCAATTAAATGTAAAAGTACAAATGATGAGAATCGCAGGAGAGAGGATCAATCAGGAATTCGGGGAAGCCAATGTCATCATGAATAAACCTACTGCTACTTGTGCTGTTGCACACATTAATTCAAATGGCAATTTCAATGTTTCCTGGGCCTTATGGTGCATGTTAATGGTGTAGCGACCTTGGCCGGGTTTCCCAGATTCGTTAAGAAGCTCTTAACGCTAAGATCTTCTTAGGAACGTTCTAAGAGCGCTCTAGAACGCTCTTAGAATGTTCCAAAGATGCTCTGAGCGTTAAGCACCTCTTAACGAATCTGGGAAACGCGGCCCTTGTCCATTCTCCAGCACCATCCTCTCTATCTTCTCCAGCAGCTCTGGGACCTGGGTGGTGTTACCTCTGGCTTCATTATCAAGGACATGATATCTGCGCCCACAGCGGTGATATACTTTTGTGAGATCCTTATTCTTAAGACGGAAGTTCTCTACTGTTTCACCGCATAGAGCGTCCTCATGAGTAAACGGCTGGATAGTGAAACCTGTAGCCTTTTCTCCAAAGTTATCCTGGATCCACGTCTCACAGTTCCTCTGCTCCTGCGTGAGTCTGTCCCCCAGACTGATGACCAGCAGGAAGGCATGAGGTCCTGGGAAGGACAGCCCTAGACCCTTAACTAACTCAGATTTAACTTCCTTTACTTTCTGTTCGGACAATAACCCATCACCGATCCCTGGAAAGTCAATGACATCGATCTTCATCCAAGCCATATCCCCACTCTGCTTCTTGCACTTTGTGGTAACAGAGTCTCTGGAGAGTTCACCCTTGAAGGCCCCAGGTCTCCCCAGGATGGTGTTTCCTGATGCACTCTTCCCTGTTCCTGTCTTACCCACCATGACTGTGAAGATTACTTGAACGATAGATAATGCACAGTGCCCGTGATAAAATTGGTGGCAAACACAAAGATTCCTGTAATTATAAAAAGGGCACAGTTCCCGCATGATGTCCTGACAGAGATTTCTGGAATTATAGATAGAGTGCAGTGCCCATGATGCAGCTAGTGTTGACAGTTATTCTCAGTGGTTTTGGTACCAAGCTCCCTTGGATTATGAAAAATAACGTTAAAAAAAACTTTGCAGAGTGTCTGGTTCTCGAGATAGAATCGTTGGAAACTCGCTGCCCACTCAAACAGACAGACAGACAGACAGACCGAGATCCCTGGCATTAGATACCCCCAAAAGGTCACAACTTCTACCTGCATGTGAAAGTAGCACACACTTGATGCTAACAGTTACATTATTATTTATTGTGTGATATTCTGCTCTAAACACATCAATTTAAAAAATAAAAATAAATTTGAAACAGACAGAAAATGATGTTTACTGTAGGCTACCGACTATATTCTTGGACTTGGCATTCAATCCTTACGCAAAACATTTTACGTAGTTCAAAACCGTCAATCAAGGTCAGTGTTACGCCTCTTTTGTTTCATTTGTCAGATGTAGGCCAGCAGAAGTATCATAACTGCATGTGTTTTATTGTATTTTAAAATAATGGATAGCTATCTTCTTTTTTGTATCGCAGCCAGTTCCTTCTTGTTCTCACAAACCGCTAAAAGCCGACAGGATTCCGAACACCAAAACCGTCGTATCTTCGTCATTCAACGTGCACGTAAACTGTGTTTGAGAATACAATGCACACGATTAGCAAGCGTATCCGTGCTCAGTGTGTAGATTTTGTGGGTCATGGGGGAATGAGGTAAATAAAGAGACACGCGTAAATAAACAAGGCTTTACCAAACGTTGGCTAAACCTTTACTTTTTATTTGCTGGAGAGTCAAGCGACTCTTAATGTGCATTGATCTAGTCTTAGCAACCGGAGCTTCAAATCTGACAGTACTGTAAAAGAAGAAAACGGAGAGAGACACCAGCAGGAGGTGGTAAGACAAACATTAATATTATGCCATCAATCCGTCTATATACTATCTACTCATAATTTTAGCTCTCCTTCATGATATGATGCGCATTTTGTAAGGTATGTAACCTTACTGAATTTCCGAACTTGGAATCGCTCACATAACTGGATTCTTGTCCACTGCTTTCCTCAACACTAAAGGCTACCGCTAGCAACTTAGCAGTTCGGTACTGTAGCACCACATAGCTTATTATCTGGATTGTGTGTTTCCTAGTATCTCTGAAGGGACTCTTGGAAGACAGTGCTTACAATGTAAGTGCATATTTCAGTCTCACAGTGGTATGAAAACAGCATGCACACTGTGATTATTGTGAGGTAGCCTAGTGTTTAATAGGTGACAAAGTCTTCTACTCTTAACAATTGATGTTAATAGGTGGCCCACCACGGCCACAATACCAAGATATGTTGTGAGGGACTATGAGTGTGTTCGTCATTGTTGGAGTACCAGCAAAGCCTTTTCCAGTAATCCTCAATGATCAGCACCCAACCAACACGGTTGTATACATGTGAATGCACAAACGGGTGATGTCATCTTGGTCTGTTGTCTATCAGTTGAGTGTTGTTATGTGTTTATTAATATCTTTCTATAATCCTCTTAGTGTGACCCTAATCATACAGAAGCTGTTTGGTCAGTGGAACCAATATCCTTAACGTTTATCAAAACTGAGATACACGGTAGGAAACCACCTGTGGTCAGGACAGCATTGTTGCCCAACTTGCCTTGGACGTTCGGTGAGAGAGTGGTCTTATTTCATGTATTGTTTGCAGGTGCTTAGCATTTATGGTAACAGTTAATGTCAGCGAAATGTCAAGAGCTTAAAATCTCCTTTTTGGGTATGTGCATTATGGTAATGTTCATTCTTTTTTTTGGGTGCCTGAGAGGTTTGGACAGTGGGCATAACAATTTGTAGTTTGAGCATCTGTTAACCTAGATGTAGGTCAGGCTATTTGAGCGTTAAGAGCTGTCTCTATTCCACTGCATTGGCAGCAGCACTCTTTATCGGCGAGGGGGCTTGAGGCGAGGCAATCTAAAGATCTCGACGAAGACGTATGTGGTGTCTGTTGGTTTCCTTTCCTGCTTTGCTTCCTTGCTGAGGGAAACAAAAAGTCAAAGCCGGTCAAAATCGACCCATCTGGAGCCAGTTTGTCTGACGTTTGCGTCGGCATTCCTTGGAGGGTTAGGGCATCAGGTGTGTTCGTGTCTGAATATACTGTGTGTGCATGGGTGGATTTGTGAACCAGGGTGTGTGTGTGTGTGATTGTGTGTGTGTGTGTGTGTGTGTGTGTGTGTGTGTGTGTGTGTGGGACAGCTCGGGGCTCTGTGACTTGGCACCCATGAAGAGATTTCAGCTTGGCCCGGCTGACTCCCCCAGCCTCAAATAGACCACTGTATCTCTCTCTGCAGCTCTGTCGAACTTTGCTCCAGCCAGTTGTTGTCGACTTCCATGACTTTTTCGGGACCATAAGTAGCCTTAGGCTGGTTTATCTCTGCTACTCGCCATCTGCTTGGTTTAATATATATATATATTTCTTTACATGTTTTTTTTTTTTTTTCCATGCAACTTCTCTCTGTTATCTTCAGCTCCTAGGTGGCCCAATCGGACCGAGTGCTGCCCACTGTTGCCATGGCGATGCGGGAGCTTGTGGATGCGGAATGTGGGGGAGCCAATCCCCTCATGAAGCTGACCAGTCACATGACCCAGGAGGGAGGGGCTTGGAGACACCGGTCTACGCCCACGGTAAGTAATTAATTGAAATAAGTAATTGTTTTTGATGCCAATGGTCCATAAATTTAGCAGTGGGCCTTTTAACTGCACGTCCAAGGACATTTTAGCTCCACTTGGTCATAGAACTGCAAAATACAGGTATATATTACAAGCATCTTTTAGGATATCAATCTCATCTATTTTCCCTTCCAAGATTCCTCCAACATCAATTGAAATTGCAACTGAAGAGGAGGTATGAGCTCTGCTTTCTATTCACAGTGTTCTCTCTCTTACACCCTCCATACTTGCACTCTCCATAAGGTGTTGCGTGTGAGAGTGTGTTTTATCAGCTAATAGAGATTTCGTTTTGTAGTTGGTGAATGAGTTTCTGCAGTCCCCTGCCCGCCCCCCCCACAGCTTTGACATGGGTCAGCTACTGGAGGAAATGCAGCAGATCGACCAGCAGAACTACAGACCGGCTCCACAGAGAGGTACGCACATGCACACACACACACACTTCAACACTTCTCAGTGGGTAGAGGGTGTGTCTACTCTGTGATTGGCTGGGACGGTGTGATTTAATCATATCAATGCGCCGCAGCTCCGGGCGTCGCTGCGTTGGCGCTGTCTGGCGATTGGGCGTCCGAATTCCTGTCAGGAGCAGACTCCGCCTCTTCGTCGGGGCAGGCGGGCCTCGGTGACACGGCCGATGCTGATTGGACCAAAGAGTTCATCACCGATGCCACAGGTGCGTCTGTCCCTTCCCTTGACCCTTGACCCCTCTTTTGTTTCCTCTCCTCTATCTTTAAGTGGCGCCCGTCCTTCTTCATTTTCTTCCTCTCTCTCTCCTCTGTTTATGTGTGTGTGTGTTCTCCTCTCTCCTTCCCCCTCAGATCCAGGGCGCTGGGCGGAGGAGTATCTGGAGCAGTCGGAGGAGAAGCTGTGGCTGGGAGACCTCGGAGAGAAGGAGCATGAGTGGTGAGGAAGGAGAAGAAGAGAGAGAGGGAGAGATGGAGAGGGAGAGAAGAAGAGTGAAAGAGAGAGGGAGAGGGGGGGAGAGAGGGAGAGAAGAAGAGAGAGGGGGAGAGAAGAAGAGAGAAGGAGGGAGGGAGATAGAGGACGGGATAGCCCACAGAGAGAAGCTACTGTGTAGCAGGATGTTAATATTTCACTCCGAAATCCAACAGGACAAAGGAGTACCAACCAGGAGACGAACTGAAGCAAACAGCCAATGAGCTTGTCTCAAAGGTTGACGACCCCAAGTTACAGAACACAGAGGTGAGCGTGTGTGTTTGCCCTGTGTGTGTTTGTTCCCTGGTTTCTGGGCCTCGTCAATATGGCCGGTTCACACTCTTTGTTTTTACATATCTATTTCCATTGCCCTCTCCTCATTCTTTTAAATGTGTCAGCCTTGAGAAGGGCAGTCATGCGGTAACATGGGACTGCAGCTCTGTTGACATGATGCATAGTGTTGGGCTCTCCTGTAGTTAGAGTTTACAAATGTACCATAGCTTCTTTCTTTCATCGACACAATGGATCCATTGTATCGTTTTGATCCGTTCGTCGTAGTCATAGTAATTTCTATTTGTATGTGTGTCATTGTTTTTGTTGTGTAGTTCCTGCGGTTCATTAGGCAAATTGGCGAGGGCAGTGTCACAGTGGAGGACAGAGCAGGCAAACAGGACACAGATAGAGCACAGGCCCAGGAGGCTCAGAACTGGGCCTCCAACCTCAACCAGGTACGAGCCTCCTCGCAGCGGGCACTCGGGAGGAAGGGGCGCGTCTCGGCTCCGCCCTCCTCATGTCGTGACCTGTGAAACGCACCCTCCCCTGTATTTGGTTCCCCTCGGCCTTCATGTAGCGTCACAGGGTTCCCTGCGAGCAGAGCTAACTCGTCGTTTGTGGCCAACCACCCCCCCCCCCCCCTCACTGTCATGTGAGTGTTTGGCCAAGCTGTGCAACATTGCGGGTAGAAGTTTCACTGGGATTTATGAAAGTTAAGATGGATTCTGGAGTCTTTCTACTGTTTGTATAGTCTTTCTGTCCGCAATGTTGTGTCTGAAGGGCCTGTCCTAGATGTCCTCATCTTAAGACATGCCCAGTTCCCTTTGTGAAATCATGTTTTTGCTTACCGGCTTGGACTAATTCCGTTTAATTTCAGTCATGTCAAAAAGTGAATTTAGGAATTTCACTTCATGAAAACCTGAGTTTCACTGAATTGTCCTCATTTGGCTGAGTTAAGGGATTGGATCCCACCAAGTGCATATTCTTCCTTTCAGTGTGTGTTCATAGCTGTGGTGCTGTAGTCACTGGTAGCCCTCTGACATTTACTTTCTCCCTCTCTGACCCCCTTATGGATTCTTGGCTTACCCTTCCCTCTATTAACAACCTGCATTCATTTATACATAATTAAATCCATCCAACCGCAACCACCCAAAACAAATCTCCCCGAACACCCTTCCCCTCCGCACCCAACCCTCCATAAACTCCTCCCACCTCCCTGGTTGCCATAGTTCCTGATCAAGACAGGGGGAGGGAGTCTACCTCTGGAATCCCACGAGTTCAATAAGAAGATTGACAAAGCTAAGGCCAAACAGGCCCGGCAGTGGGCGACTGTCGCCAGGCAGGTACGACCTCCCGTGGCCTCTCCACAGCGCCACCCTGTGGCCGTGCTGCAACTAGCTTCTCAGTTGCAAATGAGCTTACGATGCCACTTATTTTGCCGTATAGAACTGCAGGCTTTAGTTAAAGTTTTTTTTTTGTGCTTGCATAAACCCCCTGGAAGAAAAATAATTTAGTCTACAGGTATGTAGAGTGCTTGTTCCTCCAAAAGTGGGAAGGGAGAATGGGAGAGGTCCTCTGTGTTTTACTGCCTACCGCTTTGATATTTTCTTCCTTCAGCCTTTTCCATTGCTTCTCCTCATATTTTCCTCCTCTGCTTACGTGTTGTCACAACCTCAGTTTCATCAGTTATCAGTTCGATAGAGTGAAACATATGGTTACCCATAAACCCTTGCTGTCACTTCCTGGTCTAGGTGTCCGTTGAGTCAGCTGAATCCTGGGTAGATGAGTTTGCTGCGTCTGGCCCAGACTTTCAGCAGGCCAAAGCTGCAGTGGAGGTGAGGTGACGACCTAACGGAAAATGACAAAGTTAAGGATTTATATGTATAGGGTTAGACTGATTCTGTGTGTGTCTTGTGTGTGTGTCTTGTGTGTGTGTCAGAGTGACGTAGACTTTTGGGAGAAGCTGCAGCAGGAATGGGAAGAAATGGCCAAAAGAGATGCTGAGAGTCACCCCTGGCTGTCAGACTTTGACCAGCTCCTCACCACCTCCTACGACAAGGTACCTCTCCTGGAGTCAAAACCGTCTAAAACCTCCGTTTGTAAAGTGTTTAAACAGTGCCTCGTAGACGGTTTTGGCGATACTTCTTGAGAGCCTTGACATCATCTCCCTCCCTCTATCTTCCTCCCCTCAGGGGTACCAGTTTGAGGAGGACAACCCCTACCTGGCCCACCAGGACCCCCTGGCGGAGGGCGTGAGGAGGATGGAGGCGGGAGACATCCCTGGAGCTGTGCGTCTCTTTGAGAGCGCCGTGCAGAGAGAACCAGAGAACCAGCTGGTGAGGATCTCAAACCCCGGTGATCTCAAACCACGGTTATCCAAGAGTTTAAATTGAGAGTCGAATTTCCTTTTGGACTAGGTTTCTTGCCATGAATTATACAAATGGGAACTCTTCCTGCCTATGTCAAGCTGTTACTTAGGGGTTTGTATTGGCTCTCCTCTAGGCTTGGCAATACCTTGGCACCTGTCAGGCAGAAAACGAACAAGAATTTGCGGCTATTAGCGCCCTACGGAAGTGAGTAAAGGGAATAGCACCAGCTCATCAGCCCAACAGCACATTTTTTCCCGTCTCCTGTTTTGTAAATCCTCCATTCTCCTCCCTTGTCCCCTCCATCAGATGCATAGAGCTGAAGAAAGACAACCTCACCGCTCTGATGGCCCTGGCTGTTAGCTTCACCAACGAATCACTGCACAGGCAGGCCTGTGAGACCCTTCGTGATTGGCTCAGGCACAATCCCAAATACCAGCCAGTCCTGGGGCAGAGCGAACAGGAGCGTGAGCAGGACGGGGCCAGGGAACGAGAGAAAGAGAGGGAGAGATTTGGGTCGCTGCTGCCAGAGTGAGTGAGGCACCACGTGCATACCTCCATCTGCTATCTGTCCCGAAACTCTGGTTCAACCACCATATGTAGCTTCATGAGCAATCAATTCAATGATGTGTGTTGCGCTTTTTTTATTACGTTTTAAGTTTGTTTGCTGTTTGCCAACAAGTACAGGAACACTGGAACTCATTATTTTGCTCCTCTTCCCAGTTCCATAGCACTCTAACCTGTTAATCCAATGTGGTGGTTCTAAATACAAAATTCCAAATGCGTAAATACTAATCCTACCCCTCGTCATTCTGCACCATGCTCTCTCTCTCTCCCTTCTCTAACTCCGCCTCTTTCGCAGGTCCCTGTTTACAGAGGTGCAGTCGATGTTCCTGAGCGCGGCCAACTCGGACCCTGCCCGTGTGGACCCTCAGCTGCAGTGCGGTCTGGGAGTCATCTTCAACCTGAGCGGGGAGTACGACAAGGCCGTGGACTGCTTCACTGCTGCCCTCTCCGTCACGCCACAGGTAACTTAGCGACCCCTGGTCATGACCGGGTAACGTCCAGGCTTCCATCCCCTTTGCAGAAGACCTGTCTGTTTTCGGTTGTGACATTTGAGCTATTCTCTCTCTTTCTCCTTCTTAATTTTTCCCCCCCCTTTGATTTGTTTTTTTTTCTATTTATATTTCTTTTCTCCCTCCCCTTGCCCCCCACAGGACTATTTGCTGTGGAACAAACTGGGGGCCACTCTGGCCAATGGGAGCCGCTCGGAAGAGGCTGTCGCCGCCTACAGGAGAGCTCTGGAACTTCAGCCAGGATTTATTCGTAGTCGATACAATCTGGGAATCAGCTGTGTCAACCTTGGAGCGCACAGGTCAGAGACAGGATTACCTACTAGTAGGATAACCTATATGTAGGATTAGCTATTAGAAGTAAGATTACCTACAAGTAGGATAACTACATTTAGGATTATCTACTGGTAAAATGACTTACATGTAGGATTACCTATTAGAAGTAGAATTACCTACAAGAAGGATTACCTACATGTTGGATAACCCACTACTAGTAGGATTACTTATATGTAGCATTACCTACTTGTAAGATAACTTACTAGGAGGATAACTTACATGTAGGATAACCTACATGTAAGATAACCTACTTGTGTCTATGTATCTACTGAGCTTTACGGTACCGTTCTTTTTCATTCAACATATTTTCATAATTGTTCATATTTTCACAGCAGGAATGCAAAATAACCCATCCAGTATGTTGTCCTCGTCTTCCTGACAGGGAGGCAGTGGAGCACTTCCTGGAGGCCTTGTCTCTCCAGCGGCAGGCCTCAGGCGAGGGGGTCGGAGCCTCCAGGGGGCCCGGAGGCGTGGCGGCCACCATGATGTCTGACAACATCTGGTCCACGCTGCGCATGGCGCTGAGCATGATGGGAGAGAGCTCGCTGTACACGGCCGCCGACCGCCGCGACCTGGACACCCTGCTGACGCACTTCTGCCAGAGAGACGTGGAGGGGGGGGGCGAATGAGGGAGGGGGGCCGAGGAAAGGGGGGTGCTGATAGAGTGCGAGTGTGCGTTGAGCGGAGGGAGGTGTTTGGGAGAAGCAGAGAGAGAGACAGAGAGAAAGGGGGGGGCAGGAGAGGACAGATTAGGAGAGGGGAAAGAGAGAGAGGGGGGGGGAGAGAGGGGGGGGGGAGAGAGGGGGGGAGAGAGGGAGAGAGGGGGGAAAAGACAGATTAGGAGGGGGGGGAGAGAGAGAGAGCAGACAGTGAGAGAAGTGGTCGGACACCCGACAGGGACATTGTCAGTGACTAATGGCTGGAGGACGGTTTCAGGGAAAGAGGAACAGGAGAGGAACGGTAGAGACACGGAGGAGTGAGACGTTGTTAATCCAGTAAGATAAGGGACTCTATGCTACATACAGTGTACACTCAATGCGCATTATGACTTTCATCTACTATTATTAGTATGTATCGTTCTCTGCCTGGAGGCTGTAGACTGACCGGCGATCTCTGTGACAATGTCCTGTTGACAGCTTCTGGTTCTATTCACAGTGTATCTCCACATACAGTCATCTCTTGATTTGACCATCAGTTTGACCATCTGATCTGAAGAAACAGGGTGGTGAATGTACTTTCACTTTTCAGTATTTGATTCAGATGAACTCATGTGAAAGGATGTACTGGGGAAGACCCTAGAGATAGTGTATCATGTATGTGGACGCCTCTTTGGGCGACAAAGATGCACCCACAGTGGTCAGTAACCAGTGACAGAACAGTTCTGCAGTGGAACTACAGAACGTTCTGACTGTTCCAAGGGGCGGTGGCATGTACCTCACTACCCATTCGGTTCTCCCAGCTATGCTGTAGTTAGTCCATTCAGAAGCTACGGTACTGTTACTGTGTCTCTGTAAAAGGGCACCCATATTTAATCAAGAGTGCTTGATCAGAAAAAGCACAAATGCTGCTTGGAGCAGTTTGTTTTGGGTCTGGGCCCTGATGCACAATGCATGTCCACCCTGTTCAGATGGCAGGAGAATCTTTCTTTTTTTTTTTTTTCAGTGACGGACAGATACATGGACGACAAGGTAATATCGATCATATGTGTCAAGTCCTTAAAGCCCCGGGGTGACAAGTGACGACCAGCAGGACTGAAGGTGATGCACTGAGGTTGTGTTGAGACCATGTAATGTTAACGGCACTAAAAGAACAACCCTGTGCTCTCAGCTGCTTACCTCCCCAGCCTCTTTTCTCTGTAAACAATTGCTCTGTTGTAAAATAATTTGCTTAATTGTAAAATAATGCTATCTGCCATACTGTGTATTGTACTATAATTATTGCACTATAGGCCTATCTGTTTTAAAAATAGTTATCCCAACTGTAATGGTTGTTCATGTAATATTCAGCAATAAACTCTTGATTCTGTACATGTAGTTTTCTTTTCTTTTTTTTACCTTTTTGCTATAATTAATCGAGTATAAATTCTCTGAATCTCCTTACAAATGATTGATCTGCTTTCTGTTGAAGCACATGGCCAGAAATACATTTTTGTTCATTCAAAGACTTCTTTTTTAAGGTAGAAGAAATTGTCATTTAATTGTTTTCATTCATACAGAATTATACGACCACATATACATAGCAGGTAGAAGTTTACGGCTAGTACACATTTGTATAAATCCTTTGTGTCTGGTACAGCTAGTTGTAAACTGGTAATTATGGCCAACGTTTCTGACACATGACAAACATGACAGACTCAAATTTCAAAATTGTTATGGTCAGACGCCATACCCGCTTCCAATGGATGAGTTCAACGAGCCAATCCGATTCGAGGAGGCGGGATCTTTGAGGTCGCCGATTGGTTGGTTTGAAAATAACTGGATGCGTGCTTTTCCACATTTAAATGCTGATGTTTTGTTCCGTGAACGTGGTGGAGGACTTCAATTCATTTTCAACTCAACATAGGAAGGTAAGTTTAAAACTAGCTTGCAAGTTATCTTTGCACACGTCACATCTAAATAATGTAATCGTAACTTTAAGAAAGTTTAAACCAAAGTGTCCAAGGCTGTAAAGCTATCTTAGTTTTGAACAATTTCATTTATAAATGTGTACTTTTAAAAAATAGTATAACTAGCGTTAGCTCTAATGCCTGGCTAGCTAGCAACTTGTCTAACTTAGCTAGCTCCAACAAATGTTGCACTGAAATTTCGCTTCTTTGTTTCAATGAAAATGGTCTGGAATATATGTATGAGTTGGCTATTTCTTTTTAGCAACAGTTATTTATTTATTTTCAACTGTATATCAGTCAAGAAGCCGGCTGGCTCACGCTGGATCGAAAACGATATAGCCTAGTTTGACGTGAATATTTTAATTAAATAATATTCTGTCTCGTACCTAGGCAAGGAAGTTTTCTGCTTGCTGTAACAAAATCCATTTGCGTGGGGCTTATTTTTTTTCACAGACTAAAGTGTATTGAACATGGGATCCAGTGAGAGCAAGATTGCCGTGGAGCCGAAAGAGGCTTCGACGCCCAAACCAGATCCTACCCAGATCCAGCGTCTGAGAAATGATCGGGTCAATCGACTACTTGACCCACGTTCGCCGTCCACAAACATTGATCGCACACCCATACAGGTAACCCGTTGTCAGCCTTATACATTCAGACTATCCCTGACATAATTTTAGATTGGGAACTTTACTGAAACTGAAAGTGTTTTTACATTCCTTGCAGATTGGTGGTTCTGTAATCCGTACTTCAATTGAGGATCGTGTGTGTACCTTGTCCACCAGCGACCCTCGTTCACCTTCAGTTGGTGTTACCCGCACTCCAATGAAAGGTAACTTACAAATGATTGGAAAGAATGCTGCTATCTTACACATTACTAATTAGCATTTGTTGCATGGCAACAAAACAGAATCACATTTTCTCACTCTCTCTCCTCCAGGGACTGTTGGTTCTTTGGCTCGTCGCCTGGGTATGCTCTTCCTCGGAGACACACTACCCTCCAAGCCCTCTGCACCGTCCGACCTCAAGGTGGAAGAGGTGGAGGTGCTGGGAGATGGAGAACAAGGTTCCAGTGAGGCCCTTCTTACCTCCCCGACCACCAGGACTGATGACTCCTCCAGCCCCGTGCTGCCTTCTCTTCAGAGTGTGTGCAGTGACACCCCGTTAGTTCAAAGCCACTTAGTCCACCTAGCAGATGCAGAGGTAGAGGTGGAGATGGAGGCCGACTTCACGTACGAGGAAGCGGAAGAGGCCAGGGAGTCTCCCCTCCACAAGAGACTGAGTATGAGCTTGATAACCTGCCACGAAGGCACCGTCCCAGCCCAGGTCTTTGCCGATGTCCACCACGCCTATCCTGCTTCTCCTCTGTCTTATGCTGAAACCAAGCCACACACAGACAAACCTGAGCACTCGTATGCCCTCCCATCCATCACCTTTGACCTCATGAGCCATGTGACCCCTAGCCAACCTACTGTTGTAGCGGTTGCAAATGTTACTCAAGGGCCTGAGGAACTGGTGGAGGCAGAGCATGTAAAAGTTACCCCAGTGGAGGCAGAACCTGTAGACATTGCCCTGCTGGAGGCAGAACCTGTAGAAGTTGCCTCAGTGGAGGCGGAGCCTGTAGAAGTGGCCTTGGTGGAGGCGGATCCTGTAGGAGTGGCCTTGGTGGAGGAGGAGCCTGTAGAAGTTGCGTCAGTGGAGGCGGAGCCTGTAGAAGTTGCGTCAGTGGAGGCGGAGCCTGTAGAAGTTGCGTCAGTGGAGGCGGAGCCTGTAGAAGTTGCCTCAGTGCAGGCGGAGCCTGTAGGAGTGGTCTCGGTGGAGGCGGAGCCTGTAGAAGTTGTCTCAGTGGAGGCGGAGCCTGTAGAAGTTGTCTCAGTGGAGGCGGAGCCTGTAGAAGTTGTCTCAGTGGAGGCGGAGCCTGTAGTAGTGATGTCGGTAGAGGCAGAGCCAATTGAGGTGACCCAAGCTAGTAGTCCAAGCCCAGGCTTGACCTTGCAACCTCAAACTGGGATCCGCTGTCCCGTCTTTGACGCCAAGAGCCCTAGTCAAGTTGTGTTCAAGCCCCAGTGGTTGGGTAAAGGGTTTGGGACTGCAGGAGTCCGAGCCAGAGGGAGAGGAGGAAAGGGGGGTTCGTCTTCCTCCCCCCTTTCTGTTCGCATGGCAACCAAGAAAGCAGCCAATGAGAACAGGGCATCATCCAAGCAGAAGCAAAGAGGTGTGTAACACGAGAGGGGCTGACCATACTTACTTTTTACATTCCAAAATGTCTCATTTCAACTGATTTTGAGTTTAAAAAAAACAACAAAAAACTTAAATGTTTTATCCTCTTCTTTCAACAGGCAAGACACTGGCTGAAGGACGCTCCCCACTGCAAATCCTTAAGGCGACCAACTCTCCCAGGGACCATCATTCACAGGTGTGTGTGTGTGTGTGTGAACAGGTGTCTGCTCTCCCCTCCCCCCATGCCCTCACCACAGAGTTCTTGTCTGTCTGTGTTCTCATCTGGTCTAAGTGAATGTTCCAATGTCCTCCTGCTCCCCAGACCAAGTTAAAGGTGTCCACCCCAGACAGGCAGAGACCCAGCCACCCAGACCGCAGGGTCCTGACCACGACCATGGATAAGGAGAACAGATAGACATGGTGTATTTGTCGAGAAACCTGCCATTCTTTTCCGTCTAAACTTTTAACTCTAAAATGTTTTCTCTCTTCCCTTTTAACTCTTGAAAATTTATTTTTTATGTATAACAGCCTTTTGTGAAAGCTGTTGAGATGTATTTTTGTGTACATGAATTGTGAGTTGTTTTTATGCAAATATCCATATCGTCTTCCTATCTGGGTTTTGTTTTATGTAAATAGAAATAAATATTTGATTTTCCTGGTGGCTTTCTGGCTGTGATTTCATAACATAACGTCAGCGTTCTAGTTAGGTAAGCTATTTATTCAGTGTTCACCTCCTGGTTGGCTGCATTTGGTAGGCCACTCGTAATCTTTGTTTCCAGACAATTTGATGTTTCGTATTTAGAAACTGGTTACTGATGATGGACCAGGCAGATTAGTTGCATTCAGACTTCCTACATTCTAGAGTGGATTTCCTCTGCTGACGGGAGTCAGATGGCTGAGCGGTTAAGGAATTGGGCTATAGATCAGAAGGTTGCCGGTTCGATTCCCAGCTGTGCCAATTGTGTCCTTGGGCAAGGCACTTTATCCGACTTACTTCATGGGGAATGTCCCTGTACTCACTGTAACTCGCTCTGGATAAGAACGTCTGCTACATGGATAAATGTAAATATTCAAATAAAAACACATTAAGTCCAAAGCAGATTCACATTTATTAGAAAGTTTCTAGAAAGATAATATGGCTTTATTAAGCATAGTGTGTTTCCTTATGTTGAAAGGCTGTTCACTCGGTGGTCCAACTTTTGACTCTAGGCATAATTCTAAGAACATTTTTCCAGGATCTCAAAACATGACAAGCATCAGAACAGACTTATCATTTAGACACACATGTTTATAAAAGTGAATAGTTAATCAAATATTTTTGGGTTTGGTGAGGAAACCAGCAAATCGCAATATCCAATTGATTCCAATTCATTTGTGAAAGTTATATTTTAAGCATAACTCCCAATTTGGATTTTCTTTGTTTCTATGGACAATTTACTAAGTGCGTTCTGGAAATTTAGTCTGTAAACTCTTTTGAAAGCATGATCCGTAAAGAGTTTAAATGTGTCAAATCAATTAAGAAAGATCAATTTAACCCATGAACTTGAAACTCCCCCAGCACTCAGACGTAGTCACCTATAAACACACGGGCACAGGTACAGCTTAAAACACCCCCATGTCCTGTCAGTACATTTGAAAGATCCTAATTTTTTGGGGAAGTGCTCAGTGAACCATGAGATACATTTAAACATCCCATCTGTCAGCCTAAGGGTTCGCTGCAAGCGCTAGTATCTTTTCATATCTAACTATTGTGGAGTAGAACAATAGATTCAGCCCAAACTTTTGAAAAAATATCTTCTATGAAACACATACATACACACATCTCGCTGACACTAAAGTAAAAATGAGCTGGCTAACTAATCCATTCTAATCTTAAAAAAAAAAAGAAAAAACCCAATTAAACAAACAAACAAACATGGAACATCCACTAAGGGGATTCTAACAAAACCAAGAACATCTTTTTAAAACGAAAGAGCAACGCAAACAAATTCATTCAACAAACATCTCTACCTGTTATATAAAATGTAAGATCATTATTGTAAACCTACACAGGCTGTAATTGGTTATGTTATCCTATTTCCATTCAATCTCTACCATTTCCATTTGGCAACTGCTCTTATGACATGGGTAATTTTTTCGATGCAGGAATAAATATGCATATTATCTAATGATAATTAAATGATTGAATTTCTGTTTGAACCATGACACAAAATCATCATTGATAACATTTTGTGTTTGACCCCCTCTCCCCCCACAACTTGAGTTTCAATAAAGAAGAGAGAGAAGTGGGAAGAGGAGGGAATGTCTCCGTTTTATCACTATCCCTCTCTTCAATTTTCGATAGGACTTGGCACAGCAAAAATACACTCCCATGTGTTTCCCCCCAATTCCTCCTCCAAGCCTCTCTCTCTTTATCAACCATCTCCCTCACAGGGAAGTTTTTCATATCCTGTCTCTACATCCTCTCCCTCCCTCTACCTCCCTCTCTCATCTCCTGTCTCTACATCCTCTCCCCCTCTCCCTCCCTCTCTCATCTTCCTCTCTGTCGGGACAGACTCAGTTCCATATCTTCAGGAAGCTATCCCAGGATCCTGTGCAGCAGGCCATGCCGTCAGAGCTAACTCCGATACAACTCACTCTGTTGTCGTGTCCAGCCAAGACTCCTGAAACATAAGGCAGAGACCGACGGCGTTTAAATACGGTGCATACATCATTGATCCCCCAGGATCACAATGACTCTTATTGAGAAACTTGCTACTCTTGTTGGTTTGTTGTAACTGTCTTAAAAGGATTGTGCTCGCTGTGAAATATATTTTTGTTGCTTGCTTTTTCCACAGGTACACTCTTTCACTTTTGAGGTTCTTGCTGTTTAATTGTAACTCGTCTAACTACATGCTTTTATTGTTCTTCCCTTTGGGACTTATTTGGTTTCACAATGTATGCTTCATGTTTGGCTACCCGCAATGTTTGGGGCTATCTCGTTGTTTGATCAGTGACCTATGCACTTTTTTTTAACTCTCTCTTGGAAGTCGCTTTGGATAAAAGCGTCTGCTAAATGCGTATATGTAAATGTAAAACAATCTACATTCGCAGCCACAGTTTTACCTTCCTGTCGCTGCGAGTTCTCTCAGTCGCTCTCTTCCACGTGCTCCGTCGCACCTACTTTCACACTGCAACATTCCTTCTTTGACTCACCCACTCTCTCGTTCTTCAGCGAGTCCCAGATGTTGACGTTGAAGTCGTCGTACCCCGCCAGGATGAGACGTCCGGAGAGGGAGGGTGCCAGGGAGGTCACGCCACACATGATGCTGGAGTCTTGGTAGGTGATAAGCTCCTGGTCTGCCCTCAGGTCATACAGCTTGCAGGTGGCGTCGTCTGAGCCTGTTATCACCGCGTTGCCGTTAGGGAAAAACTACAGGGAGACATTCAGAGACAAGAAAGAGAGAGAGAGAGACGTGAAGATAAAGATAAATGGGAGTCAGATGGCTGAGCGGTTAGGGAATCGGTCTGTTAATCAGAAGGTCGCCAGTTCGAATCCCGGCAGTGTCAAATGATGTTGAGTCTGTGGGCAAGGCAATTGCCTCGGCGAGGGAATGTCCCTGTACTTACTGTAAGTCGCTCTGGATAAGAGTGTCCACTAAATGTAATGTAAATGCTTTGTGTGATTGTTACAAGCAAACTGCTTAGTGTTTTAACAATGTTTTTGGTGTCTTTCTCCTCGTTCTCACCCCGATGGCGTTGATGTCACTCTCGTGTCCTCCGAAGGTCTGTCTGCAGGCGCCCTCCCTGATGTCCCACAGCTTAGCCGTGAAGTCACACGCCCCCGAGATGAACATCTTGAAGTCGGGTGACACGGCCAGGGACATGCAGTCTCCTAGGTGACCAGCGAAGATGGTCTTCTGTGTCCCTGTCTCTATGTCCCACAGCACACTACAGAGGAGGGGGGGGGGGGGTTAAGAAAGGGGTTGGATGGAGGAGAAGGAGGAGGAGAAGAAAGAGGAGAATGAGGAGGGTCAAATTATACCAGGGTTTATTAAATAAATCAAGAAATTTTACAAATTTAGACAGACTCATTCCTAAAGAATGAGTATCTGTCCAAGCAAATACGGTATTGTAGGAATGAGGTTTGTTAGATTGAGTTAACAGCTCAAGGTGAGAGGGGTGTTTCATCCTGTGTGCATGACCTTACCAGGTACAGTCTCCAGAGCTGGTGATGATCTCACTGTCGCTAAGGAAACGACAGCAGGACAAATAACCTGGGCAACAACAGTCACAATGTTATAGCCACATCATTGACTAAACAGCGTAAACATCATGGATCCATTATAATAAACTGAACGACTACAGATTTGGGATGACTGTAATATTTGGTATTTTTTCCTGCCAAGGTGAGCTGAAGGGACTACACGGTGTTTTGTGTGTTTAGCGTGTTTAGCGTGTCCTACCCGTGTGCGCGGCCAGCTCACGCATGACCTTGACGTTTCCATCTTTGCCTTTGAGGTTGTAAATGGAGCACATGTTATCCAGTCCTCCGCAGGCCACCATGTTGCCTGAGGGCGCGTACGAACACGTCATCACCCACGATGACTTCAGAGGAATGGCGTTCACCTGGGTGGTAGTGTTGGAGAGAGGAAGCCTTTTTTACATTCTGGTGTCCAACACTTTACTCTACTCAACTGAATTCGGAGTGTTGGGTTGTGGTTATGTACCTTGTTGGTCGTTATGGTGTCCCACACAATGAGCTTTCCATCCTGGGAGGCACTGACGCATAGCCTAAAGACAGAGGACATGAGGAAAGTGGAGGAGAGGGAGAGAGAGAGTGAGAGAGAGGGTGAGAGAGGATGAGAGAGCGAGAGGGTGAGAGAGTGAGAGAGAGTGGACGAGAGAGTGAGAGAGAATGGAGAAGATGAATAGCGTGTTAGTGAAACCTACGGTAATCAACTCCAGTCACACAAGTGACTAGTCTAGTTACTTATCCTTTTTCATCCTATTAAAACACTCAATGAGATTGCTACGCCAATCCAATCAAGCAATCAGCACACTAATTGTGCACACAACTATTTAAAGTGTAAACAGGAAACTGTCTTTGTAGACTTCCTTTACACTGGACCGCTCCAGTTTTCTTGTTAAAAGGGAAAAGGAATAAGATGGGACAAAAGCGTTTGCGTGAGATCGCGTTCACTTGGAGATATCTCGACCGAGCCCCGTTCATCTTCCGGAGTTTTTGTGTGAGAACACGTTGAAAGCTTGTACAAGTGAGTGTACAGGAGTGTCCAGGCTGTGTGTGTGTACGTGTGTGTGTGTACGTGTGTGTGCAGTGATCAAGCCTGGGCTGGATGTTTACGTGGAATCAGCTCCCCAGTGCATGGCGTAGATCTTAGCCAGGTGTCCCCTCAGAGTCTTCCTGGTCTTCAGCTGCACACGGCTCACCACCGCCGTGCCTGACACGGCCTCTTCCAGGGTGGTGTCTTGGACCGCCTTCCTAGCCGCCTGTGGAGAACAAACACACACACAGTCACGTTTTCATTTTTTCTTTCATTTGCATTTATTTTCTTAAAAAAAAAAAAAAATCAGGACATATCATGTTAAGGTTATGGACAATGTCATAAACACTTTTTTTTGTGAGAAGGTGGTCTCTGTGAAAATCGTTTAAGAATCAAGTAGGCCTTCAATCGATTCACTGGTTGTTTGAGTAACTGACGGTTATCTGATCTTTCAAGTTGTCGGCCTCCTTTCGCAGCTGCTCCATTTCACCCATGGCGACGGTTGTTAGGCACTGTCACCGGTGGAGACGTGAAGAGAAATCTGGTGAGCAGAGATTCTCCTGCAGGCAGATGAGCAGAGGACAAGGGAGGGGTAAAATTGAAACTTTTTAATGAAATGGCAAAAAATGAGGCAACGGATATTAAGAAAATAATGAGGCGGTTGATGTAGCATCTTTATATTTAGTAAGAAGGTATGAAGCATGCTTGTCAGTTGAGACTTAGTCTTCTCTTGTCTTTGTTTTCAAAGCAGCATCTGTTTTGCAATTCAAACTTCCCTCGACTACTTTGCAAACCTTCAAACGCCGGCACGCACAGGTATTTGAACACACAGGTACACAAGTGCCTGTATATACAGAGGACCACATCCATAGTCAAACAACCACACACACACACGCACACACACACACTCACAGAAACACACAAACGTTCACGAAACACTGTCATTCGAAAGTACACAAAGTAAATAAAAAAATGTATGCAATTTAAATGTACAAGCCGTACAAATGAACTTAAAACTGTTAATGACACACATCCGCACCCTGTCAGCAAACTCAAACCAGTACAGCCTGTCATCATGTTATGCCATCCTCACCTTGTGTTCGGAAAAGTAATTTAAGACAAGCGTTGTGTTAACTTCAGTTTGCCACATATAACATTCATACTATGTCATGCATGCTAAGTCATCCTTAAGAGCTTATTTATATTTATACACATGTATAAGCATCCTTATTTTGTTATGTAGCTATAGTAAAACGCAGCAATTGACCAATTACTATCTCAAATGCAGGAGTTTGATTTCCAATCTCATTTGACTTATAATAACTGTCACTGTATTCCTACTAAAATTACATTAAAAGTACATTTAAAAAGTGTCAATTTTGAATGAAAACATGATGTAGTTACAGAGCCATGTTAAATTACATTTAATTAATCTTACCTTTAAAGATGGTAGGATGGAATCCTTTTCTTGATATTATTCAACTTGATTCTGCTGCAATCTCTCTCTATTTGAATGTGTCTGTGTGTGCCAAAACTCATGACCAAACTAATTTGACTCTCATTTGTTTAAAGAGAAAAGAGGAGGAAGAGGGAGTGACTATGAGAGAAAAAGATCGGCTCACAATTGTGGTTTGTCGGTGGTTTGTCTTGATCTGTGCTTTTGCTGTGTGAAACCGCCATGTTACCACCCCCCCCCCCCCACCCCCCCTATAGGAATCCAATAATATACAACCAACCAACCCTCCCTCACTCAAAACAACACCACCTGCTTTAATAAACATTCTGGCCTTACACCTGATGGAGCGCTCATGAGTTGCTTTCATTGAAATATGGAGAGCTTAGGTCGAGTGTTACTGTGCCATTGGCCTTTTGTCTCTGTGTCTGGTAGCCTGACTTTGTTCCATGTGATTAAATGGCTGCTAAAGTTGGTCGGCGAAGTGCATTAACACAGATAGAGGAAGAGGGCAAGAGAGAGGGAGGGAAGGGGAGAGAGAGAGAGTGAGAGGGGGGGGGGGGAGAGAGAGAGTGTGAGAGAAAGAGAGAGAGAGGGAGAAAGGATGGGAGAGAGAGAGAGAGTGGGAGAAAGAGTGTGAGAGAGTGTGAGAGAAAGAGAGAGAGAGAGAGAGAGAGAGAGAGAGAGAGAGAGTGGGAGAGAAGAGAGAGAGAGAGAGAGAGAGAGAGAGAGAGAGAGAGAGAGAACAAGAGGGATGGATGAGGGTGGAGTACAGGAGAGAGAGGGTTTAAATCCTAGTGGCTGAGATTTTAAGGGAAGCCTTTTGAATCAAATCTGCTCTCATCCGATTACTGACTGCTCTTTGCATCTGGATAAGAGTCGTAGGGAGGGAGGGGGGATGAAAACGAGGGAGGGGGCAGATGGGGGAGGGAAGGGGGAGGGGAGGAGAATGACGGACAGACAGAAGCGCGTGACACGGCCAATGAACTTGAGTGTGACTACCGATCCTAGGAATATTTGACACCACTTGGCTTGCTGCGGCTATGACCTTTTTGCGTAAAAAAAAAGAAACTGATATGTGTCAAAACCTGACAAGACCCAGGCTCTTGAAGCCCAGCACTCCTCTGCATGTTGTCTTCAGTCACCTTCTTTAATTAGGTTGAAAACGGATACTCCACAAATATATATATTTTTTATAGTATTTTTTGTTTTGTTTTTTTACAGCAGACACTAGGCTTCCCTTTCTTCTGGACTATCTTTCACAAAGAGTTGTCTTTATCAGTATGATAATCATAGTCACATGCTTTTTATCCTGAGTAAAAAAAAAAACACTTAAACAAATGACATAATCATGTAAATGTTAGAAAATGCGACCCTTTGGAGATAATCTAGTTGCATTGCTGGACGCTAGTATAACTATACCAATATCACGTAAGATCATGATATAAATCCCACATAAACATTATTTGGGATATACCATAAAACTGAATTATATGCATTTCATCTTTGTCATCTCCTAAAAACCTTGCCAAAACCTGCCATGCTGCTACCATAATACAAAAGCATGCTCCCCAATCTTTGCCACCACATAAGTGTGTCTGATTTTGTGCATGAAAAAGCATAACACATATAAATAAACCATAAAAGTCCCATTTCAAGCTGTGAATGGGAAATCAGCACACATCTCTTACATTGGCTCAATTAAATTTTAAGGGACGGAAATTATTTCTAACGTATTTTTATGAAAGTTTAAGACATCAGTCAAACGACCAACAGGATGAATGAAACACAGCAACTGACATTTTAAACGTAACTGATGAACATATGACTCACCAAAGTACTGATGAGTCCTGGGGCCGCGTTAACGCTTCTTTCAGGGGTCTCTCTTTCCTCTGGTGTGGTTCGTTCACCCCACTTTTGGTCCAAGACTTTCCGTGTCTCCTCCACGGCCGGGGTGGTCCTGTCAGACACACACTCTCTCCACTGCTCCCGCGGGAAACAGATGAGGATTGGAGGGATGAAGGGAGATCAGGGATGAGGGGATAAACCCTGTGATGGACAGAGAGAGTGGTGGTGGTGGGGGTGGGGGTGAGCGAGGGGGACAGAGAGAGAGAGAGACAGGTTTGACGAAGGGGGGTATACCAAACGGTGTCTGCCCACAGGGTTAAAATAAGGGTGCCAAACTAAAATTACTAAGGGATGGAAATCCCTGCATTGGAAAGTGAGTGGGTGGGAGTGGGTGATTTTTCCTCCAGAAAAAGGTAAATAAAAGACTTGAAGACATGGCTTTTTATGGTCCTGGAAAAGCCTGTGACGGACTGCCAGGCATGGGGTGTCATGTTTTGTAAACGAGAGAATAGTCTAATCTTAGAAAGTCCAAATGGCCACACGGGTAGACCGAACAGATTGTGGATGGAGGGAGGAGGTAGGCAGTGACAGACACCGATATTGCTTGAGAAATACTCTCCAGACTTTCCCTCCACAGACATGGTGCAAGGTGGCTTTGAACAATAGTGTTCATCCAGTGAATATCCAGTAAATGATTGTGACCCTTTACACAACCATAATTTGGCCACATTTAATTTAGTTGAATTGATTTGTGGATGGATCAGAGATGTAATTTCGTGGCTGTACTGAACTCTTTGTGAGGGCAGTAGGATGAAAGGAGATAGATGGAGAGTGAGTGAGTGACAGAGTGAGGAAATAAGTGAGTGAATGACCGAGTGAAAATGAGTCAAATGAGCGAGTGAGAGAAACGGGGAAGGGGGGGGGGGAGGGCGGTAAAGAGGGAGAGGAATGGAAAGACAGAGAGCGAGGCCAGGGGATTAACATCTATTAGGCTTTGTGTGGTCGACTGTGTCTGACGGCATATTCCGCTCCTGACGTCACCAGCAGCAGCAGGGGCCTAGTGAGCGAAGCAGCTTTGACCAGCAGGGCCGGCAGCAGGCCTGGGTCTGCTGCCTGCCTGCCTTCCTGCTGGGGTAGAGTACAGCACATCCATTAGTGACCCTCCAGCCCAGTCTCTCATGGAGAGTGGAGTCAGGGGGCAGCTGGATTACATGTCACACACAGCGCGGGAATTCACATACAACCTCTCGTCTAAAGATGGAAATGTCACTGTGTCAGGTTGTTTTTTCGAAACTTGGGGAAACGAGTGGATCCCTCGCTTTGAGACCAAAGAAGATGTGGATGATGCACATGGACAGTCTAGGTTCTAGACTAATCATGTGGTTTAGAAACTAGCGGGCCCCACATGCTCTTTATCTCAGATACTGCTTGACACTAAGCATCTTGACACATTAAAACGACATATTGCAAAGTTTATCCTTCTGTATCTACCTGCACGGCATGAACTGCTCGTCTGGTGGGTTTTGAGAAAGAATAATACGACGTAGAAAAATACAGATCCAGCTGGACTTGAACTAGAACATTTTGAGACCACTTAGTGTAAAGTACGAGTGCCTATATGAATTATATAGATGTAACGCCTTGCTAAGCTGCGATTAAGGCCGTGATTAAGGCTGTGTTTTAGGGAGCCAGGACTGTAAGGAGAGTGTGAGAAAGGAAGAAGGTTCAATCCTGGCCTCCATTATCAGGCCTGGCGACCCAGTTCTGCAGGCTCTGGTGTGATCGTGATTATGACACGGGGAGGAGGGAGAGGGTTAATAGGGGCCTTATACACAGTTTTAACTGGCTGTGACATGATAATGCAACTGTGTTGATGTGTGTATGTGGGGGGGGGGGGGTGCTGGGATTAAAGGGCTGGTTTTAATGGGACAGGGAAGATGGGAAGTAGTGGTTGAGAGTATGAGGGCTAGCAGCCGTGTGCGTTGAGCTGGATGTGAATGATTAAATGATTTCTCGCTGGATTACTATTCCATATTCTAAATGGGAGATTTTCCAAACGTCATAAACAAATGCACTCATTTATGCGGGATTAACGGTAATCTCTGATTCTATCCATGTTTTCACCCCTCCGTACCTCAATCTCTCTCGCACCCCCACTAACAAACCCCTCTTCCTTCCATGAGCTCCTGCTGTCGACACGGTACATGCCTTTTAACATACAAAACTTTCTTCCACCACTCGACACACACTCATCAGTTAACCCGTTGTTTATTGACAGCGTGTCTACCTGATTAGAGAAGTATGGAGGTAATCAGTTAATGGACTGCTACACTTTCAGTACCTCCACAATCCCTCTCTCATACAGAATCCTCTCTTTTTCTCTCTCCCGCTCGGTTTCACTGGAGTTTAGGTCTGCCATGAACCACTCACATCGTTGTAGGGACACATATTTATTCAAATTTTAAATCCATTCCTTTTTCCTTCAGACGAAACATACCAGTTATGACATAACACGCAATAACACACACAGTGGGTGTGAGAAATTCACACAGACACACAGAGGGGAGATCATTTCTATCCCACAAATACACACATAATACAGTGACACACTGAAGAGGATAGCCGGGGTGAGGGGAGATTGCGTAGGTGGTGATCGAAAATCCTGGTGTAAAAATAGCAAAGTTCATGGTATTTTCGCCGGGGGGGGGGGGGGGGGGAGTGAGGAGGGTTGTGGTCTGCATGGGTTGTGTGTGAAGAGGAGTACCCCGTCGGATGGATGAATCCATCTCACAGCTCGTCCTTGCCCCCGGTCACCCTGCCCCTCCCGTCGGCACCTTCCCTGGAGCCCTGGCGTCTGCTGCTCCGGGCCGTGGGGGCACGAGCACGCTCTCCCTCCTCCTTCGCCTCTTTGGTCACACTCTGTCCATCCACGGCCCACACGGCCTCCGCCTCCTCTCGCTCCTAAAGGACAGAGGGCAGACAGGAAAGAGGGATGTAGAGAGAAGGTTCTCACCAGCCAATGGCTGTCGGCTTTTCGCATGCACCACTGGGGTTTTTAAAGTGTTACCCGTGGGGGCGATTCTGGGGAGAGGGGGGGTGGTGGCGTCAATATTAAGGAAATATTACCCATGTGGGGAACACAGTATCATCGCATGCTGCTCCTCATCCGTCTCCTTCATGTGTCTTACTGACGGACTATTGCTTTTATAAATGATATGATACAACCTTCTACGGTTTCCACATCCCATAATAAGCCTCACCATGTCTCTGTGGTGCTGCTCCTTGGTGAACCAGAGGGCCAGAGCGCATCGACGGCCGGCGGTAACCGCGGTAACGCCGTGGGGGTTGACTGGACCCGAGGAAAAGCCGACCAGACGACCACAGTTGGGCTTCACCCGGGCCTAGAGGGCGAAAAGGTCAGGGGTCGTCAGGCATTGATTAGGACATGATTTGACAGTTGGGTGTTCATGACATGACTCTATGGTTTACATGGCCATCATTGAAGTTGTCACAAGACTTCAGTTCAAAGGGTGTAACAGCGTTTCAGGGTCAAATAAAACTGACCGTTACAGTCTTGGCATCCCTGTCTGTGAAGAAGAACTCTCCTCCGTCAAAATTGTCGTTCAGGTAGAGCACGGCACTGCAATGGAACCAGCAATGAGCACAGGTCAAGACAGGTTTATGCAAGTTGCTTGACAACGTAAGTTACAGGGGGCAAATGAATGCCATTCCTGTCTTCTCACAAGCTGAAAATCAAGTAAACATTAGTTCTACCTGCACACCAACACTGGAAATGTACCTTTTAATCCTGCATGTGAATGTGTGTGTCTGTGTGTGTGTGTGTGTGTGCGTGTGTGTACCTCAAGTCTCTGTGTGTGAAGGCTGGTGGTTCTCTCCAGCACTGCCTGGTGTCTGGTTCCAGGAGACAGTTGTCAACGTGGACAGGATGAGACAGATCCAGTCTTCCTTCTTGGTCCCCTGAGAAGACAGAAAAAAACTGTTGGCACAGCTATACCAACAGATTATGCCAACTGCTCGATTATCTATCTGATTGAGCTTCGGGTGTACCTGACAAGCACATATGAACTATCAACAGCCCTGAGAGGCTCTGTATCTCTGAGGGGTTCCTGAGGGGGTCTCCGTTACCTGTGATTGCGCTGCGACACACCAGGTGTGTGTAGGAGAAGAATAGTCCGGAAGGGCTTCGGAAGTAGGAGTGCAGCAGGTTCCTCACCCTCTCCCCCATCTCGTGGAGCAGCCGTGCATCTGTCTGGTTCACCAAGCCATCCTGGGACAACTGGAAGGAGAGGGGGGGGAGAAGGAGGAAGACAGGTAGAAAGAGAGAGGGAGAAAAAGATGGAGAGACAATAGAGAGATTAACTTAGATTAATAAGGTTCCTCTTGGGGTTCTCTCTTTCAGGTTTCTCTCTTCCAGATTTCTCTTACTTTTACAGCTCTGAGAACCGTCAGGCCTTCGAACTTCTCGTGAGGCGTGTGTGGAGAACGTCTGCCCCGGTAACCATCTCCAACTGACGCAGCAACCTATCAGTGAGCCACAGAACCAGCTCATTTCATCATCATCATCATCATCGTCGTCTCATTGAATTGAATATAATGCCAACATAAACTCACAGTTGCTAGGTTGAGTATTGTGTCACACTCTCTCTGGGACAGGACTCCATCCAGCACCACCCGATTAGTCCCGTTCAAAGCCTCGTCATCCATGGTGATCGTCACGCCAACCTGAGGAACAGGTCCGCCTGACAGTATAACATTGAAAAGTGAGTAGGGAGCGTAGTCTAAGGAGGACACAAAAGTACAATGTTGACAAATGTTGTTTTAATTATTTTATTTTTTTAGTCTTATTTCTACCAAAGTTTTTGAAAATTTAGAGATTATTTTTAAAAACGTTTTTCACATTTTATTTTTTTCTTCAATCTTTGAAGAAGAAGAAGAAGAAAAAAAAAAGCACTGTTGTGACGAAGACTTGGACAGCAATGTACACCCAGTGCCTGGAACTAACAAATTCAAGTAAATATATGACAAACTTTATAGACATAACTACCTGCATAAAATCCACTGTCATCTGTCTCCACCATCCTCTCCCCCTCCTTCATTTTCTCATTCAGCTTCTGTTTCTCAGCTCTGAAAACCAAAGACGGGGAAGTTGTTCATTTATCCACCAAAACCATTTCAAAAGCTTAGTTTGGACAGGTCTTGACTCTAACCTCCATGTTTCCCTGAGCGACTCGGGTACAATTTCTTCTGGCGTCCACAGATCCTACAGATGGGTAGAAACCAAGATAAGAATCTTCAGAAAAACACATGTAACATCTGCAGCTAACCAGGCATTCCACATTAATGTCAGTGTGTTATAACTTGAAAATGTGGTCGTTGAAAGTTATGGAACAAACATTTGACAGTGAGAAAGCATAAGCCAGACCGTTTTATTCCTCACCGGGTCAATGAAATTTAAGTTCAGGTTTTCCATCCCAAAGTAGAGGAGCTTTTTTTCTTGCAATGAGCGACTCACATACCTCGAGATCTCCTGTGAGCAGAGAGACAAACAGACGGACAGAAGGAGAGACAGAAAGGCCTATAAATTCCTGTCCTTTTTCCTTCATAGTCTCAGATTCAGAGAGAAGCATGATAATAGTAAAGACTATATTGAGACTACACTATTAAGACTAAAGGACTGGGTACTTCTTAGCCCTGAGTCACTGGTACCTGAGAGGGCTGTATCTCTGTGTCTCCCCCTAGTGTCTCATAGTAGAGCTGCAGGTTGCTGAGGGAGTCGGTGTCGGAGGGGTAAAAGAGGAGGAGAGAACGAAGGGTTTGCACAGCTCCCGGGATATCCCCCGCTGTGGGAACGCCAGTGAGAGAGAGACAGGAGCCGTTAGCTTGACACAGTTTCATTCTGGACAAACCCCCAAGTGAGCTGTGAGGGAGACAGAAAAATTGAATCTCATGACATCTTCCTCTGACCCAGAGGTGAACTGGTCCTCTCTGACCTTTGAACTGTGCGATGTGTAGATGCTCCAGCTGTAGGGGCAGAAAGTCCTCCTGAGCTGAGATCCTTCCGGGTCTCGTCGCCACCTGGGTCACACAAGATTGCTGGCGGGACAGCAGGGAGAGGGAGAGTGCTGGATGTATGGATGGAAGAAGAAAAAAAAGGAGGAGAGAAATCAATACGCAAGAGAGCATTTCACAATCAAGACACAAAATGCCTCGTCACTTCTCTCGATCACAACCCACGACCAGCCCTTCTTCTCTGACCATCAGATCAGAGTCAGATGAGTCAGATGGCTGAGCGGTTAAGGAATCGGGCTAGTAATCTCAAGGTCGCCAGATTGATTCCCGGCCATGCCAAATGACGTTGTGTCTTCACCCTACTTGCCTCGGGGGGGAATGTCCCTGTACTTACTGTAAGTGGCTCTGGATAAGAGCGTCTTCTCAATGACTAAATGTAAATGGTACCTGCAGCCTTCTCAAACAACCCCTCCGCCCCGGCCTCTCCTCGGTTCTCCGGCAGCAGCTGAGCAGTCACCTCGCACTGCGCCCTGCACTCGGCTGTCTGCCTCAGGGTCTGGTCCACACAGCCTGCCCACCTCTCCGCCGCACGCACCCAGTCAGACGAGGACTCGGAGAGCAGCGCAGAGTCATAGAAGGCCTGTGGCGGGTGGAGAGGGAGAGGAAAAGGAGGACATTAGAAAAGGATGCAGAAGAAAAAGCTGAAGGAGTAAAAAAAATAATATATATATATACAGTGCATCAATATACATTTCATTGCCCAGTAGAAGAATACTAGGTAGAGGTTACATAGTGTGTGTGTTTCCAATCGTGGCTATCAGAGTGAGATTTAGGAGAGTGAAGGTAAAGGAAACAGGGAGGAATGTGGCACCCCAGGCCATGTGGGAGGGCCTTCTACCTTTCACCACCTACAGAGACATCTTCACACAAAAGGCTCCTGAACGCTAACGCTGGACTATGGATGCCACAATCAAAACGCCACTGAAATGATCACTACAGCAAACAGGCCAAGGCCCCCCACCCCCCCTCACCCAATGTTTCTCAGCCTCCGTCTCCCTATCCTGGAAGGCCTCCTCCGTCACTCCCTCCATTCTTCTGTACTTCTCAATGTTGTTCCTCATCTCCAGGTGACTGGGGTTGGCCACAAAGAATGTGTGTGCAGCAGATGCAGCCTTCTGCATCTTCCCCAACTGAGGAAGAGGAGGAGGGGAAGGGGTGCGTGATGAAGAGAGAATCCAGGAACGAGGAGACGAAGGTCAATGAATGAGAAGAACGGTCAGGCAGAAGTACTACGGTAGTCGCCTCCTGCCCTGAGGATTTTTTTTATTTTTTATTACGAAAAGCTTATATGGTCAGCACAGAAGATGTGATACCTTATAGTAGGTGACTTGTAGGAAGTTGTAGGGGTTCCTGGAGCTGAACTCATATTCAATATCCAGGGAAACAGGAAGCTGTCCAGCGGGGGTAACAGACCTTCCCAGGCAGAAGCGCACACACTCCGCCCGCTGCTGCACCCAGTCCTGTGCCCACAGGTCCCATAGAACCCCCTCCTCCGAATCTGGGAATATACCCACACCGTTTATAGATGCGAAGTTACACATGACAAAACACACACACTGATATGCAAGGCATAGGTTGTATAGCTCTCTCCGTACACACTTTCTCGAAGTCTTATTAAATTCCAGTACCTAGTTTGTTCAGCCTGTCTTTGCCCGCTCCTATACATTCGTCATGACATTGCCTTCGGATTCGTAAAAGTGCCTCTCGTGTTGATATCGACTTCTCGAACTGTTCCGCAGCTTTCTCCCACTCCTCGTTAAAGTATGCACGAACGCCGCTGTAATATAAGACATCGTACGGGGATAATAGTCCAGACACAGATCCTGTCGTGACCCCACTGCCCGCAGCAGGAGAAGTTAAATGTAAAAATGAAAGAAATGAGACGTGCAGCGCCACGTACACAGTGAAATCATTTGAGTCCAGCGCCATGGTCCCAAGTTATTTTGGAAGGGAGTGGGAGGAGTAACCGAAGAAAGTGCGAAAGCCAGTGAAGGAAAGACGTGCATCATCAAACGTCCCAACATCTCGACGGTGTGGGCTGTAAAGTTAACTCGATTTATCTGCTTCTTTCCCCAATGCTGCACGCACCAACCCCATAGACAGGAACGATTAATTGACGTTTCGAATTACACTCATTGTTGCATATATATTTTTTGCTATGGCAGATTGACCTCTCCTTTACCGTTAAATTCTTTAATTGTAGGCAGATTTTTTATTTGCCTAGCCAGACGATATTTTGCATTCTCACAGTTCAAACTGTCACGTAAAGCTGTTAAACTAGCATTGTCCTACAATTCTGATTAACGTAAAAATGTCATTGCGTATAGCTAACGCTACTTGTACTGAACTCGAAGACCTTGATCTCCAATGTGCGATAAATTGAATTAAACCAATCTTTTGTTAAGCTACTCAGTGCTACATAAGACTGCGGACTTGTTATCGCTTGTAAATGTTGTGTGCACGTTCGGCCTTGCGTCGACAGACGGCGCACGAAACCCAGAACAGGTCCCCATCAGTGAGTTATTCATTCGAAAGTGGATAGCTAGCTAGCCAGCTTGACAGACAGACAGGGAGTGGGGATACGAACGATTCCAACGCCAGACACGCCGTTTGAGCCGAGGAATCAAAAGCTGGGGTCTAAACTAAAACAACAAGTGTCCGACTCAAAGGCTGACTTACATAGATTGACATGGCGGAGGTTAGTGATATTCTGATGTCAGTTCTGTCCACAATTCGGGTACCGAGGCCCGGGGACCGTGTTCACAAAGACGAATGCGCCTTGTCATTTTCCTCTCCGGTGAGCAACCCATCATCCTCTTATTTCCGTTTAAACTGTCTCTTTAAATATCCGATGTTATGCAGTGATTGTTAATGCATATGTCTATCCTATTATCCTATTGTACCTTATCCTATCCTATTTATACGTTATAATATTGGTTCGATACCTATCTAGTTTTGCTAGCTAGCTAGTTAGCCTTGCTATATAGCTTGCTAATGCAAGTAAACGTACCGACCGGCCGGTAAGCTAAGATAGGCAAAGTTAGCTAAGCTTGCTAGCTAACGTTAGCTGCGTGGCTAATGCTAGCGGTTGTTGCCAAATTGTCTCGTTAGTAAGACTAACTGCAGTATGACATTACTGTTTTCAGTTCACTTATACCCATGTGCTATAACGCTTGCTAGCCCAACTTCTAGCAGAAACGTTAGCTAACTAAGCAATCTACACCACATTAATATAATGAATAGCTGGCTAACTAGTGTGTTCAGTTAACCTAGTTACATCGCCAGCCATCCACACAGAAGTTGAATTTTAAATGGTTTCACTTTTTCCATATTGTTTTGCATATTGATGTCAGGTGGCCAGTGTAGCAATGTCACATGTCAAGTAACACTTAACGTGGTTCCAAACTGACCCAAGTTGGCAGAACAGGTAAGCAACTTGTGTCTTACCCATTTTTTATTCTCAGGAGAGTGAAGGAGGCCTGTACGTGTGCATGAACAGTTTCCTTGGCTTCGGCAGCCAGTATGTAGACCGACACCACACCCGGACTGGACAGCGGGCGTACCTGCACATCACCCGGACGCGTAAAGCTCAGGTAACCATCGCTCTTTCGCTGACTACTGTCATCTATTTTATTTCCATAATGCTTGCATGTTGTTATTTTTTACAAATAATATCGGGAGTTGTAGATATGTAAGTATGATGCTACTGAGATGCAACATTTGTTGATTCAACAGTGGCTACATATTGATTCGTATTTGTGGTTGTCCCTAGAAGGAAGAGGACAACAATTCTGGATCTGGAGACCCACCCAAGAAAAAACCCACCAGGTTGGCCATAGGTGAGAGAAGTGTTTAGTTTAGACAAACAGTCTGTGGTATGAGTATGTTTTTTTACGTCTCCTACTGATCTACGTCTCTCTCTCTGTCAGGGATCGAAGGAGGGTTTGATGTGGAACAGGAGCAGTGTGAGGAGGAAGTGAAGGTGGTCCTTTTACCTGACAGACAGGAAGTGACAGCTGAGGACATCGGCAGAATGCCTGATGTTGTGAGAGAGCGGGTGAGGCTCAGCATTTGTAAACACCTCACTGCGGCAGACCTGAGCAGTAAAAATCAAACTGCTCAGAGTTTCTGTCAGAACTTAATCTGGAACCCTTCAGACTGTCACAGAAGATGTCTTCATATTACTGCATTTACATTTAGTCATTTAGCAGACGCTCTTATCCAGAGCGACTTACAGGGACAGGGAGTAAGTACAGGGACATTCCCCCCGAGGCAAGTAGGGTGAAGTGCCTTGACACAACCTGTCTGTGTTGTGTCGATGCAGGTGTCTCTCTCCATGGCTGGGCTGGTGGCAGCAGACTCAGTGTCTCACGCCCTGCAGGTGCAGCAGTGGGACGGGGAGGTGAGACAGGAGTCCCGACACGCTGCCGGCCTCAAACAGCTCGACAACGGCATCAAGATCCCCCCAAGGTGTGACCCGGGAACCCCGCTAAATTTACATTTATCCATTTAGCAGACGCTCTTATCCAGAGTGACTTACAGTAAAGTACAGGGACATTCCCCCCCCCCCCCCGTGGCAAGTAGGGTGAAGTGCCTTGCCCAAGGACAGAACGTCATTTTTGCACGGTCGGGAATCGAACCAGCAACCTTCTGATTAATAGCCCGCTTCCCTAACCGCTCAGCCATCTGACCCCCGCAACAGACTGACCTGGCTTTTATCTCACTTACTTGAGATGCTCACTTACTAGCAAGTAGAGGTCTGCTCGTGGTGTTCACAACTTTTTTTGTGTTATTACTGTCTCATCTGATCTGTGAAAACAAATATTTTCTCCCTCTCTCTCTCGCCCTCTCTCGCCCACTCTCTCGCCCACTCCCTCTCTCTCTTGCCCACTCCCTCTCTCTCTCGCCCACTCCCTCTCTCTCGCCCACTCCCTCTCTCTCTCGCGCCTCTCTCTCTCTCGCCCACTCCCTCTCTCTCTCGCCCACTCCCTCTCTCTCCCTCTCTCTCTCGCCCACTCCTTCTCTCTCCCTCTCTCTCGCCCACTCTCTCTCGCCCTCTCTCTCTCGCCCACTCTCTCGCCCTCTCCCTCCCTCTCTCGCCCACTCTCTCGCCCTTTCCCTCTCTGACTGTGGCAGTGGCTGGCGTTGTGAGGTGTGTGACCTGCAAGAGAATTTGTGGATGAACCTGACGGACGGGATGGTGTTGTGTGGGCGGAGGTATTTCGACGGCACGGGGGGGAACAACCACGCCCTCCTGCACTTCCAGCAGACGGGACACCCGATCGCCGTCAAACTGGGCACCATCACCCCCGACGGAGCAGGTGAGCCCCAGGGGACCGCGCGGCAGCCGCTTGTCCCGCTGGAATTAAAAGAGGAAGTTGCACAGATGCCGTGCAGCGGTGTGCCAGTGTGCCTGAGGTGGAGCACGGACGCAGTTTCCCCCCGTGGTCCCCGGGTGGAACGTTCTTAGCACTGCCCCGTGAGCTGAACCTCCGTTGTGTCTCCAGATGTGTACTCGTACGATGAGGACGACATGGTGCTGGATCCCAAGCTGCCGGAACACCTCGCCCACTTCGGCATCGACATGATGACCATGGAGAAGGTAGGGTCTCGCACCCCCCGCCAGCACGTCTCCCACCTCTGGAGAGAGCGGCCTGCTGTGCTCTCTTGACAGGAATGTCAGTCGTCGTCAAATGAGCTAGTTTGATCACCTTGAAAAACCAGGCTGGCTTAAATGTGTGTTGAAGTTGACCTTTAAGCCCCCTTGTCTGTGATTCGCTGTGATCATGATTCCATCTTTATATTAAAAAGAGACAGAGCCAGCCCTCTGCTTTTTGCAATGTCGGTTGGTGTGCGACAGTGACACGGATACATTTGCCAGTTCCTTGTTGGCAGTCTGCCATAGTGCCAGAGCTGGCCTCGATTCAAAGCTGCTATTGAGTTCTAACAGCAGGCTGGAAAACTGCGCTGGGGGCGGCCAGCACCCATAAAACTCCATGTCATTTCTTATTACCTCGTTCTCTGCCCCTCCCTTCTTCCTTTGTCCTTCTCCGCTGCTACTCCCAGTCCTCCATTATCACATCCACCTTTTCTCTCCCCAACTCCCCTCCCACAATCTCCCTCGCACGTCTCTCTTAACTTCTCGCTTGCTCATCCCTCATCCTTCACCACCTGAGTCTCCTCTGTCTCTCTCTCTCTGTCTCTCTGTCTCTCTCTGTCTCTGTCTCTGTGTCTCACCCTCTTCCTCCCTGATTTCCTGCAACCAGTGAATAAAATAATCTTCCAACTTGTTGTCTCTACCACCTGTTTTTATAGATTTTATTCGTACTTTTAATTGGCTTTGTTTCCTCTCCTTCCTGCAGACGGAGAGGACGATGACTGAGCTGGAGATAGCGGTGAACCAGCGCGTGGGGGAGTGGGAGATGATCCAGGAGTCTGGCACCACCCTGAGGCCCCTGTCAGGCCCCGGCCTGACAGGGATGAAGAACCTGGGCAACAGCTGCTACCTCAACTCCGTCATGCAAGTCCTCTTCACCGTCCCAGACTTCCAGAGCAAGTCAGTATTTACACTTTACATTTACATTTCAGTCATTTAGCAGACGCTCTTATCCAGAGTGACTTACAGTAAGTACAGGGACATTCTCCCCGAGGCAAGTAGGGTGCAGTGCCTTTCCCAAGGACACAATGTCATTTTGCACGGCCGGGCATCTAACCGGCAACCTTGTGATTAATAGCTTGATTCCCTAACCGCTCAGCCATCTGACCCTCCTGGCAGTACCTCACCGTCTCCCTCCTCCCCAGGCTTCAGAGCACTGAGCTGGACACATTTTTATTAGAACACAATATCGAAAAAAGACAGAAAACAGTAGAAACAGATTTGTTTTCCAAATGACCCAACTGTAATGTTACCTTGCCGTAGGTATGTCTCCAACATCGAAAAGATCTTCGCCGAAGCCCCCAGCGATCCCACCCAGGACTTTAAAACTCAAGTGTAAGTGTTCAACACACCTTCCTAACCACTGATCTGAGGACTGAGTGTTCAACACACCTTCCTAACCACTGATCTGAGGACTGAGTGTTCAACACACCTTCCCAACCACTGATCTGAGGACTGAGTGTTCAACACACCTTCCCAACCACTGATCTGAGGACTGAGTGTTCAACACACCTTCCTAACCACTGATCTGAGGACTGAGTGTTCAACACACCTTCCTAACCACTGATCTGAGACTGGTGCTCATTCCGGCAATGCTGTAGCTGTCTGTTTCGCCAGTAGATGTCACTAATCGCTCACACACAGAAAACGATGCCAAATCTTTATTGAAATGGAAATGCACACTCTTGTCATGAGACCTAGTTGCATTTCTAACCCCTCCCACACGCAACACATACACCGGCTTACGCTGGATCCTTTGGTTCCTTGTATTCAAACGTGGGACATCGTGGCTTCATAGGAACATCCAGCGCCGCGCACGTCCTCACTGTCATCCTCCACACGCTCACAAATACGTCTTCATCACTCATTTTAAGATTCAATTCAAGCCACTATCTCAGGAAGTTTACCCGTAAACAAAATGATACCTTCTGTGTCCCCTCAGAGCTAAGCTGGGCTATGGTCTGTTGTCAGGAGAGTACTCCAAACCAGCCCTTGATCCTGGGGATGAGACCAACGCCTCTCCTGAACCCAGGGTAGGTGTGACCCTGCGTCCTCGACTTACTACACGGCTTGGATGTTTAGTTTTTGTTGTTGTTACTGCCGTGACTGATTTCAATCGTTCTTTGTTTCCAGGGCGACCAGGTTGGCATTGCGCCACGCATGTTCAAAGCACTTGTGGGGCGGGGCCACCCCGAGTTCTCCACCAATCGGCAGCAAGACGCACAGGAGTTCTTATTGCACTTCATTAACATGGTCGAGGTGAGCCCTTTCTCTCGCCGCCATCCTCTCTCCCTCGACCTTCCGCCTGCTTCTCTTACTCTCTCTCTTACTCTCTCTCTCTCTCTCTCTTACTCTCTCTCTTACTCTCTCTCTTACTCTCTCTCTTACTCTCTCTCTTACTCTCTCTCTCTCTCTCTCTCTCTCTCTCTCTCTCTCTCTCTCTCTCTCTCTACTCTCTTTCTTACTCTCTCTCTTACTCTCTCTCTCTTACTCTCTCTCACTCTCTCTCTCTCTTGCTTTGTCTCCTGTAGAGAAACTGCCGTTCAGGAGCGAACCCTTCCGAAGCCTTTCGCTTCCTGGTGGAAGAGCGGATTGTGTGCCAGCAGTCCCAGAAAGCCAAGTATACCCAGAGGGTGGACTACATGCTGCAGCTGCCCGTGCCCATGGACCAGGCCACCAACACAGGTGAGGGCCGGAGCTGCCCCCAGGGGGTCCACACCTGGCCTGTTAACCATCACCTGGGGGGGTGGATTTGTAGATATACATGGATGGTCTCTCTCTTAAGCCCAATTTATACTTAGGTCACAGACACTTTTGAAAAGGTCGTCGACAGAAATGGCTTCACGGTCGACACTTTTAACCGTCGCTTGAAAGTGTCGCCTACCAGGAGAAATTTCTACTGGCGCTGATGTCGTCACATAGTGTCGCGCAAGTGTGATTGGCTAGATAGACGGCACGCGTTGTTGACTGCATTGTTTGAATTTTCAGTGAATGCTCAACGGCTGTTTAAGATTGAAGGAATGAAGGAGATATTGGCAGAGCAAGTTAGAACATATCCACACCTTTATAATGCCTCTCAAAATTAGCTTCAGCCATTTTCTCCGATCGATCACCTAGGCTACAAAGCGTAAACAATGTAACCATAGCTACTTGTTTGCCGAAGTATAAATGCAGCGGCCTGAGCGACACTTTTTTTTTTTTTTTTTTCGTCTGCGACCATTTCAAAACTGACGGCGACATAAGTATAAATGAGGCCTTAACTCTCCCCCCCCCCCCCCCCTCCGTCACCAGAGGAGCTGCATGAGGCCGAGCGGCGGCGCGAGGCGGCTGACTCTGCGGGCGCCCCACCCCCGGCGAGCGTGCGCGCCCGGATTCCCTTCACGGCGTGCATGGCGGCCCTCAGCGAACCGGAGACGCTCACGGACTTCTGGAGCTCCGCCGTGCAGGCCAAGACCAGCGCCACCAAGTAGGAACACGCTCACTCTGTGTGCTCCTCGAGGGCGCTCTGGGTTCGAATCCGGCCCAGGCCCTTTACTGCATCTCTCTCTTTCTCTCCTCACAATTCCTGTCCTCTCCTTAAAAACACTTTCTATTGAAAATAATAATATTGGCAGAAATGCCATTGCAAATATATATATATATATATATATATATATATATATATATATATATATATATGTGTGTGTGTATATATATATATGTATATATATATAAATAATAATGACCTATTTTCCGACAGAACGACGCGCTTCGCTTCCTTCCCTGATCACTTGGTGATCCAGATAAAGAAGTTCACCTTCGGGTTGGACTGGGTCCCCAAAAAACTGGGTAGGCAGTGGCAGTTTCCCTTGACAATGTGCCTCAATGAAAACACTGTGTGAATTAATTTTCAACTTTTTATTTTTACATTTAAGATACGTATATGTTTATTGTATGCACCTTCCTGCCACAGTAAAATTCCTGATGGTCTCAAACTGACGGTTGTAATGACCTATGTTGGGTTGACAGACGTGAGCATCGACGTTCCTGACACGTTGGATCTGAGCGCGCTCCGTGGGACCGGCCAGCAGCCGGGGGAGGAGCTTCTGCCGGAGGTGGCCCCGCCTCCGCTCATGACCCCTGACGTGGAGGTCAAAGGTATCCTGGGTTTCCACGGCAACGAGGAGGACGATTCTCTCTACTCTCCACTGCTGTGTCAGTTCGTCTGTCGTTTCTGCTACTTTCCTTCCTTCTCCTCCTGACTCGCGTGTCGTTCGTCGCCATCTTTTCTAGCTGTCTTTTTTCCCGCCTTTTTCTGTTTCCTTGTTCTCTGTCTGGATTTCGTCTGTGACTCTGTTAGTGTCCTCAAATTATTTGTCTTAAGTTTGCACCAAAAGAGGCCATTCAAGTTGATGTTTTTTGCATAATTAGTTACATTTGTTTTAATATCATTTTTTGTTACATATCGTTTCTTAGTATTTCTCAGTTTTCCGAATGGTTCAGTTATTTATAAAGTATAGTTGTGTGTGTCCAGTTGTTGCCTCCTGATTAAATGTGCTCCATCTCTGCTCCCTCTGGCCTCAGCCCCAGTCCTGGACGACTCCACTGTGTCCCAGTTATGTGAGATGGGATTCCCCCTGGAGGCCTGCAGGAAGGCCGTGTACTACACTGGGAACACTGGGATTGACGCCGCTATGAACTGGGTCATGGGCCACATGGATGACCCAGGTGGGCAACTAAGTAGTATACATGTATATAAGTGGAGTCAGGTGTCTGCGCGGGTAGGGAATCGGGCTAGTAATCAGAATGTTGCTGGTTTGATTCCTGCCAAATGACGTGTCCTTGGGCAAGGCACTTCACCCTACTTGCCTCGGGGGGGAATGTCCCTGTCCTTACTGTAAGTCACTCAGGATAAGAGCGCCTGCTAAATGACTAAATGTAATATAATATATATTTTTTTTTTTACATAAAATATTTTTTCCTTCTTGTGATTGGCCCCAGATTTCTCCGCCCCCCTGGTGTTGCCAGGCTGTAGCTCCGCCCCCGGGACCACTCCCACCGCTGAGAGTGTACCCGAGGAGCACCTGGCGACCATCGTATCCATGGGCTTCAGCAGAGACCAGGCGACGCGGGCGCTGAGGGCCACGGTGAGACACGGGACACCAAACTGACCAGCAGGCTGAGATAGAAGGGGTCTGCTCACACCAAACGCCAAGCGAATTATTTGCGCGAATGAAGCAAATTTGTGTATATTAGCGCGGATCGCTAGTTCTTTTTCGTACTTTTCCGTTCTTTTTTCGTACTTTTCTGTTCTTTTTTCGTACTTTTACATTCTTTTTTCATTGTAAACCATGTCCATATCACAACCGTACTCTTTAATGACATGGCTGAAAGCGCTGTCCACGTAGATCCTGCATCCTCAGAATATCCTCTGGATTTTCAAACAGTCAAACCAAGATTTACTTTTCGAGTTTACATACTCTGAACTGTCTGCCGTGTCATTTTTCTCTGAACTCCGAACACGGAAAGGCTGCCATGCACGGGAATCAAACTGTACAGTAAACTCAAAGTATGGTTTTTAAAAAGAGCTATGAAAGTTGCAGAATTTTCTTTCAGTCTCGTCTATGTGATTTGGGGAAGAGAAATGAGAAAAGAGGAAGAAGGGAAGGGAAAAAAGGAAGATGGAACACATTTCTGTATAAAAACAGGCTTTAAACATGGAGTTCATGTTGTCTACCCAAGCAATCTTTATAACTAGAGTGCCTGACTCCATAATAACAACTGTGCTGTATCTGATGTCCTGTACAACACTTTGTTTACTCACCACACAAAACCATTTTTTGTTTTTAATACACACCCAGTTCAACCATTTGGAGTAACACGAGACCGACAGAGACCCCTAAGAACCTTAACCCTCTCTCTCCCTCTCCCGCTCTCCCTCCTGCCAGAGTAATGTTCTGGAGAGGGCAGTTGACTGGATCTTCTCCCACCTGGACGACCTCGAGTCCATGGAGGTGTCGGAAGGGGGGCGCTCTGCCGCTGAGAGCGAGGCCAGCAGAGACCCTCCTCCTGGGCCACGCGTCAGAGACGGTCCTGGCAGTAAGTCTGCCCCGAGGGACTGAAGGGGGGGGCAGCAAGTCTGCCCCGAGGGACTGAAGGGGGGGGGCAGCAAGTCTGCCCCGAGGGACTGAAGGGGGGGGGGGGGGCAGCAAGTCTGCCCCGAGGGACTGTTGTTCATCCACTGTTGAGCGGTACAGCTTTGTGTGTGTTTGCTTGTAGTGTTGATACAGTAGTGCATTGTTTAGATCCCTATCGTGTAGATTTTACCAGAGGGAGAACACTCATTCATATGCAACCTTGATGCTCTCTGTCGCTATTGTTCTCTCTCTCTCTCACGCCAGCTTTTTTTTTCTTCCCCCATCTCTCGTTCTGTCTCTAGAGTACGAGCTGTTTGCCTTCGTCAGTCACATGGGCACCAGCACCATGTGTGGCCACTATGTCTGCCACATCAAGAAGGACCAGCAGTGAGTAACTGCTTCCTGTTACGACCGGAGGAGGAAACCCTCCTGTGGAGGGTTCTCTCTCTCTCTCTCCCTGTCTCTCTGTCTCTGTGTCTCTCTCTCTCTCTCTCTGTCTCTCTGTCTCTGTCTCTCTCTCTCTCTCTCTCCCTCTCTCTCTCTGTCTCTCTGTCTCTGTCTCTCTGTCTCTCTCTCTCTGTCTCTGTGTCTCTCTCTCCCTCTCTCTCTCTCTCTCTGTCTCTCTCTCTCTCTCCCTGTCTCTCTGTCTCTCTCTCTCTGTCTCTGGGTGTCTCTCTCTCTGTGTCTGTCTCTCTCTCCCTGTCTCTGTGTCTCTCTCCCTCTCTCCTTCTCTGTCTCTGGGTGTGTCTCTCTCTCTGTGTCTCTCTCTCTGTGTCTCTCTCTCTGTGTCTCTCTCTCTGTGTCTCTCTCTCTGTGTGTCTCTCTCTCTGTGTCTCTCTCCTTCTCTGTCTCTCTCTCTGTCTGTCTGTCTGTCTGTCTGTCTGTCTGTCTCTCTCTCTCTCTCTCTCTCTCTCTCTCTCTCTCTCTCTCTTCCTGTAGAAGACAATCTCTTAATCATGCAGAGCAGTGTGTAACACACCCGATTCAAACGAATGTTCGTCATCTGTCTTCTGCTGAGCTTCGTAACTACCCATTCATGTGAATCAGGGAAACATCGAAAACACGCCAGACGGTGGGTCTCTGAGGACCAGGGTTGAGAACCACTGATTTAGAGCTTTAGACCCTCACAAGGGTCCTATGTAGGAGGCAAGCAAGGGCACAACTGTTGGTGGCCTACTTTAGGATCGATGGTTACTTGCGAGGTAGACAGAAATCCAAGTGACTGGCTGTCTGTTACTGATCTGCTGATCTTTCTTCTTCTTTTCCTTCTGTTGTCCTTCGTTGTTCCTCTCCCAGGTGGGTTATCTTCAACGATCAGAAGGTGTGTGCCTCAGAGAAGCCTCCCAAGGACCTGGGTTACCTGTACTTCTACCGAAGAGTGGCAGAGTGAACGTAGGAGGGAGGAAGGAAGTTTTTCGTGGGGGGGGGGGGGAGGGGAGGGGGAGGGGGAGGGGGAGGGCGGCCAGAGCAGCAGAGCACCGACACTCACACAAAGCAAGCACTCTCTCACTCTTAACGGGCCGCTAAGAAAACGCGTTCACACAGGCTTTTGAACGGACAAAATGAGGTTGTAAATACGCTTCTCAGCGGTGTTGCAAGGGGGTGCTCTTTCGCAAAGGGTTAGCGTAGGTCTTGGTGCCAGGCTTTTGGTTAATTTCAAATACAAGTTCATCCCCTCTGTTGACTCAAGCGGCTGTTGATATCGTATATCTGTGGCTGGTGAACACTGCCCCTTCCTGCTCTAGACTTCTCGAGACACTCATCTCCTCCCTTATTGGATAGCTGCCATTGTGATGTTATCGCTTCTTCAGCCAAACACCACCTCCCCTGCTCCACCTGTTCCAATAAGATGGTTACAAGAAACAGTTTGACATTCACTATCCCAAATATCTATTAAACAAAGGATAAAAACAGTTCAAATGTGTATTTAAAATAAACTGTAATAAAAAGTTCAATAAACACCAAATCGAACTGGTTGTTATTTGAAGTGTGGTGAGGGTTATTTAGCAAGGTGGTTTCATTTTATTTTGTTTATTTTGCATAAATGAATTCCTTTGTTACTTCTGCTCTGACAAATAAAGACTCGTCTTTCTGCCGTCCTTGTCTGTTGCTTCACTTTTTGGAAACGTTTTTGAAAGGTAGAGACTACGTTATTACAGATCGCATCTGTTTTCATTGTAATTTTTCTGGGTTTTAACACCCACAATAATTACAAGTAAGTCTAAATGTATTTCCAGTAAAGGACGTAAACATGTGCAGTTTCTATGTGCCTACTCACAAACCTGTTTAAAGAAGGATTCCTGTCACTTGCAGTAAAGTAGAACCTGTTTCGTTCGTGCATCTCCTGCTGCAGCTTTCCAAGTTGCAGTTTCCTCAGATCTCTTCCGCTATATTCACCTCCTCAATCCTCAACCCTGTCTTTTTAATCAGTGTGTTGTGCCGAACAGAGCAAGAAATAAAAGATCAACTGCAGTAGCAGGTAAGAAATACCAAACTAGACAAATCACCATTAATACGTTAATATTTTTGTGAAGATCTGACAATGTTGTAGAGTTGGAATGTTAGGCTTATAGCTGATAAAATTGTCATTAAGACATACACACAAAGTGGTTGTGAAAGAAGATGAGGCCTAATTATTTTTCATATTTGTTCAAGTTTGAATTTGAATTGGTTTTCTGAGGTAGGCGATAGGTAACAAAACGCAAATTAAAGAAAACTGTGGTCATGCCAAACCACGATTTTCAATAGAAAATTTAGTTTTTTTCGAGTTTCACATTGTTGGCAAAAGTATATACAAAAGTTATGGATGGGTTCATTAGTCCATTTTTTGTTTGTTTTAAAGTTTACTCGCGGAGAGCAGTTATTGTACGCTATTATACAGCCAACGATTTTATCAAATGTTTATAGGATATTTAAATATTCCATACGATTTACATGTATCGTTTCCAGCCAAATGTGCCTTCGCTATTTGACCGATAACTCATTAGCCTATATAGACTTATTAAAAGTTTAACGAAATTCACCCACGTTTGTTAACTGAAATAATTCAGTTGGCCCTATTTAGGTTTGAGATTGCTAAATTGCAGGAATATTTCCAATATTGAAATCGTATTTTATTCATTACGATCACCAGTATTATCATAGTCATGGATTAGGCTTAATCTCAATCCATTACAATTTTCATTTTACCTTTAATGTAACCTATCAAACGAGTTTAAAATGTATTAGTAATGTATTCGTTATCTAGGCCGCTTCAATGCCACGTGTTGTGTTATTTATACAAACAAATCTACTTCTCTCTAAAATATAATGTTCGTTTTAATTTCTTCAAAATGCATTCACCGATCTCAGAAGGAGAGAAAGAGAGTAAAGGAGCTGGAGAGAGGAAATCGCTATGTGGTCAGACACCTCAAATGTTGATTCTACAGAACAGAAGCTGTGTGTGGTGACATTGTTACAGCTTCTCACCCTGGAAGTATACGGATACTTCAACTGCACTGACGTACAGTTTGATGTGATGCATCATTGTTTCTCATATCTCTACTCATAATTTCTTTCAGAAAGAAGAAAATGAAGAAAGTGTTTTTATTTTTTGGTGAGTGACAATATAACCTACTGTTTTGACATACAATTACTGTAGAAGATTGTCACTGTGTTGGACACAATAACAATAACTCGCCTCTACATTGCTGTCACAGTCTTCCTTTCAGCTCATGGTCTAGTTCCATTAGAAGGGACAATTTTGTTTGTGAAACAAGGGGCGTCTGCCCAAATCAACTGTGGGGTCAAAATCAGAAACCAGAATGTAGAGTGGACACATGGTGACCAGAAATCTTTCATTGTACGGATCAATGGGAAATCTGGAAAACAGACTAAAGGTAAACTATGAGCAACGACTTATTCAAAGTCATATTCAAAATTGCATATTGCTAATTGTGCAGGTTACACCTTTCAATATCCCATGTTCTTTCCTGGAGGACGATATAACATATAGATTAACGAATATAAATAGACTTATAGGTAAGATAAATCTGTGCAGGGTCATCTTTTCTGCCCTTCTCATTGAGGTCATGACCCTTGTCTTTTCCCCATGTTAGGAAAATTCCCCAACATCCAGGTAAAGCGTTCGGGAGAATATCTGGAGATTCCGAGTGTAGGAGGTGGAGATGTGGGGCTGTACACCTGCAAGGTGGACACAACAGAGCACAGCCACAGACTCTACATAGTTACAGGTACTAGTCCTCTCACGGGTCACGTCCATACGGATGCCACCGCCTGCATCTCGTCCTCTCACGGGTCACGACTAAGGGACAGCTGACCAGTACATGTGACTGGATGCGAGATTTTTCTGGGTTCTCACTTAAATGTCATCTCTTGTTTTCCTTCCTCCCTTCCTTTGCTTCTCCACACTTTGTTTTTCATCCCCTCCCTCCCCCCTAATTCTCCCCCTTCTGACCCCAGCCTCAGTGACCCCCTCCAGTGACGTCCTGCTGGGCACTGCTGCCTCTCTCCACTGCCAGGTGACCGGGGAGCCCAAGCCCAAGGTGGAGTGGCTGCGTCCGGACGGAGAAGGGCTCCCAGAGTCCTCTGGGCAGGTCCAGCTCAGCGATGTGACCCTGAAGGACGCTGGGAATTGGACCTGTCAGATCTCTCAGGATGGGGAGACCCATCGAGAGACCGTGAACATTCGTGTGCAAAGTACGGTTGTCTCAGTACTTCTAAACCCCCACTCCTAACAGGTTTTGATTAGCACGTGTCATATGTAAGACCTGAGGTTCTTAGTCGATATAACGTGTGTAGCTGATAACACAGTGACTGTGCTTTCTCAGGTTCCAAACCCACAGTCCCACCCTCTGGACCGAAAAAAGTCTCAGTGACTCGATGCTCCGACTGTACGTAACTCTGGCTGAACCACATCAAGAATTTCCTCATTCCATACCATGATAACAAACCCTTTATGTGTCTGTGTCTCCCAGGTATCTCTGTCCTCCAGCCTGGAGAGCCTGAAGGAGGGGAGGTGGTTGTACGCGGCCAAGGGGGACTGTCCCTGTGGGGGTTGAGCCTGTGGGTGTGGATAGCAGTGGGGGCCGGAGGCCTGGTGCTGATCCTGCTGGTGGTCTTGGTGGTCCTCATGCAGCGCAGAAACAGAAGGATGAAGGTAGGGTGAAGCCAGGGTGCGAACACTTCACCTCCAGGCAGGGGCGCCGTAGCGGGGGGCAAGATCAAGATGAAGGCCCTGGTCACAAGGGGGCCCAGTGGAACCCCACACTTTACTGTATGGTTTTGATTTTGGGGTTCGGAGTACAAATTAGCCATGGGGCCCAGACCCCTTAGAGCTGCCCCTGCCTCTGGGAAAGTGGAATACCTAAGTATTGAAGCTTGATCATATGCTTGATTGACAAATGTATTTAGGGAATTGAGAAATAAAGAAAAACGAATACTTGCTTGTATTGTTTTATAATCCTTTTTTTCTGTGTGTGCAGAGGAGAGGCCACAAGCTGAGAACAGTCAGACGACCTTTGAAGCCCAATGAATACTGCCACTGCACCAAGTAAATACTCCAGATTACTTCCTAAACCAATTCAGATTCCATATAAAGGACAAGATGGACTAGTAGTTATGGTAGATGAGAAAGTGACCCGTTAATAGCAGTACGTTGTGTACAACAGAAACTGTGAATTGAGGAAAGTTTTAAAACTAGTTTGCCGTGTTTTTTTAGCAGGGCATTGGGTCCTCCACCAAAAGGAAGACCAAGAGAGAAGCCATCTCATGTTGCCAAGCAACAGCACTAAACAGGTAGATCAAATGGAGGGAGTGGAAGGTAGATCGACTTGGAAGGAGACAGAAAAAGAGAGCGGGAGAGTCAGAGAGAGAGACTGAAGCGGAAGGATGAAGTGAAACAAAACGTCAAGAGAGAATGTGGTCAAAATTGCTTACAACTGTCCATAATAAAGATGTATTTTTTTGTAACTTGCTTTCATAAAATAAATATACTGCTCATATAGTACATTACCGTTGTATCAGGACTGGGTGGCTGGAAAGATTTAGACAATGTTTTAAATGTGTAACTTTACATAAAATAAAAGGAATCATAATTGTGTCCGAATGTTCTTCTGGTCAATAAATGTCGATGACATATTTGTTTTTGTTTTTACATTTCACAAGGTTGTTATTCTTTGCCTTAGCACAGTCTGCTTTCAACAACAAGCATTTTATACTTTATACAGATACCTTCTAGCGCTAACTGGTGCAGTTAAATGCAGACAGGTGCTTGTAACAGTGGTCACACGACCATACACACACACAACAAGAAAGTCACAAACACCTGTGACAAACAGAACACTTCACACTGGTCTGTGTGTTACAGTAAACACTGAAGACAAGGAAGACTTTCTGGAATTTGTGTTGATACATCCACTCCCTGTTTCTCTACTTTGGATCTTCAGTTCCCTAACCCTAACCCTTTTCTACTTTATATTAAACATTCTTAAATATAAAAGTATATTTATGTTTATGCTATGCACCTTCCTGCCACAGTGAATTCCTTGTTTTTGTAAACTCACTTGGCGAATAAAGCAAATTTAGATTCTGATTCTGATGTTCATTCAGATCCTCATTTATGTAGTAACGTACAATGCCTGCTCCTCCCGCAAACCTCTAGCATGGGATCAGTTCTAGACATAAGTTGGTATGATATCAGATATCAGGTTTATAGAGCAAAAATGTGTTCTGCCTGAGTGTGTGTGTGTGTATGTGTGTGTGTGTGCCAGTGTGTGTGTGTGTGTGTGCCTGTGTGTGTGTATGTGTGTGTGTGTGCCAGTGTGTGTGTGTGTGTGTGCCTGTGTGTGTGCCGGTGTGTGTGTGCCTGTGTGTGTGTGTGTGTGTGCCTGTGTGTGTGCCTGTGTGTGTGCCTGTGTGTGTGTGTGCCTGTGTGTGTGCCTGTGTGTGTGCCTGTGTGTGTGTGCCTGTGTGTGACACAGAGAGTCTCGGTACAGGGAAAGGATCGCAGCACAGTCTAGCTTCCTGTCTCTATGTGAGTGTGTTTGTGTGACTACAGTGTGTGTACAGTCTGATGTCAGACCAGAATTCATCTCAGCACTGAACACATCTCAGCGGTGAGTACGGCTCTAACCCATCCACACATCTGATGATAAACTTGCCCAACTGCCGACCTGGCAGTAGTAGGCCTTCATCATCTATTGACTTATCATAAATGAACTGATAAAGCATAAGTGCCATGGACATGGTCTAGTTATATCTTACCTGTTGGCTGCTGGTGAGCTTCAGAGGTAATTCTGGGTTTTAACGATTGTGGTCCTAAATGCCTGACAAGAAAGCTGAGAAGTTTAAATGATGGAACCGGGAACTATGTTACAGGGGACGTAGAGAAGAGCTCAAAACAAACTTGTGTAATAACTGCCATGCAAAAGTGGATGATTTCGCAATTGTCTATGTTGGTATGGAATGATACTGTACAGAGTTCTAACTTGTATACTTAAACACATATTCTACGTATATACCAGTAAATTAGATGTGTGCATAATCACTGAACTTGTTCATTTACTTACCATTCTTTAGAGGGAAATTAAAAACACGCTGCCGTGTACATACTGCAGGTCCTAACACAATGTTTTGGATCTGGTGGATGTGCAGTTGTAGTAGTTGTAGTAGGTTGCTCCAGCAGCACATTCATTTGTAAATATTTATTGGATCCCCATGTTGACATTCCATAATTACGGCACACAAATCTAAAACACACAAGCGGAAGTGGGATGAGTGAAAGTATGGCATGAAGGAAATTATAATTTTGCTGCTTATTTGATCTATTTTCTAAGTAACTGACTGGGTCAGTTGTCTTATCATAAAACATTGAGAGTTGGGGGTAAGGATGTGAGATCAGACAGCTCCCAGTTGTTGGGTTAGTTCCAGAGACTGAGCAGCGAGATCCGGGATTCATGTTCAGCATCCTCCTGGCCGCTGACCTCTGGCTCTCGCCGTAGGGCGTCCAAGAACTGAGAGAACGACACTCGCATGCTCTTGTCGGAGTCTGGATTTTGTATTTTAGTTTAGACAGATGAGCAAAATTGGGGGAAGAGAGGGAAAATGGTGGACGCTGGAAATGAACCCGGTTCTCGTCGTGTCCAGATCACATGCCGTGGAGCCACATGCCAGGGACTGTCAGAAGCAAACTTTTATGTGTATTTTTGTACATTGGCACTCTTTCTGTGAATGTGTGGAGCTCGTTGCTTGTAGACGCCCTTAACCACGTTGCATTTAACAAAATATCTTTTATTTGGACTTTTATAAACTTCATGACATATAATAACTTTAAAGTAAAGACACATTTCCTTTGTTGGTGTGTCTCTGCATATTTTTTTGCCAATACTAGTTCAATACTTGATTTTATGCGTTCACTACCACACAATATAATACTGTACAAGTCTTTAAATAGACAGAAATAGGTGTTATTAGAATTCTTTCAAAATTATTTTTGACATTTTATATAATAATTCTCTTCCTATACTATGGTGGATACTCGCAATAAAATTTTGCTTTTGAATTTTAGTTTTTATCGAGGTAATGTTCCCAAACCCTTTCTACAGTAATTCTGACATCATAATGCAACCATCATCAATAGCCAATGTTCAATATGACCTATATTGAACCTAGTAACTGACCTGTAGCAGTCAAGATCCTACTCAAGGATTCCACAGGATTACTAAAATGGTAAGGTTATCGTTCAAATGAAAAAAATATTTTTTTTTAAAGATAACATTGTTAACTGAAATGAATGCATAAATAACACATTTGTTCGCTCACACAGAGATTCACAGAAGTACAACACAATTTCACATATTACGTTCTGTGATAAGCTACAGTTCGCCTTTTGTTTTGGCTGCCATGGCTACACATAAAAAATAAAAAAAATAAAAAGATTTTACACTTCTCATGTTCAGAACTCCACAGCAACACCAGTCAACAACATTATTTTAATCCAATTAAATAAGGGCACGAGTGACCGTCAACCTCTCATTGAAAAAGCTTGGTTCTTGTCTGTATGTATTTCACAGAACGCGTACTTCAAGAATGTTTGACTGCTCACTGTAATAACTAACTTTTCTGTGTCCCACCTGTGGTGATAAACTCGAAAAGGCAATCAAATACGTTCCTGAAAAATGTATACTGTGTTACATTTTTTGTAATTTGCCAACTGACACTTTTAACAGTTTATGTAGAAAGATCGAATTCCTACAGAGATACTCACGACGTGTTAGTGAACCATTAAGATGTGAATTTGTCCAGTTTGGAGTATTCACAGGCCCATCAGGAACTAAACACACGCGCAACACTGTGCTCTGCAGAATGAGATGGGCCCTCTGTCCGACCCTGTTAACCTGGACCCAGATTTAGACTCATCCTCGACATGTAAACTGAAATAACTCCTCTACAAATGTTCAACCATAGAGATGCGATTATCAATGCCAACAGAACTCATATTTAGAGCTTTCACAGCTGAAGTCCTTCGATAATACATTCTACAAAGTAAGATCAACAGTAATTCTTTTGTTAGGGACTTTTAATGCAACTGGGTACCACAGTTTCTGCTTTCATAAAATAAATATATTCTGGGCAAGTATTTCTTTATTGCAGTAAAAATCTGGATAAAAAAAAAAAAAAATGACCCTTGACCTGGGCAGGCCGACACGCAATGAATTCACTGCGCTCTCTTTAATTAAGAATTGTGTCATAAATATGACTTCTGTAAAATCACATCATGACACCTAAATATGTGCAAAGCATCTGATGAGGAGTGTTGTTTGGGAGATTCTGAGATATTTCTGATACAGTTGCATCGGTCTCATGTACCTCATAGATTACTTTAACAACAAATGTAAATATGGATGTACAGTACATGATGTGGTTTCGTCTTGAAAGTTACCAATCATTGCGATCTCTTCAACCTTGTCGTGTAGTGGGAAGTAAACCAATTCAGTAATCTGTAAACAAACTAGTGGTTTAAAACTTGTTTCTTTTAGGATTTGATTTTGGCATTTAATAACACATCACTCACATTCACACACATTCATCATTCAATTAGTTTGAACTCTTTTCATAACAGTATTAGCTCTCTATCAAATACGTTGCTGTTATTATATAAACAAAAGCATGGTTCTGGAGTCCCTCCACGTGGCCACAGCAGTTTTTGTCAGGCTGAACCAGGTGCTTCCTCTCACTCTAAACACGTTCTCGTTTTTCCAAAACTAGGTGAGCGAGGGAGTGTTTATTGCATATGACATAAGGATTCCCTTTTTCATAATTTCACACAAATACACCCCTCTCCACCCTTTTCTCTCTTAACCTCCATCTCCATTAGTCTCCATTCAAACAGAAACTGAGATGTCTTGTTTGACGTTTGTTCCACCCTCCAGTGTTTCCACTTACGTTAACAATTGTATGTTAGACGACCAAATATGATGCCACATCATCTTAATTACATCTATCCTGGTTGGTATGTGCCTACAATCATGACCTTTTGTTTATCTGTAACTAGAACAGTTTATAATCCATGATAACTCACAACTAGTTCAAAAAAATAGTGAAAGGAACATTCAGTCTGTATTTGTCTTCTCTTGCACAACACTTCATGATAAACTTCCACTTAAAAACCAACAGACAAAAAATGTTTTCACAATCATTTGGACCAAAATGTCACTTGTTTATGATCCTCAACCTGTGTTTCCACTGACATTTAGCTATTTAAAGAAGCACAAGCTATCACTGAACCAGAGAAAGACAAGCTTACCAAGTTGTGTCTGTAGACCTCGCAAGTTTTCTGTCTTTCTTTCTGATGAGCAGACACACTCCAGTTCCAACGTCAGTGGACCCCCCAGATAGCCATTTTAAAAGTGAGAGAGAGAGAGAGAGAGAGAGCTTTTGGAAGTTTAAAACGTGTAGATGTCTAGAGACCGAATAATTGCAAAACAAGGGGAGACCCAATGTAGGAAAGACTGTGGGAGGTCATGGTGAGGAGCAGGGACATCTCGAAAAAGTGAATCACCTCCTCTTTCTCTCCCCTAGCCCACGCTATCAGTCTTTTTCTTTTTCAGTAATGACTCTGTGTGGTGTACGCCAACTTCTTTGGGGCCCTGACTAACCAGGGAGTCCTCAACTCTCAGGTATTTTCCATCGAACCGAAAACGAGCAAGCTCAGACTCATTCTGCTTTAGATCGATCAGCACCTGAGATGCTGATCGGAGCTGCATGCTCTGTGTGTTCTGTAAGGCAATTGCTCACATCCAATCAGGACAGTTCACAGCACATCTGACAAAAACCACGCCGTCTGTTGAGACCTTTACGACAACCTTGCTCTGTTTCATTGAACCGAAAAATGGATGCATGGTAGCTTGTTGAAAGGGAGAGGTCGAAAGACAGAGAGAGAGAGAGAGAGAGAGAGAGAGAGAGAGAGAGAGAGAGAGAACAGTTGAAAGTTCACAACCTTTTTTTTTCTTCTTTTTTTTAAAAACACAGAACACAGCGAGGCGGAGAGGTAGAGCATGAAAAGAGTTTAAACCTCAGTGAGATGGATGAGACGCAAGTGACATGTTTGTTCGGTCCTTGTTGTGGTTGACGTCGCTAAACCACCTGCTTGAGCATCCCGTCTCAACAGAAGAGCACAGAACACAGACCCTCTAATCTGCTGAACATTCATAGGCTCTCACTGACAGGCAACACTAGGAATGCATGCTCAGAAATGCACTTCGTAAAGTCATTTAAACTAAAACTTTAAACCCAACTTGGTTTGAGTCTCTAGAGAAATGCATAAACAGAACATGAAACGATCATGTTTTGAACCAAAATGAATATCACCCTAGTCTGCAACTACTTTGTCCCTGCTTGCAAATGGGGCAAACTGTAGATTGGAGTTTGTTGGAGACTACATTGGTGTAGTGTCTCTCTATCTCTTCATTTTCTGTACCATCTCTCTGTGTATGCGCTATAGACCGTAGTCATGTGGACCGTGCGACCCTGCAGCTGAACAAAAGCATGGAGCCCGAAAGAACATCACACGGTTTTATAACAACACCTATACAGACCAAAGCAAATGCAAGGATGGGATGTGTTCTGGTGGCTGAGCGGTTAGGGAATCCAGCTAGTAATGTGAAGGTCGCAAGTTCGATTCCCGGCCGAGCCAAATGACGTTGTGGGCAAGGCACTGATGTCCTTGGGCAAGGCCCTTCACCCTACTTTCCACAGAATGTCCTTGTACTTACTGTAAGTCGCTCTGGATAAGAGCGTCTGCTAAATGTAACAATTCTGTAGTGAACTTTTGAAGTTCGCCTTTAAGTGGATAACTGTGAAAGTAACTACAGTGAGACCTCAGGTGGAGCGTGTTGCAGGCTTAAGAAGTCTTTCTGTTGTACAGAGAGTGAACCGGACCCTCAGTTTGAGAGTAAAGAAGATGTGTAGGTGTATCTCGACATACAGTGGACAGCAGTGTACATGTTATGTGCTTGAATTCACTTTATAAGAGTTATTTATCCTGGTGAGTCTTAGAGTCTATTAACTTATTTGTGTGAGAAAGTCAATCCATCCAGTAGACGACACTCCCTGAAACAATTGAAAAGTTCATTTACAGAAGCTGTGTTGCTGACCAAATTCAAGTTGATTTCCATGTAGTTTTAAACATATGCTTGAATTGGAATGGAACGTTAAATTGAATGCAGTAAAGACGTTGGTGGAGTGTTAGAGACAGTTACTTTGATACGGCGTCTTATTGCCTACAGTAATTTGATCATTACTATTAATATTGCTCTACCTTGAAGGTGAAAATATATAGTAATCTTTGGATTTGACTTTTAATTTAATCTCAATAGCAAGTTTGCATTTGTCTGGAATTCTCATTGATTACTTGACGTAATTTATGATGTCAATATTATAATTACATATTTGATTATTTGAAAAAAAAAAAAAGATCTTCATCTCAATAGCAAGTTACCTTTTGTCTGGAATGCTCACTGATTAATTATCAGAATTAAGCATTTTAATATTATGATTAAAAAAAATAATATCGGTAAAACATTTTGTTGGCTATGAAATCATTACCGTGGAAATCATTTGATTAACGGACAACCGTGTCAAAGTACATAGAGTGTAAGGAAGCATTTGGGTATGTTCTGTCAGTAGATGCCTGGGCAATAATTCATAAAAACCTTCTCTTAGACATGTGGTTGTCTCATCTTATAGGAACCGTAGTCTTAGTTGAAACAATTGACTTGAAAGTGATCCAAAGTGTTCATGCAACGTTTATATGCATTCAGCAGCCATTACGTATTTGTTGTTGTGTAGTTAGTTACATATCAAATCATTATTACATTTCAAACTGTTGTAATTATGTATACAATTACTTTTGCAATCATATCAAGACATTGTAGTGACCACATGTAAATTGGTAACCTGTACACTCCTTCAAATCATTATAAATATTTTTAATAATTCATTTTGTTGTATAATAGCCATTTGTACCAAATTATGTATTATTTTTATAAATTGAAGCTAAAAAGACCTTGTAATGCCTTGTAATTATGTGTTGTGTCAGCTAGACTCTGCGTTAACATGTACTGCACTTATGGCGTATATTTGATTAACATAACAGTTTGGCAAACATTTCTTCCTAAATACTTGCTGTTAGTGTGAAAATGTTTTAATAAATTAACATACATTGTACTTTTAGTTTTGGTCGGTTGGTTCTTTTATGGTAGAGGAAAACTTACATTCAACTAACATACATCCGTTCCAACTCGTCATCCAATCAATAAGGTAATTTATGAATCCGAATGTTCTTAACCAATAATTGTGTGTTTCCTGATACGTTATAGACCAATCAGCTGTGACGGAAGCGTTACACGGTATAAAAGCAGAGTCTTTACACTGATGATCAACACAAGCATCTTAATCATCAGCAAGTGACATTCCACGATTTCTTGTGAGTATACACATTTTAAACAGTATTTTTAACTTGTCTGTTTTATGTTGGTGCGCTGCTACCCCTCCTATAAATTTAGTTAATGATTTAAATCTGTAAATTGAAATTAATGTAACTGAAATATTGTGAAATATCTGAAAGTTAGCTGAATTGAACAATGTATTAGAACAATTGTTTTATCCGTAGGGGATCACAGACTAATCATTCCTGTCTCCCCAGCCTCCTCCTATTCACCTCTCTCTCTACAGTATGCCCTCCCTCCCTGCCCTCCCCTCCCCTGCCCTCCCCTGCCCTCCCCTGCCCTCCCCTGCCCTCCCTCACTTCTTCTTGTCTGCTACTGAACCTCCGCCCTGACCACAGACTTGATCATGCTTTTCTGGGTTTACTCTTCAGCTGTGATCTCTCTCTCTCCCCCTCTCTCTCTCTCTCCCCCTCTCTCTCTCTCTCTCTCTCTCTCTCTCTCTCTCTCTCTCTCTCTCTCTCTTTGTCCCTCTCTCTTCTCTTTCTCTTCCTTTTTGCTTCCTATTCTGTGCTTGGCCCTACTCAAGTGTTTGACCTGCCAGTCTGAATGGCCCCTGCTCTTCCTAATGTCCAGGAACTCTACTTATCTAAAATGTAATGCCAATAGCATCAAATAACATCTCAGTAAATCTTTTCTTATCTGGGTAAATCACATTTAGTCTCTCTGAACTCTGATACTCTAGAATTTTACATACCCACAAGCATCACTCAAACATACAAAACAAAAAACGTACTTTACCACACTCCTACTATACTACCGGCAGTGTGGTCTCTTTTTTTCACAAGTCAAGCGTGGAGAAATCCGCATTTCGTGGAATAAAGGAGGAAGAAGGGGGTGTAAATTAGAGGGGGAGGAGACGAGAGGTAAAACAATCGTAGGAATTTACACTTCACAAAATCAGGGCCCACCACAACCCACGCCCTCGACACACACTCCCTCCCCTTACATCTTTCTACCGAAGCCCACCACAAAAGCTACTGCCTTTTTTTTTCTTGTATTTCTCAGCTCTTCTGTTTCTGTCTGACAATCTCTTGAAATCAGAGACCACCACAAACCCCTTCCTCTCTCGTTATTTTTACACCTCGTCATCAACGTCATCGTAAAGATAAGCAGACTGTACACATGACCGCTATTTTCTTTTGTGTAATCTTAGAAAAAAAAATATATATATGTAGAACACATTTTAAATTGTTAAAAGTAAAAAATTACTGCATAAAATAAAGATCAACAGAGTCTCAGTTATTTATATTTTGTGATAGCTTCTCAATACAGATTACATAATGGATTGATTTAAATGTATGATTTTCTTTTGTCTATAGGCTTAAATTACTGTTGTGTCCCAATGATTATGAGCAGTTATCAAATGTGACATGGCTCTCTAAATCTGTTTTTTTTTTTATAGTGCAGCAATCAAAATGAAGGATTTTTTGGGCCGTCTTCCTATGCTCATAGTTTTGTTCAACTCAATAACAGGTGAGATGCACAATGACACCCTGCACATTGCAATTTGCACTATTGTATCGTTTGCACAATCTGTATTTTATATGTATCGGTATTTTTAGGTTAAATTGTAAATTATGGCTACTTATATTTTAATTTTTTATTCCCCTTAGTATTAGCTAGACCCCCCTTAGTATTAGCTAGACTTTGCTCCTTGTATAGTCAGTCCACATATTTAAGTTTCAATATTCCTATATGTTTAATGTATGCACCTCCCTGCCAAAGTAAATTCCTTGTTTGTGCAAACACTCATGGCAAATAAAATCCCTTCTGATTCTGAGATTATATGGATAATATTGTCCCTCTTCACTTGGGTAAAGGCAGAAAAACAATAACATTTGTCAATGTATATGTTAAATTTGTATCCTACCCCTAATCATTTTATTATCTGACAACAAATAGTTTAGACACAGTTTGTAGTAAATGTAAGCAATGCTATGCTTTGATATTTTATAAATGTAACCTCAATAAACTAACTGTCAATTAGGACAGGACATAAAAAGACCCATGTTCTGTTTGTCCGGTGCTAAACCCCTTGAGGGTTTAGGTTGGTTGAGCAGCAGTTCTATGGGCGTATGTAAAGCCCTGCTCTGTGACATGCTTGCGTGTAAAAAAGGGCTACACAAATACATTTGATTTGATTTGCTTGCAGGGGCTGTGGATGCAGTGAACGTTGTGGCGTATGGTGAGGTTGGAGGACAGATCACTCTCAATGTCATCAATCTTAAGCCCACTTTGTACGTTTACTGGTCCTCAGCTGGACAGGATCTAATATCTAAAAACACGCATGGGGTTGAGAAAAAAGGTGAGTAACGATCAATTTGATGTATTCTTCAATTGGGTGGTAGCTCTTGGTAATTTGTTTATCAAATTATAAAAAATAAAAAAAAACTGTTTAGAAAATGCAGCTAGATATAATAAAACATATACATATATATTTATAATTAAATCTAAAACAATTATATTAGAATTATAATATTCCTTCCTGTCAGATGACAAGTGGAGAGACCGTGTGTCTCTGGCTGGATACTCCCTGATCATCTCCCAACTCAGAGAGGAGGACTTCATCAAGCCATTCACCTGTGAACTGAGGACAGGGAACATGCTCCTCTCCACAACCACATACTCTCTCCGCACCAGTAAGAGCCAAAGAAAGATCCAATATAAATGATATATGAGTGTACGATCATGTACCATCATGTTATCAAAACTGCTCATTGATCATAATACAGTCTACTGACCATGTGATATGTTCCCCACCCCCTGCCCCCTCTTCCTCCCTCAGTGAGTGTGCGGCCGCCCGCCTCGCCCCTATTGGCTGGGGAGACTCTCTCTCTCCACTGTGATCTGCAGGGTTCTAACAAACAGCCAGTGAGATGGGAGGATCCCCAGAGAAGAGACCTATCCATGGACAACAGGGTCCAGGGAGCCAATAGGATCAGTCTGACTGTGATGAACGTCAGTGGAACGGACCATGGGCAGTGGCTCTGTGTGGTCACATCTGACAACCAGGAGTACAGTGCTGGCGCCCCCGTAGTGGTGGTGGGTGAGTATTGCATCTGCCTCAAACTGCAATGGCAGGACACACTTATACCACGCTATCATATTTTTCGTAAGATTTTCAAGTTAATTTGAAGTTCTCTTATCCTCTCTCTCTCTCTCTCTCTCTCTCTCTCTCTCTCTCTCTCTCTCTCTTCTTTCTTTCTTCTCCTCCCCCCGTGCTCATCAGATCTCTCCCCTGCACCAAAACAACCCATCTACACCTCTACCTCCTCCCTCTCTCCCCTCATCCCCTGCTCAATCCCGTCTTACGTGACCTTGGAAGAGCTTAAGGCCAAAGACACCAAGGGAGTCTACTGGAGTTTCACCCCAAGCCGAGCCTCAGGCCTCCCCTTGAGGGAGCCAGAGAAGCTCCTTGAACTGGGGCCCCCTCCAGCCTGGGAGTCTCTCCAGAACCTTGCGAGTGATAAAAAACTCCCAGCTCTGAAGAACAACTACGACTTCTCCCTCCAGTGGAGCGGGGTGACCGAGGGAGACAGGGGCGAGTACACCTGTGGTCTGGAATTCAAAGGCGACAAAACACTGAAGAGGGTGATACGTTTGGAGGTCCTGAAAGGTGAGTGAGCTGATATGAAAGTTCTGTAGACCCCTTGTAAAATCTTACCCCTAACCCACAATCAGTGATCCGCAATCACGTTTTGTCACGTATTTGCGTGTTTTGTCTTTTTCTTAGTGGTGGGCCGTTATCGGCATTAACGTGCTGCGTTAACGTGAGACTCTCATTGGGCGATAAAAAAAATATTGCCGTTAATCTATTCTCAAAGTTGGGTTGGGAGCTGGGTCTATACTATGCAAGCTATGATGACTTTCAGCTTGATATTTTAGCGCGGATGTATACCCAGCCGAATTGCAGGATTAGGGTTAGGGTTAGGGGGTGAGAACGAGTCTTCGAACCTGTGTGTATGCCTTGTGTATGAAATGATCACATCAAACGTGACGTGCTAACATGGATGCAGCTATGAAGCCGCCTGGTTTGCTTTAGGGAAAATGCAAGTAGGCTACATCTTATTGAACATCATTTATTTTCATCACCAATGATCATAGTAGAACATCTTTTTCAAGCAGTTTGTGATGCAGTTTGGAAACAGGAGATGTAATGAGCCCCTGGTCTGATTTTCCACCTGGCTTGAGAAACCCGTTCTCAAAGACTTACTTTAGTCATTATTTGGGTAGCACACATATTCTGAATGCCTTCAGTGGAATTCAAATGAGCTATTTTAATCTAGATTAACGCCCAGATTACAGTGAGATCAATCTAGATTAAAAAAAAATATCTATGCCCACCACTACTTTTTCTACTTTTACCTCTTCTTTTCTTCTGTAATCTCCTGCACTGTTCTTCGTTATCTAGTATTGGATCAGGCTTGTTGTACTAGTCATTCCCTAAGTGACTGTTGATTCTGTTTGTTGCACCTTGCCAGTTCTCTCGTCTCTTCTAGCTAGAACAGAAAGAATGTATACATGTTTTTCATGTATTTATTCTGTTTTATGTCCCATTTCAATCATCTTGTTTTATCTTTTTTTTCTCCTTTCTTGGGGATCTCTTTCTCTCTCTCTCTCTCTCCCCCCCCCCCCTCTCTCTCTCTCTCCCGGTGACAGTTATATCCTCTCGTGGGCCACAGCTTCTGATTGGTCAGGATGTCAACCTCACTTGCAGCCTGGGCCGTCCCATGGACGCTGATCTGAGCGTCGAGTGGATCCCTCCGACTCAAAGAAGAAGCGAAACCTCCTCGCACTCTCAGAGGCCCGCCCTCAACTCCACCCACCTCGCCCTCCAGGAAGTGGGCAGTGGTGATCGCGGCAGATGGAAGTGTGAGCTGTGGAGGAAGGAGGAGAAGCTGACGACAGCGGAGATCATGCTGAAGATCGGTGAGCTCAGGAAGTGGAAGCGGAAGGAGAGAGAATCGCGTTATTGTGTTTCACAGTCTCCATGTGGCCAGGGCGTGGTGCTGTGTTGTCGTAAATGTGTTGCCAAGGTGGGTCTCACCAGACCAATGCACGCACCATGTAGACTGAGGCCTCATGTAGACTGAGGCACCATGTAGACTGAGGCCTCATGTACACTGAGGCACCATGTAGACTGAAGCACCATGTAGACTGAGGCTTCATGTAGACTGAGGCTTCATGTAGACTGAGGCCTCATGTAGACTGAAGCACCATGTAGACTGAGGCTTCATGTAGACTGAGGCTTCATGTAGACTGAGGCCTCATGTAGACTGAAGCACCATGTAGACTGAGGCACCATGTAGACTGAGGCCTCATGTACACTGAGGCACCATGTAGACTGAGGCTTCATGTAGACTGAGGCCTCATGTAGACTGAGGCCTCATGTAGACTGAAGCACCATGTAGACTGAGGCACCATGTAGACTGAATCCTCAGGGTGGCCTGGGTTTGAATCCAGACACTTACTGCCCCATCCTCCCTTTACCCACATTTCCTGTCCTCTCCAAAACAAACTATCTCTACTATAAATATTAAAGGCCCAAATGTCTCAAAAAATATCTATAAACTTTTTTTTTTGCAATGGTATTTTACGAGTAGAATGTGACTGAGCCACTATACCACTGCTTTAAATATGCATGTATACTGTGTGTGTGTGCCTGACCGAGAACATGAATTCAGATGTGTAGCCAAAACGTTAGTCTGTGTTGTGTGAGGATGACGAGTGTCTGTTGTTGACAGAGCGAGCCCCCATGGACGTCTGGCTGCTGGTGACGATCTGTGCTGCCACTGTCATCTTCATCCTCCTCCTCTTCCTCACCGTCATTCTGTTCCGGCGGCGGCAACAGGTAAAGTTGTCAGATATATTTGACTCAGGACATGAACAATTTTCATCTTTCTTTCTGTCTTCATTTATATACACACACGTATACACATACAGTATATATACTGTACACATAAATGTGTGTGTTGGTGTGTGTGTGTTGGTGTGTGTGTGTGTGTGTCTCCAGAGAGGGACGATGCCAAGACGCAGGAAGCACAAATTCTGCCGCTGCAAAGAGTGAGTAGTCATTTCTTATTTTAAAGCTGTCTAATGACCTTGAAGGTGATGCGGTTTTTGAAAGATGGATATCTAGTCTGTCCTACATAGGTCAGCCTTCTGTCTCAATAAAGGCACAAAATCTAGTTATCTTGTGTTGCCTTCCTCCTTGCCTTTCTAGCTCTACTTTTTCCTCCCATTGTTGTTGATCCTCACTGCATATGATTAGGGTTAGTCTAGACAAGGCTGGACCCTTCTCCAGCAAAACCGTTAATACATTTTTTTATTTCAAATGTTGACTTTAGTGGATTTCATGTAAGTACTTGAGTACTTGATATTGACGTCAGAAGACTGGATCAGAACAGGCCATGTTTTCACAATTTTAGTCCCTTAAAACAAAATGAATAATTTAAAAAGTTAGCCTGAATTTTTAATGCAATTTTTCAATCACTTTTTTTTTTGCCACTGGCTCCAAAGCGCCCCCCTGGGGAGGCAAGTGGAAAGTTTTTCTGTCTTGCTCTGCTGACTGTAAAACTGTTTTGATTCTGATACAGGCCGAAGCCCAAGGGATTCTACAGGACCTAGAGCGTCTAACAGAGATTCTAGAACACCACCACAAAGGAACAATTGCTCACAAACTCAAGATGACATTGCCATCAGGTCTACACATGTGAAATACGATTTGAATGAAAGAGAGGTCAAGAGAGAGAAAATTGAACGGATATGGCTGTTTG
>NC_140362.1:20567500-20577500 GCF_054491055.1 Hypomesus nipponensis | reverse complement strand
CTTAGAGGATTTGAATTAGAGATCCTTACAGATTTTCTGCGCAGGTTGGCCTATAAAAGCTCTTGAAAATAATTGATACTTATTGTTGAATTTCAATAAAGCGCCTGTTTTACAGTCAATGGTTTAACCTCATGGTTCTCTCCGACTCGTGTTTTATTATGTTGATAAATAATGAACGCAATCAATGTAGCACATTGTTAAACTAAGGATACACATTTTGCCAAAATACATGATCCCTGGGACTTTTTACAAAATGGAAATGTATCATACAGTTTGGTCTGTGTAGAATACAATGTGTGTGTGTAAAACTCAGTCAAAGTAATCAAATTAGTTACAGCATTTCGTTTTCATTCACATTTTTACCGTTGGGTGGCACTGTTTTCTGCTGTGCGCGCACCCCTCCTCTTGTTCAAGTGTCGCCCAATGAGAAACGACGTTGCTTTGTTGTCAAACGTGGGATGACAGCGGAATTGTGAGCAATTTTGTACAGTGTCTCGACTTCAGTGCATCAAAACAAGGTAGTTATTTACCATTTGTATTTCGCTAAAATAAATTCATACGTTTTTTCTAATAACGGGAAACTGCTACGTCGATTATGTTAATCTGATCTGAGATAATAGTCTGTTAATACTAGTAAAATGTGAAGAGGCCTACCGCTTGCAGGAAGCCTCGCTCAATTAGCTGCTAGCTTCCGTTCCGAGCAAACATCGTTAGCTAAACCTGTAGCAAGACTTGTTACTCAGCTAGGCTATCTAGCTAGTTATTTGGATCAAATCAAGTGACACTTATCTCTCTAGTTTACAAGTTACCAAATTACAAGTAGTGACGTTGATAACCACACAGCCTGTAGCAACGAACTATTTAGACAACAAGGTTGATTATCTATAGAGCAATTAGGCCCACATTTAGGAACTATACTCTGTAGCAAATACTAGCTATCATGTAACTGCACCTATATAGCCATGGTAGCTATCCCCTGTACGTAGCTGGTGAGTTTTAAATCATGTTGACGTAAATTGCTGTGCTTCGACAGTGAACCATAAGCTACCTCTTCTTATAAGAGTTAAACATGATGGTCTTGTTCACTTTCAAGTTCACTTTCATGATGGGCGGAAGCCCATGCTTTTGATAAGCTGTGAGCCACAGGAAGGGTTTTCAGTGCTCGTTAGTTTATGATGGAGACGGAAAATGAAATTACTCTTTTGGAGCCCTGCCACTAGTGCTCTTCATAGAATTGTTTTGGTCGACAGAGCCATATGAATGCATAATCATGCCATGAAACTCTCAGAGCAGATGATAAGATTTCATCATTCAATAGTCCAAACAACAGCGATCAACTTTTAGCTACCCCCGTTAACCATTTGTTGAGCCCTAGTCTGGCTTTACTTCTCTAAATCTCAACTTCGTCCTTGAAAAAAATATATATAAATCCATCCACAGTTTCTAGCTTTTGATCATTTCCCTTTGCCCTGTGCCGTGCCTGTCTCTGCTTGAGTCAGATGGAGGTGGAGCAGCTGTTGTCCCTGTCTGGTTCTGCGTTGGCCCAGGCTGTCAGCTCTCTGCTCGAGACGCCAGGCCTCTACGTGTTCTCTGACATCCTCGAGCTACCCAACGTCAGAGAGGTACACACGCACACGCACACACACACATTAACACACTATCTTGGTGGTTAAATTGGCATTTGATTTGGGATGTGTTTAATTGTAAAATACACCCTGGGGATTCACGATTGAATGGATGTAGGATTAGGAATTTAATTAAAGGCAATATTTTTCGGGAAAATTGAAATTACGTTATAAAAAAAAATCTTCGCAAAACGTGTTCCACCTGTCAAAAGTATAGCATCATTCGAAATGGTGACTTTATCACCGGCAAAGACTACAAACCTTGATATACGTTAAATGTTTTCTTGTTCTCAATGATGGTCAAGGGGCTTATTACTAGTAGGCGGAGCTTGATCAGGAAATGACTTGGCAGCGTCTTGAAATAATAATTCAAACTCAGAATAGGAATTTCATTATTCCAAGCTTAATTTAGAATTTGCACGCACACAGACACAGACACACACACATTCCAAGCTAACCCTGCAGCTCAGAGATAAAATACTGACTAGATCACTGCTCTATTCTGTCACAAAGTAATTCATTACTTCTCTATTCATTGCTCCATTTGGCTCCCCGCCCCTCACATGGCCCTCCCCTCCCCCCTCCTCCTCCCCCTCAGCTGGAGACTGGACCCCACGCACCGGTCTACCAGCTTCTCAGCCTCTTCGCCTATGGAACCTACTGCGACTACAAAGGTATGGCGGGAGGGGCGGTGGTGGTAGCACCGATTAAATAAATAATGCGCTTGACACCCAAAGTCGTTTCATTATGTGCAGTATTTCTCTCTGCCTGCCTGCCTGTTCTTCCCTGTCCTGTCTCTGCCCGGAGAGCCGGCGAGGAGTCATTAACTGCTCTGCTCGCTCAGGTTGGGTTAACCCTCCGAGGGGAAAGCCTTTGCTCAGCCCCCTGACCGTTGAGGGAATTGGAAAGGGGTGTGAAGCCTACCGATGCAAAATCCTGTGTCGAAGGTGCTCGGAGATCGGGGAGCCATACTGTCGTTCGCCAGCAATGTCCCTGGCAATAAGTCTAGCTTAAGGCCGGCGACAGGAGCAGAAGCCAGAAATATAGGATTTCTTATTCTTCCTGGCAGTGCAAAACTCGATGGAATATTTTAGTCTTAGCATTGTGGTAGAAGTGTGTGGTGGCATTCTGAGGGGAGCTGTCACATTTTCCTCCGGGAAAAGTGTTTGAGGTGCATCCCCCAGGGAGAGAAGCGATGCAGCCCTGCCTCCTGGCTCTCCTCTCCTCCCTCTACAAACAAGCAGCTCTACACGACAGGTCCCCTGTCACCGTGGCCGAGTCGTGGCTTTAACTCAACCTCCCCCGCCCCTCTCTCTTTTTCTCTCTCTATCTCTCTCGCTCTCTCTATCTCTCTCTCTATCTCTCTCTCTCTCTCTCTCGCTCTGATTTCTCACTCTGACCGTGTTCATTTTTCTCTCTCTCTCTTTCTCCGTCAGACCGTTCTTTTGTTTATTCCTCCCTTCCCGGTTGCTCTGTTTCTCCGGCCCCTTCATCTCTCTCTCTCTTTTCCTCTCCCTCTAACCCCTAGAAAGGGCAGCGTCTCTCCCGGAGTTGACCCCTGCACAGAGGAACAAGCTCCGTCACCTTTCCATCATCACGCTGGCATCCAATCTCAAGGTACTGTTCTTGGACATGTTTTAATGTTACGGCGCAACACTTTGAAGCGTCACAGTACTTTTATACACGTCTTCAGTACTGAAACACTGCGTCTGAAGGCTGCGCTCTGCAAGTTGTGCCCGAAACAGGCAGCAGATTCGCCTCTGATGTTAATGATATTAGCAGTCGGGCTCTTGAGACCACTCTGCCTTGAAACAGAAAGACACATTAACAAGATAAAAGAGCGACGTCTTAAGATAAAACACTTGACTTTGTAACAGTCTGTCGGCAATCTTCACCAGTGGTTATATTTATAACAGGTGGAGTGGAGAGGAGGTGGAAGAGAATTGGATCGTTTTGAGACAGAAATACTGTTTTATTATCGTGCCCTCTCTCTCTGTCTCTCTCTCTGTCTCTGTCTCTCTCTCTGTCTCTCTCTGTCTCTCTCTGTCTGTCTGTCTGTCTCTCTCTCTCTCTCTCTCTCTCTCTCTCTCTCTCTCTCTCTCTCTCTCTCTCTCTCTCTCTCTCTCTCTCTCTCTCTCTCTCTCTCTCTCTCTGTCTCTCTGTCTCTGTCTCTCTCTCTCCTAAGTCCTGCTTTATAAACTCACTTTCCTTACTTTTTCTGTGCCGCTATTCATTCTTCTAATCCTCGCACTCAGTCGCTCTCCCTTTCTCACTCGTTCCATTTCCTCACCCCCCCCTTCCTGTAAATAATTGATTCATTCATTACGCTCTTCTTCTGTCCTCCCCCCCTTCCTCATCCACCTCCTCTCATTCTCTTCTCCCAACCCCCCACCTGCACCCATCCTTCCCCCCTTCCTCATCCACCTCCTCTCATTCTCTTCTCCCAACCCCCCACCTGCACCCATCCTTACCCCCTCTTCTTTCCCATTCTCTTCCTTCCACTCTTTCTAATTCAGAGGACGCTGATTTGAAGCTTTTCCTGCATGGAAGTTTCCCCTACATTTCCTAATTGCCCAGTAAAGGCTGGTTTAACACAACTCTCTCTCCATGACATTTGAGCTACATTACCAATTTCAGAGTAACCGCTTTTGGATTTGATTTCGGCCAAGTGAAGTGTATCTGAATTTCCCAGCTCTCCGTCTCTGTCTTGTCATCTCCATCTGATGTGGTGCTGAGAAAATGAAAGACATCCAATACTGTGCAAATGTCTTAGGGACCCAAGATCTTTTAGATTAATATAGTCTTGAATATCATTTTTTTAGGGTCTTCTTTATCTGTGCAGCAGTATAAAAGAGCTTGTCTTTTCCATTCATTATTTCTCAAAAAATCTTTGCTTTAAAAAAGAAAAAAAGATGTACTCATGCTTAAGAAGACTTGCACAGTACTGTATATATATATATATATATATATATATATGCACAGTACTGTGTGTGTCTATGAAACATATCTATGAAAAAATCATGACTCCATTCTCCATTCCTTCTCTGCTCGCCCCAGTGCCTGCCCTACTCGCTCCTGCTCCAGCAGCTGGAGCTGAAGAACGTGCGCGAGCTGGAGGACCTGCTGATCGAGGCTGTCTACTGTGACATCATCCAGGGAAAGCTGGACCAGAGGAACCAGCAGGTGGAGGTGGACTGCAGCGTGGGCCGAGACCTGGGGCCCAACGAGCTGCCTAACATTGCCAACACGCTGCAGGAGTGGTGGGTCCATGCCTGGGGAGGTGGATATCTGGAACGGGGTGTCTTGTCATCAGTGGTTGACTGTTTTTTGTTGTTGTTTTTGTCTGCCTCCCTCCCTCCCTCCCTCCCTCAGGTGTTCGGGGTGTGAAGCGGTCCTGTGTGGGATTGAGGAGCAAGTTACCAGAGCCAACCAGTACAGAGAGAGCCAGCTAAAAGTCAAAGTTCAAGTGGAAACAGAGGTCAGCAAGAATGGTTTTTCTTCTTTTCTTTACCTTCCGGAATGTTCTTGTAGTGTTCTTTTATCTGACAGCCTAACAGCATTGTCTAGGACTGGCTCTGTTTTCCAGGCTTGCAGCCGTAGATGGCATTTCAATAGTCTTCAGTTTGACGTGTAAAGCTTGTCTTTCTCCCTCCTTCCCTCAGGTGTCAAACCTGCAGAAAACATTAAAGACCAGCTCCGCTTCCCCCTCGTCCGGCCCCGCCCCAGCAGGAGCTGCATCCAATCAGGATGCTGACCAGCCAGCCGAACCCAGAGACCCTGCCTCCTCCCAAGAACCACGGCAACCAGGCAAGAAAAGTTCAAAGGTGAAAGGGTAAGTTGGACGACGCTTCTCGTGTCAACTGCTTCACCCTCAACGTTTTTCCGCTAATAAATACTTTTTATTCTGCAAGAAAGATTTGACCATTTTTTGACCATCATCCTCATCCTGTCATGTGTAGAGTAGCTTTGAAGGGAGGGGGTGGGAAATTGTGGTTTCAGTCCTTCCAAACTCAAGCCGAAATTGCAGGGTTCGCAACACGTGCCTACCTTGCTTTTAAGCTTGCAACTTTGGTCACAGGGGAAATTTGGCAGGCTCTTTTTATGAATAGATATCACATACAAAGTTCTATAAGCTTTTCCCAGCTCAGATTCACACCTGGCTGATAATTAAGTCTGCCTTTAATTAAAGTGTTGGCCAAAACTGAAGTCCAGTGTCAGTAACAGTTACAATCAGTATTATTCTAGTTTATTTTCTCATTTATGTATTTTCAGTTTTATTTTTTCCCCCCATCAACATCAATTCAAAAGCCAGCTGCCAGTGTGAGCATGTGTGTGTGTGTGTGTGTGCATTAGCGGTGTGTGTGTTTGTGTGCATGCTCCTGTGCTCCTGAACGTGCTTGCGCATGCAGAAGTCTAACTACCTGAGGGACTGTGCTCCTGACCCGGTCTCCCAAGGGCTCTCCTTCCTCCATCCAGCCCAATCACCACACGCTTATTTCACTTTTGTCCTGCTTTGGGAAAATGCCACCGAATCTACAAACCCTCTAGGTGCTTTCTTCCTGAAAGCACGGCTTGCTCCTCGCATAGTGTGATAAGCCTCATCTCTGCCAGGCTACCTCTGCTGTTCCTGCTAAATTAGGAATGATCACTGTTTACTTCATGTTTTGGCACCTTGACAGCCCAGGAAAGCACTTGGACAATTGTATCAAACTCGACACGACACTTGATTTTGTAAGAAGGTGGTGTAGAGTAGATGAGGAGATATCATCGTCCTGGACCACAGACTTGGCAACAGAAACACTCACACAACTGACGCATCAGGCTGAGTCGCAAAACGTGCAGTCAGCATTCATTCTGTTGTACGATGATAATGAGTTGTCTTGTCTGACGATGACGACGCTGTGTTGATTTGTTTGGTGTTTTGGTCAGGCTTCGCGGGAGTGGGAAGATCTGGTCCAAGTCTAACTGAAGTCGGGGGCCCGGGCAGAGCTAGGGCCCGACGAGACCCTCGCTGAACCACCCATGGACACCTCGACTCACTGACACACACACACACAAACTCAGCAATGATTTTGTGACCACTGCACACACACGGATACGCACAACAACAGACAGAGTTGCACTAGGCACATCAAATTCAGTCTCTCATGAGAGTTCTCGTCTTACTACACACACACACAGACACACACACACACACAGGCTTCAGTGAGTCAGGTAGAGCACCAGCAGTGTGACAGACCTGACAGCCGGCAGTTGTACTCAACCAGACAGACTATGTGCACTGTGTATACACACAAACACACCTCTATTCTAACTTGTGTACACAGACACGGACAGACTCATAGACACACACACACACAGCCCCATGCAGAGTTGTTCAAGCCAGTCCAGACCGTTAGCAACATGCAGTGAATCCGAATAAGTGTTTTTGATGTGTGTGAGTGTGTATTGTTTTAAACAAGATTCTTTTGTTTTTTGGGGGGTTATTTGTTTGTCTTTCTTCTGAGAATTTATGTTTAAACATAAAATCAGGAATAAAAGACCCCCTTGTGCTAATAATGTGATAATAATCCTGACTTTCTCATTAATGTCTCTGTCACTTCCTGCTTCCTAAGTGCACTTCAAAGTGCATCTCTTGAGGGCGCATTACTAAATGTTAACTCACAGAAGGGGGCTATCAGTTAAGAGGTCAAGCCACTAATTAGGGCATGTCCCAGAAGAAGAACTGCGACTTCCCCTGTGTTCAGCCGACATGGTTACACACACACACACACACACACATGTACACACACTGGAGAGGCATTCATATTTGAAACAGGAGGTTTCCATTTCAGCATCGAAATTGCCTGGCTGCTATCGCGTCACGTGCTGCAAATGTCCCTTTTTCACGCTCATCCTGTCAGTCTCTTATTCTCGCTCCCATCTATCCCCTTTTCAATTTCTCGGCTTTAACTCTTTATTCGCTCTCTTGCCTCTTTCCTGCTTCTGTTTTCTCCCAAGCCGCTCCTTCTATTCTGCATGACGTTAATGGTAGCAATTAAGTCTCTCTGCACCCACCGAGAGAAATAGAAGGATGGAGACAAGGAAATTATGATCCTATTCTTTTTTAACCCTGTTCCACCCCACCCCTTCTCTCATCCCTCTCTCTGCCTCTCCTTCTCTTTCGCTCCCTCTATTAATAGCGGTGTTAATTTCAGTCAGTGTGATTGAGCTTTAGTGTTTCACAGTTTGTTCTGTTCTTAACAGATGGAGCACTGTGAGTTCTAGCAGCTGTACACCTAGCGTGTACCTTGTGTGTACCTGGTGTGTGTGTGTGTGTGTTAACATGGATATTCTACTTTAGTCTCTTGATGACTTTGCAGGCATCCATGTTTGTGTTGTTGCTGATATGTGTCTGCGTCATACGACGGTTGGAGTCTCATAACTAGCCGGCCGTTAAATCTTCAGAGTGGACTTCAGCCAATCCATTACTTTGAATGATCAGTAAAATGCCTGGAGGAAAGGAACCCCAACCAGCTGACTGGGGGTGCATCTCAATGAGCTGACATCGCTCCCTCTTGTCCTGTATCCTTCCCAGTTTCCTCCTGTACGGGCAGCTGTGTGAAGGGACCGAGGACAGAGGAATCCAAATCCTTTGGAGGCTGCATACTGTAGCTTTGATCTTCCCTGTCTGAGCATATCTGTGGAGTGCAGGCTGTGCCAGGAGAAAAAGCTGATAAAAGACTATTGAGATGCTTCCTTTGTACCTCTATAAGCCACCTCTGTCCCACTTTGTCCAGCTATAATCTGGACCTGTATTCAACTAAGGGTCCTGCCACTGACAGAAAGGTCCAGCACACACAGAGGTAAAACACCAGTGTCTTTTATTGAGCTTCCTCATTATAACAGAACCACACATCTACAGGAATGCAACTGTCCACCACACATTACTGGACGGTTTTAATACACAGGTCACACATTATGATGTCACAGCACTAGGTGTGGAATCTCAGAGGCTCGTTCCCCCAAAACCTGGTAAAAAGATCAAATGTTTTTGCTCGATAAACTACGCAAACTGGAACATTTGGAAATTGGAACAGCTGAAGAACCCCTTGAATAGAAACCAAAATGGTAAAACGACAACCGCAGAACCATACAAAGAATAATAATCAAGCTTCAGCACTGCCATACGCATGACATTTCAATTAGAAATCATCCAAATATACACTTTTCTCTGAGTGTACACCCACACCCTTTCAATGTATTATTCTCTGTGCTTGGTACACCTCTGCACAATCCATACCCCAATGACAACTAAACAAAAACACACAACACGCTTACAAAGGCACAACAAAGTGAGATGAAAAGCAGGAGCGATAATTAAAGAAACAAATCGTTAGAATAATTCTGGGATGGAAAAACAAGCACTCGTAGATTGCAGGGCGGAAGCTACGTTATTTGCATTGCGAGCGGCAGAGCTGGGGGGCTAAGCAGCCGTGTCCCTGTAAACACGTTGGCTTCTGGCTTCAACACAGCAAACCATCTTTGTGAAATCCCAAGCCTCCCCTAACCCTCCCCCCCCCCCCTCAAACCCCCCCCCCCTGCCACCAATGCCCCCCCTTTGGGAAACAATGCAACTGTTTATCACCACTTACAGTGAAGGGGGAAAAAACCCAAAGCTCTCAGGTACGGCGTATAAACTCCCTCGACCGTTTCATGGTGAAAGAAGACGTTCAACCGCTCAAAGACTACTGAAGGTAATAGCTACGTAAACGGCAACTGTGTGTAGTACAATCACAACAGTTAATGCTCAGTTCTAGCATTTCCGAGTGGGTTGGGGGTAGGTGGTAGTTGAGGGGTGGGAGATGCTCTCTGAGTGCCTAACAGGGTTTTTGCTTGCAAATTAGTCATGGCAGGTAAAGCACAGGCTGTTAACCATGGCTAGGGGCGGTACAGAGGAATATAAACCACAACAGTCCACAGTGACACAGAGGCATATAAAATGGAAAGATTTACACCAAAGCACAGAGGAGGCAGAGGAAGCGAGGATGGAGACACGAGGAGAGTTGAGGGAGTAGAGACAAGGTCAGCAGGAAGAGATTGTGTTTTCTAGACCTTGGGGGAACTGGGAGGGGTTTTGGCAATCACTGGATATGGGGAGTCCTGATTTCATTTCACAGTCTGAGCGAAATCATTGAGCGCCGTGGGCACACCCTCGGGTGGCGTAGATGTTCTTCTTCATGTCCCGTGGAAATGTGTATCAAATCGGAAAGAGACGCCTTAGAGGTTCACCACAGGTATCCTTAGGGAGAAAGAAAGTGAGTGAAAGAGATAGAGCGACGAAGAATCAGGAAGAGGGTGGAGAGAGAGAGACGGTGGTTAAAGGCAGAAGGCAC
>NC_140362.1:20460000-20562500 GCF_054491055.1 Hypomesus nipponensis | reverse complement strand
TGAGAGAGACAGAGAGGAGAGAGGAGTTATAGAGCGCAAGTGGGAAAAGGCATTGGTTGCCTTAGCGACAGAGACATGTAGAGTCGGAGAGAGAGAGGGGGGTGAGAGAGAGGGGGGTGAGAGAGAGGGGGGGGAGAGAGGGGGGGGGGAGTGAGAAACAGTAAGGGAGAGATTTAAATGCTAATAATGCTTCTAAACGGGTTCAATTAAAAGGACTGGGGGATACAGTAATGTATTTGAAGTAAATTACATTGGCTACTAGAACAACATGAATATTTGTTTGGGAGGTGGTGAAGATCTTTAATTATGTTTAGAAGAACAGGAAGATGGGGAACGCAGGGGAGTATGCGGAATCAATAAACATCCGTTTACAGGAGTTAGTGGAGTAGGGAAACGTGCGGACTGACAGGGATCTCTCCACTGATGCCAGACAAGGGGGGTGTGGATGGGGGGGAGGCGGGTAGTTTCTGGATAAATATTTGGACGCGAAAGGGTGATAGCGTGACAGCTTTATTGCATACATGAGAAACAACATTTACATAGAAAAACAGTCTGTTTCTTGCTCGCTCGCTCGCTCTCTTCACACTCTCCCTCCATATGGCCACTCTGCTTCGCCTCCACTCTATCAATCTGTCACACTTAACCCCCCCCTCCTCTTCTGCGTTACTCTTTCTCTCCCTCCCTCTCTCCTTCCTGGCTCTAGGGCGGCATCTTCTTGAGGTTGGTGGCGGGTGTTTCACTCACTGAAGAACACAGCGGAACCAGGAAGAGGAGCCGTCTGATGCATCTCGGGATGTGGAGTCTTTCTCGTCACCATCATCATAGTCTATTGAAGAGAAAACAATCGCAAAATTAGTGATTTTGAGTCAATTTGATCATCTAGAGAGACTGTCAGATGGACGTGTGGGAATTTAGGGGTTGACTCCAGACAGGAGCTAGTATTAATGTTTAGGAGGAGTCAGATGGCTGAACGGTGTGGGAGTCGGGCTGGTAATCAGAAGGTTGCCGGATCGATTCCCCGCCGTGCAAAATGAAGTGTCCTTGGCACTTCACCCTACTTGCCTCAGGGGGAATGTCCCTGTACTTACTGTAAGTCGCTCTGGATAAGAGCGTCTGCTAAATGACTAATTGTAAATGGTTCATTCAGCAGTCAGCCCTGCCTCTGGTGCAGCCTAATGAAGCACGAGACCAGGGAAGATGAACAGTTTGGCCGTGTGTGTTGGGAGGGCCTGTCACCATCACTGTCCGACTCGTCCTCGCTGTCCTCCGACTCCGTCAGGGAGGCGTCCAATCGGCTGTCTCGCTTCGCTGTGACGTCTCCCCTGTGACATCATTTCCCATAATCACGTTAGTCACATTGCTACGTTTAAAACTCCCCCAAACTGTGACTCCTCAAATCCTTCAATTACTGACTTATTTTCAACACTTTTGCGCCAGCAACAGGAGCCCCCCCCCACACACACACACACATTTATATTCATGCAGAAAAATAATTTCCTGTCAGCAGAAAGGAGTGATGTGTTATCTGGTGTGTACCTCTGCTTGCTGGAGCTGGGAAGTTGCTCCCACACAACCAGATCCCGCCCCCCCGTCACCCAGCGGTGGTCCCCACTTCCTGTGAACCAGGTGGCGAAGCACAGAATTCTGGGAATTTCCTCACAAGTCAGGGAGGCCAAGTACCTGCACTGAGGAAGAGAGAATACTGATGGAGAGGGAGGGAGGGAGGGAGGGAGGGAGGGAGGGAGGGAGGGAGGGAGGGAGGGAGGGAGGGAGGGAGGGAGGGAGGGAGGGAGGGAGGGAGGGAGGGAGGGAGGGAGGGAGGGAGGGAGGGAGGGAGGGAGGGAGGGAGGGAGGGAGGGAGGGAGGGAGAAGCACAGTGGGAGAGAGGTAAAATCAATCAAACATTAAGCAGATTCCATCTTCAGTTTTTTTTTAAATATATATCATTAGATAAAGTATCATTAGAATTGGTAAGTAAATCAACTCACAGTTGAGTGTGCTCTCCCCATTTGCTAAGTCATAGCAGGAGCCAATCAGGATTCCCCCTGTCTGATGGACACAGTCTGTGACTCCTGCAGAGCTGCTGTGATTGGCCAGTTTGGACACAGTCCCTGACATGATTGAACACAAAGGCAAGTCTCACTCCCTCAGATTTAACATGTTAAACACTCTCACACACACACACGTCAATCACAAACAAGTCTGTCACACACACACACACACTCCTCACCAGCCCTCCAGTTGAGTATCTTCACGTTAGCTCTCCCATTGGCCAAGTAAAGCTTGTCGCCACGGGGACTGAGGGTCAGACGGCCTCCGTGACCCCTGCAGCCTGTCGCCGTGGCGTCCCAGTGATGTAGGAGTCGCAAGGGGTCACGCTCTGAACAGAGGTTCTCCCACACACACAGACTTCCGTCCGCTGATCCGCTGAACACAAGAGGACCCTGGGACTGTGGAGGGCAGAAGGGAGCGTTGTCATGGAGATCGACTTTTTGTGTGTGTGTTTGTACGCGTGAGGGTATGTGTGTGTGTGTGTGTTTGGTGTATTTTAAATGGATTGCGGGCTTTGCATGATAAACACCAAGAGAGGGCGATGATTATGCTTTATGGTTTAATTTGTTTGCCATATGTGTTTTCCAGATTACCAGCTCTTGACATTCTGAATGTGTAGCTTTCTCCTTCAAAGCCGCCCCGCCCCACATGAAGGCTTGTAGGCAACACATGTATGGGATTTTCAATATCCTGTTACAGAAGCCAGCGCTCCGAGAGACTAAATTGATTTCCATTTGAAAGAATTGAACAAAATAGACGCATTAGTCTGAACAGAGACTGAAATTATCTCCTCTTTTATTTGCCGACTTCCTCATTAAAAATAATTACTTCGTTTTAAATACGATGATTAATAAGGCTTTATTAAGACTTTTCCCTGGCAAAACACATCATAAATCATGCACATTTCTGATGGACTGCCAGCATAGAGATCTCGTTTCAGGAGAACATCAGTCAGGCATCTATAAATTGCTGCTAGTTTTCTTTAACCCTTGTGTTCTCTTCGGGTCATTCAGACCCATCAGTCATTGTGACCCACCATCGTTTGCAACAACTTTACGGCATACAAAAACAAAATGAAGCATTTTCTTTTAACCGTTGGGCTGTCTCAGACCCCCCACATTGCGAAGGTTAAAAGAAATATTATTTTTATTTGCTTTTGTATTGGGTAAAATTGGGTAAACACAACGATGGTTCGTTATGAACCTTTTGGTCATGTGACCCGAAGGCAGCACAAGGGTTAACACCCTGACCACTCCTCTTTGTAACCCTTGGCAACATTCGTGAAATGCTCTGAGTGAAGAAAAAGTGTCTTTTAGAAAACCCTGATTCAAACAGTGAGCCACCAAGCACGATGATTGGCCAGAACCCACCTGCAGGGAGGTGACAGTCTCCTGGTGAGCGTTGATCGATTGACAGTTGTCCAGGGTGAGCCAGCTCCAGCCTTGAACCTTACCCCCATCTGGGGACACAGAGGGAAGGTAAATCCGGCTGCCAGCTCCTGGCAGCTATTACGGATGCTTCCTGTGAACACACCTGAGGCTAGTGGCATCACATGTCTGCTCTGATCAGGCTCACGTCAAGCCCTGCCCCTCCCAGGCCTCCTCACTGACACAGCCACACACCGTTTCCACATACGCTGTGTGCTACAGTGGTGCCCGAGGCCATACTGCACGTACACAGGTTCATAGTGGAATATGCATGTGCAATTACACCGAGTGCATACCACACGAGCACCACGCACACGTCCGACAACCACAAACCGACACGGTCACCGATGCACACACAATGTACACTTGCCCACATACACACGCACACACACACACCTACCCAAAGACACACACACACACACCTGATCCAGTGACGATGTATCCATTTCCCTCAGGCACAAAGCAGAGAGCAGTCACAGTATTGAACGTGTAGATGGACTTAACACACTGCCCTGAGGGAGGAGGAAGAAGAACACGGGTGATTACAAACTTTCTTACTACACACACGGCTGGCTACACACACATCCACAAAACAACACAAAGTCACTCACAGACACACACACGCGCAGTGTAGAAAGCATGCGAATCTACGCGCACACAAACTACACACCCACAAAGCCTTAGGGCTCAGGGTGGTTGAGCGTGTCAGTGGTAAACTCACCAGTGCTTAAGGCCCAAATCCTCACACAACAGTCGACTGCACCACTTAGAATGAACCTCTCCTTCTCAGACAGAGACAGAGACCTTGCTGTCAGGGGACAAGGTCGGACAGATGGAGAAAGAGAGAGAGAGAGAGAGAAACAGGGGAGATAAACAGACAAAAAGATTTTGTTGCTGTGCAATAGTATATGATCCGTATTTAGAATGTTACTTTTTTTTCTTCTAATCCATCAGATATATTCCAGTGTTTTGCCCTAGGCACTCTTAAGTTTCTAGTTGAGGGCAAAAAGGAGAGATGGAGAGAGGGGGGGGGGGGAGCGTGGGAGGAGAGACAGAGAGGGCAGAAAAGTTCAAGTGGAGGAGCGATCCCTCTTTTAGCTGGGAGGAGAGCTCTCCTCAGAGAGTCTGCAGAGGCGATTTAGCTCTCTGGGCTTGACCTGATTTAACTAATATTATAATCATCGGAATTCAGATGCTTCACTGAGCAGTGGGTGTGTGAGAGAGAGATACACAGTTTAGGAATGTTTGCACAGTATTGATGAAGTTTATTTTTGATATAAAGGTGTGTGTCTGACCTCATGTGTTTGCCCGTGTCATACCTAGTCTCCTGCAGTACTCCGGTGGAGGAACAGACAGACAGGTGACCCCCCCTGTGTGACCCCCCAGATTTCTCTGCTCCGTTGCCGTGGGGACGTGCCACACCTTGACCGTCGTGTCTCGGCTGGGATGGAGGCGGAGAGAGAAAGGAGTCACGGACAACGAGTTAGGGCAGTCTGAGAGTGTGGAGCTGGAGTGCATGTTAAGAGCGCCCCCGGGGTTAAACTTCCTCTTCAGCTGTCAAATATTTTTTATACACTTATCAGGCATTCATGAGAAAAAGAGAGCAGATAAGACAGAGGTTAAATGATTCGGTTTTAGGATATTTCAATTGGAATGGTGTCCTGTACCTTCCGGAGACCACCAGGTTATCTACAGACACGACACAGGTGATGATGTCACAGTGACCCTCCAAGAACCTCAATCGGAACTTGGCTTTTTCCCAGGATGCTTTGAGGGAGTTGAATTCGGCATCTGGGTGGGGAAAAGGACTACAGTTACCATCGCTGACTCGTCACTTCTTGAAAACACTCTCCAACTAAAAACCTACTTAGCAACCTGAAGCAGTTATTTTGAACCAGGCTGCTGAATCCGTCTGAAGGATGCAAAACATTCAGTCTGTCTGTTACACCCTGAGATGGACGTTAAACAACTACCTGTTGAGTCAGGTAACCTCGTCTGGTTCGACAAGTCTAGGGAGCTGTAGTTAGATTGCTCTCCCTACGGCAATTACTCTCCTTTTATTACAGATGTATATTGGACATATTGGGTGTTCTCTGTGGGATACATATATAGATACATAAATCTCTATCTATCTACCTATCTACATATACACAAACACATAAACATACAAGCCAAGCCCACCTCCCTCTGGTTCTGCTGGTCTTTGCTGTGTCACGGCTGGGCTGGGTTCTGCTGGTCTCTGCTGTTTCACGGCTGGGCAGGGTTCTGAAGGCTTGGGAGTCGCCCGCCTCTCCTCTCCTCCGCCTGTGTCTCCCCCCGCTCCAGTCTGCTCCTGTCTGGCTGCCAGCCTTCGTGACTCTCCCTTGGGGATCTTGGTAGCTGGAGGCTTGTGTGATGGAAGGCCCTCGGAGGCATCTTCACTGTGTCAGAGCAGAAATTGCATGCTCAGTACGTGTTGAACGGTACTGCACATAAATAAGACAACTAGGGGGAACAGTTCATACCGTACCCAAAGGTACACACTAGTCCACCGATATTAAATCCTTGCACTGAGAGAAAGCTTGGGTTGTTGTTTATCTTACAAGTCAGATAGGAAACCCACAGGCACAGTGTTTTTCATCCCTGAGAAAAACTCAGATTCAGGATCAGATTTTCAGTATTTGTACATAGGCAGATTTGGTCTGTGGATTTAGCCTGACTGAATGCTCATTGGTGACTACAGAAGATAGGGCAACTCGTAACTCTATGATCTACCGTGGCCCAATACACAACCTATGACCTTTTGAATGGGTCTTGAAGGAAGAGCGTGACAATATTTGACCTAGAATACACCAACTAGACACACACAGGACTTCAAAGACTTCAAAGTGAACATTACTGCTTCTGAAGAGCACCACTGCTCTTCCTCCCTCTCTCTCTCTCTTCCTCTCTCTCCCTCTTCCTCTGTCTCTCTCTCCCTCTGTCTCTCTCTCTCTTCCTCTTCCTCTGTCTCTCTCTCCCTCTGTCTCTCTCTCTCTTCCTCTCTCTCTCTCTTCCTCTGTCTCTCTCTCTCTCCCTATGTCTCTCTCTCCCTCTCTCTCTTTCTGCCTATCGTCACCTCCTTCCCTCGCTTCCTTACACTTGTCTTTTCATCTTCTCTTTTTCTCCCTCTTTCACGATCCCTGCAGTTAGCTGGGGGCCAGAAGGCTGCAGCAGCAGCTCAGCCAATCTGGAACGGAGCTCCGCCTTCGTGGAGATCTGACAGGGGGGGGGGGGGGGGGGGATGCTTTTGGTTAGTACACATGTCTGAACATCTCTGGCTATTTACACACACGACCACATACATTAGCTGTGAAAGGTCCCCCCACTGGCTACTTGTCCGGCAAACAAGACATTTTCAGGTTCAGGAAATATTTAAGGATATAACAATTAAAGGGGCCTAAAAAATGTATACATGTATTTGGTTATTTTAATTCTCTACTAAGTTATATCTCTGCACCACTGAAAAGCATACTTTAATGAGTATGTAGAGTGTGGTAATAATCCATAATGAGATATGATCTACACAACTATGATTTATTAATACAACTCTTTACAACCCCTAAATAGACTATAGATTTATTGAATGCTGCTAGTTTTCTCTACGCCAAGATAATTATGTGGCAGTATAATAATCTAGTAAGTATAGACAAGGTGTTAGTGTGCAAACGGATGAGCATCTGAAGTTGAACTTCACAGCTCACATTCGCTGGAGTTGTTTGCAAGTGTTTCAGACTGGTACGAACTGCAGCTGAGTTTAATAATGAGACAGGGGTATGAGAGGATATAATGATACATATTGATTTGAATGGTCCTACATCTAGATCCCCGCTCTTGGGAACTAAAGGTACAGTTTATAACCGTGAAAACTACACCCATGGGAAATCAATTCTGAATTGCGGTGCGCTATACTGCGCTTTCAGTTTATATTGAAACAAGTGATGAAGGAGTGTGCTCTACCTTGAATCTTTCCTCCGGGGTAAGAGTGATTTTGATCTCCAGATTCTCAATCTGTCTCAACTTCTTCTGTAACTTCCTCGCCTCCCCCATTTGAAGCCCTTCATGAAAGAACTAGCTGCACAACAACTTGAAACTTCTTTTGTTTCCAGATCCCTCGCCTTAACAGAGTAGACTGGAAGGTGCACTGCAGTTAATTTCTATGTTGGAGTCTATCTACTGAGTCAAATGTTCACTTAGCCTACTATAGCTACCTACGCTAGCTGTCACTTTCCAAGTATTGTTGACAGACACATTGAGACGTGTCCTAGCCGGATGTTAGGACAACAACCACCCAGCTAACCACCAGACGTGGGGACGTCTTCCTAGCGACGCCGTGTGGACTGAAGGGACTCAACAACTAGATTCTTACATCTTAAATGTCAGTGCCATCCATAAGAGATTTTTACCTTTTAATATAGCCTAATGGAATCTACTGGCCTAAACAACTGAAATAACCTCTAAATGTATAGGGCTAGAAATGTGCAGTTTCAGGCAATGCCACAGGCATTAAATGCAGAAAAATATGCATATACCATGCACATTTAAATTGTATTGTTTTACATTTACATTTAGTCATTTATTTAGCAGACGCTCTTATCCAGTGATTTAATTACTATTAAATAGTAGGATGAAATACTACTTTCGTAAAATAGACCTCATTCTCCGGAAGTGACATCACCACACATTCACGGCTTTTGTCTGTGGACCTTATAGGCAGGAAGTGTAGAGCAGACAAGTCGGCCAGCTGCTTCACCAGAAAGAAAAAAAAAGAAAAAAATATCGACGACAAAAAACGCGGTGATTTTCTACATTCGGGCAGTTTGGACGGAGTTTCCGAACTGTCCCGGTCCACGGGAACTCCGGGGAGGGTGAGGGAGACTTCAGCACCGGTAAATACCACGATTAGCCCACTTGATCATAGTATTTTTCTGCTAATTTGTGCGACTTGCTATCCGCATCTCTTCGTCTGGACAGCCGGAAGTCTTTGAGAGATTGACTTGTACCGAGAGTAGTTTTTTTTCCCCTCATCTCGTCGTTTTTTTTTTATCCTTGATTTTTGGGAGGGTTTTTTTTTTTTACTTTCTCAGCAATTGAATGACAGGCGCGAGATACAGCTATTCGCTCACACAGATTCTGCTATCGGTGTCTATTTTTGCGCGTAGCTAGCATTCAAGGAATAGAAATGGAGGCGCACTTAAAGCACACTCAATTTTAAACAAGTGGAAACCCAATTTGCGTTATTCATTTCAAGTTTTTTTGCGACGTGTCAGTGTTTGATATTCACAAGAACACAATCATAGTACGACTCACTTGATTATGTTGACATTCACTGAGATTCGAATGTGCCGTGCATGTACAGTAATGCTACAAAATGTTCTCTTTAGTTACATGTGTTCAAGTTACATTGGCAGTTGTCATCGCCTTTTACAAACTGGGGCCGATGTTGATGCAAGCGAATTTATTAAAATCGTAATGAATTGTTGTTTTGCAGGAATGATGGAAGATTCCCACTTTAATTCATCGTACTTCTGGTCTCCCATTCCCACTGTGCAAGGACAGGTATAACCATTTATTGTGTCCTTCTCTGAGCTGCTTCAAGCCAGAATCACAGACATAAATAACGCTCCCCCCCCCCCCCCCCATCGGTGTCTCACAGATCGAGAACGCCATGTTTCTGAACAAGATGAAGGAGCAAGAGAAGAATCCCTCCTTCCAAGCCTCCAGTACCTCTCACTACCAAACGACCGTGCTCGCTGTCCCAGGCCCCAAGCAGGAGGGGGGAGGGCAGGGGGGAGGAGGGCACCTGGTTCCCCCTCACAGCACCCAGAACATCACTGTGGTCCCTGTGTCCTCCACTGGCATCATGACAGCAGGTTGGTTTCGCGTCCAAGACAGCAGCAAACCTTCTGTAGAAGACACAGGTGTGCAAAAGTTTGGACAGTCCTCGCTCTCGCTCTCGCTCTCTCTCTCTCTCTCTCTCTCTGACTCTCGTTTTTCCTTTGACTTTGTAGCAGGTCTGGTCATCACGACCCCTCAGGGTACTTTAGTATCTCCTGCATCATCCTCTCAATCATTCGTTCCCGGTCACCCGGCAACAACTATGATCGTTTCTGCACTTCATGCCCCGAACACAGGTAACACGCACACACACATCTGTAGAGGGCATTTTTCACAGTACACCTCACTCCGGTAAAAATTGAAATAAAGTATTCTTGACGTACACATGCAGATTGACCCCCCCCCTCCCTCCCATTAGATAAAAAAGAAGATGGTGTGCCCCACTTGGTTGTCATGCCGACTCCATCAAAGCGAGGCAGGAAGAAAAAGACGGCGCTGCAGAGGGCGGGGCTCGGTGCTGGCCACGCCCTCTCGGCAGGGAACGAGACTCTCATCCTGGCTCACCTGGCAGCGGGAGGGCAGGTAGGAGGACGTCTGGCCGGCAGGGAGGGGTTGGCGGCGGGGGGGAAGGGTTTGATCGTGTTGGTGTCATCTGACTTCTGATAGGTTATGTCTTTACAGCATCACGCCACAGACCCGTACGACCTGTCCAATGAAGACGAAGACCACGGAGGAAAAGACACAAATAAGACCTACAGGTACAGATGACATCACTGAACGCCCCCCCCCCCCCCCAAACAGAGGTTCCTTATCCCTGTACAGCTGAGATGTAGCTGCAGAATGCGGGTACGCCTGTACCTGTCTGTGTGTGCAGCAGTCAAGGTTGACAGGTTAGGATTAGGCTGCTTTGGATGAACAAGGTGCTGCTGGATATTTACATCTCACACACACACACACACACACAGAACGGCTTCATTGCATGCTGTGGCAGCCCACTCGTACACACCAACACCTGCTTTGTCGGTGAAAGGTTTTCACAGGATCGATCTGCACTGTGAAACCCCAGCGTGTGTTTGGTCTGCTGCATGGACACACCGGCCGGCCCGCCCGCCCGCACGCACACACTGCAACGGACTGGACACACACACCCCCTTACCTGCTCTGCCCGACCCTCTTGACTGTCTCCCCCTCTCTTTCTATGCTGCACGTCTTGTTAGTTTCGGTACCCTTTCAAGCTCCTTCTCTATCTTTGTGTCACTTTAGCAGAAAGTGCTCTCTTCCTCTTGTCCTCACCTGTTCCACCCTCTTTCTCCCCGGCTCTTGTGTGCTACTCATTCCACTTTCATGTCATCTACTATTATTTTTCTGCTTTTCCCCTTCCCTCAACGTGTCTGGACGTCCTTAAAATCATTTACTTTTCACTCCCCTATTCCTCTTCCTCAAACTGTTTTCCATATTCCTGAATCCTCTCCCCCTCCTCGTTTCCTCTCCTACTTCTCTGTCTCTCTCCGTTTCCTCCCTCCCTCCATCCCGCCCCCTCGACTCTGTGTCTCTCCGCCTGTAGGTGCCGGATGTGTGCGATGACCTTCTTCAGTAAGTCAGACATGCAGATCCACTCCAAGTCCCACACTGAGGCCAAGCCCCACAAGTGTCCCCACTGCTCCAAGTCATTCGCCAACTCCAGCTACCTGGCCCAACACATCCGCATCCACAGCGGGGCCAAGCCCTACACCTGCTCCTACTGCCAGAAATCATTCAGGCAGCTCAGTCACTTACAGCAGCACACACGGTACTGCGGATCCCCCACCCTACCCCCCACCATGCCGTTCTCTCCCTCTAAACCCCACCCCCACACCCTAGTTTGTCATGGGGAACCAAGACGTGTGTATGTATGGCCCGAATGAGTGGTGCTTTATGCATGACATTGAGCTACTAGGATCCAACCAGTGACCTTTTTTTCGAAAACCAACATTAAGTAGAGGCCTCCTCTGTGAAAAAGGTCTTCGAGACTGCCATTTAAGACGCATGCATCTGACTGCAGAGTTTGAGATATTTGTGATTGGTGTGTGTGTGTGTGTGTGGGGGGGGGGGGGGCTCTATTCCATTTGTACAATGTGCGTGTGCATGTGTGCTTGTATGTGCTTAGCTCTCCCCTCTGTGTTTCTCCTGTCTGCCTGATCTCCTCATTTCTCCTACTAAGCCCTTTTAAACACCCACCCACACCCACCCACCCACACTTTTATGCTTAATAACAAGACTTGAGCAGACAACCTTAAACCTTCAGATGAGCTGCTCTTTGCTGCCCCGTTGTTATTTCCTGGCTTCCCTGCTCTCCACTGCGCATTAATGCCCCGCGTCTGCCACTTGCTTTCCCCTAGTGATTGGCAAGAAAGAATCATTGGAGATGCATTTAAATCTTCATGCTCTCTCTTCACAATCCTACCAAATCGCCAACAGCGCTCCTGTGTGTGTCAACCTTTTGGGTTCTCACAGAGAGGACTGTACCGTGATGGATTATTTTCATATCTATTGATGGATTTGTGGTTACTCTGACACAAGTGGGTTTTGCTGTAAGAAGCCGGTCGGATCGTTGAAAATTGTTGTGATTTACAGTCTGTGAAACGTCTTCCTTCTCTTGTCTTCCTTTGTCCTCCTCCTGCCTGGATTGTTCCTTGGCCATCACTCATCCCTCTGTCCACAGGAACCACACAGAGTCCAAACCTCACAAGTGTCCCCACTGCACCAAGTCCTTCGCCAACTCCAGCTACTTGGCTCAGCACATCCGCATTCACACGGGGGTGAAACCCTACACCTGCTCCTTCTGCCAGAAGTGCTTCAGACAACTCAGTCACCTCCAGCAGCATAACCGGTAACCACCCTCTTACGACGTGACCCTCTCACCTCCTTGCGTGCCGGGTTTTCGGTTCTGTAATGGCCCTATTCATGGGATTCCATCGTAAACTCTGCCTCCCTCGCTTTCTAGCATTCACACAGGAGATCGGCCCTACAAGTGTGTGCATCCGGGATGTGAGAAGTCTTTCACACAACTATCCAACCTCCAGGTAAGTGACAACCCTATCCTAGTTGCCAGATTCCTCCTCCACCCCCCTCCCCCCTCTTCCTTCACTGACGAGGTTACCTTTTATCCTTTATCAGTCTCACCGGCGGCAACACAACAAGGACAAGCCCTATAAGTGTAGCAACTGTAACCGCGGTTACACGGACGCTGCGAGCTTGGAGGTTCACCTGTCCACGCACACGGTGAAACACGCCAAGCTGTACTCGTGTGGCCTCTGCAACCGCACATACACCTCGGTAAGACTACTGTCTCTTTACAGGGCTGTGGAGCTGTGACCTTAGACCAGTGCAACTCCTAGACCAGGGCTGGCCAACCCCGCTCCATAAAGATCTAGGATTTTTAATTCCGACCCCGATCCAGCTCACCTGATTCTGATCATTTGCGGGTTGACAAGCTGAATAGCTGAGTCTCTTTTACAACTGAGGGCCGAGTGGTATCCTGCTGAACTGGAGATCTCCCCTGTGTTGACGTAGTCTCTCTGGGTCTTGTCTCTCTCTCACAGGAGACCTACCTGGTCAAACACATGCAGAAACACAACCCGGACCAGCTGACTGCCGCGGCCGTAGCCGCAGCTCAGCAGGCACAGTCACACCAGAACCAGGCCCAGAACCAGGCCCACAGTGGAGCACAAGGCCGGGGCGAGGGCACCAACGGCGGGGGCTCCAGGGCCGGTGGAGGAGGGCAGGGACAGGGGCAGAACCAAGTCAGCTACACCCAGGCAGAGACAGTGGGCTGCCCCTTCGACCTGCACCAGTATAAGACAGTGGCTGCTGGGGACATTCAATACAAAACAGTTAGTGTGGCTGACTTGGTGGCCCATAAAGACCTCTGTCTTACTGTGGCCACCTCCACCATCCAGGTGGAGCACCTGAACTCATAGTGATCGTGTGGGGAGGGGGGCGGGGGGGGTCGGACCATAGGAAGGAAGCCTATAGAGGCCTGCAGGACGTCTGAATACAAGGACAGGAGTTCTGATGGACTGGATGTGAGAAATGCAGATGACAAAGGAACACATGACTGTGCCTGAAAAATGGAATGTGGCAGAAGACCTTTGGAGAAGACATGGGTGGGAGGAGAAGGTTTCCAGAGAGAGGGGTGTTTTTGTACTCTGTTTCTCATGAATGTCCTTTTTTTTTTTTTTTTTTTTTTGTCAACCCAGGTTTCTGAATGGGTAGTGCATGTACAGGAGGGTATCTCTCTCCATCTGTGTTCATCCAGAACGCACGGCGAAAGGAGAAACAGAGTAAAGAGATGTTCTCTTTTTATATTTTACTATTTCATATCCTGCTCTTCCCTGCAAATGTATCCATGGCCATAATTTATGATCACTTCAGCGATACTTTTAATGGAAACTGGTGGTAAACTGTGAAGGTAAATTTTTCTACTTTCTTACAGGTACTCCCGTTTTTCTACAACTTCATTGTCATTTTTATGTTATGTCTTGTTATTTTAGAATACGTTAACAATTATATATTTTTCACTGAAAAAAAGGGAAGTAGGATATATTGATTTGGAAGAAGAAACTGCAAATATTTTAAAGTATATATTACCAGTATATATGTATGTATCGAAAGTCCATATACCTTTTAACAGACCATTGACATGTATGGACTAAAGCCAAACTCTGCTTCGTTCACGTGCTCTTTGGGAGGTGAATGGGGTTAGCGTGTTCTTTTTCCTCATGTTGTCCTAGTTATATCTCATTGTGTGTCATGAGAATATCATTGTTATCCAAATGTATTCTTGCTATTATACTTCCGATATTTAAGTATTAAACGGACGTTTATGATGTTCCTTTCCAAATAGACACGTCCATCCGAGATGTGTTTTTACGCTTACGATACCTAGCTTTACTATTAAACACCTGACTTAAGCTGTACCATGTACCTGTTTGGTAAATACTGAACTGAGGGCGTACACCTTAAAACTCTGAACTATTTACGTTTGACTCCGATGTCGATATAAAATGGGGGACTTCATTTAATTTGTGGCTGCATTGACATATTCCCTCGTCGATTTGCGTGTTGTGTGAAGAAATTAGTCATGCAAATGAGGTTGTGTTTACACTTCGGACTGAACCATTCTGGTAAATGAGTGGAGCGACATGTCTTTATACTTGCTCATGATATATATTTAGAGACAAGTGTTTAACAAAGACCCCGTTTTTGTAAATTGATTTAAAGGTTTGGTTACTTTAAACCAACTTCGTAAACAGAATAGATAGCTACCTACAACGTACTGGTTTCGTCCGTCATTCTCTGCAGTGGACATCTGCACGTCACTAAAAAGTGTAGGAGTCGACAAACTTCACGAATGTAAATAGCTAGCTTTCTGGGATAGCACAACCTATAATCTGCTGTATTACAATAAGCTTTAATAGCTGTAGTTCCTTTATCGGAAGTATCTTTCCATTATGCCTCGGAAGAAGCCATTCAGCACCAAGCAGAAGAAGAAACAGCTTCAAGTAAAACGGGAGAGAAAGAGAGGTAGTGCTATCTCACCTTAGCAAGCTCGTGCTTAATAAGCTTACATTTAGCTCACTAGTTAGCTAGCTAGGTAGCGAGCTAATTTACATGCTAGCTAGCTACCTGAAATGACTGGCTTTGTGTCGAATGCCTGTGTGTATGTATTGCAAGCTTTATATTTCGTAGTTATTTTTGCCATGCTGGCTAGGTTTGTTGGTAGCAAGTGAATGGTGTCCAATTTGTTACCTAATCTCTGCTGACAACCAAACTGTATTGTTCTACAATCAATCAAGCCATACCTACGTATAGTAGCCAGTAGCTACACAGCAGCTAGCTAACGGGAGCAAGGAATGTGGGCGTCAATAGATATACCGATAGGCATGAAGTTAGTTTCCAGCAGTCATTGCTATTGATGTGAGAATTGCTCATCGATTTGGTGTACAGCCATAGCATAATAGTTAATTGATTATGACTAGCTTGCTAGATGTTGTAGCATCAGTGGCGTACAGTAATAAATAGTTTACTGCGCAAACTCGAAGTACAGTTTTGTAATATCTAAGCAATCTCAAGTTAGTATGGCAAAACTGTCTTATTTTGTCACATGGTCATAACAGATTGGGTTTCGAATGCATGCACACTACTGATGTTGATGACATACTGTATCCCCCCGCAAAGCCGAGATCAAAATGATCGTTTGCTCATAGTTCTTGTCCAAATGGTGTTGTTTTTCCCAAAGAATGTTTGGCCCCAACTTAGAAAGGGTAGTTTGTTGATTGCCTTTGTTTTCCTGTGGCTCTGATCTGTATTCTGTCCAGGTGACACAGGCTCAGGACCAAGTAGCCGCCATGCCAGCGCGGAGCGAGGGATGGACAGAGAGAGGCAGTCAGACACATCGGACAGTGAGACCACCGACATCAGGAGGCTGAACCAACAGCCCTCTGGTAGGGAAGGCAGATACGACCCCAACAGGTGAGCGCAGCAGGCGACCTTGTTTCCAATGAAGAGGGCGGTCAGATGGCTGAGCGGTTAGGGAATCGGGCTACCAATCAGAAGGTTGGTGGTTCGATTCTTGCCCGTGCCAATTGACGTTGTGTCCTTGGGCAAGGCACGTCATCCTACTTGCCTCGGGGGAATGTCCCTGTACTTACTGTAACTCGCTCTGGATAAGAGCGTCTGCCAAATGAAAATGTGTGCCAAATGTAAATGTCTTAAGACTTGGAGACCCAGTAAAGAGAAGGGTGTTACCATCTATGTGTACTGCTGGTGTGTGAGTTGGGACTAAGATATCTAGGATACGAAGCTGCCTAAGGCACGCACAACAGTTGAGTGAATGTTCTGTACTGTTTGAAGCACTGTGTGTCGAGAACTAAAGACAGGGTTAATAAAGTTAATATTAAATTGGAACAAAATGACAAGGCTTGTAGATATTAAAGTAATAGAGGCCGGAAAAGGCTAAATATATATATTTAAAAAAACTAGAACAAGTTAGAAATGTTCATGAGCTCAGACATCTTAGACACAAGGGGCCAGTGGAACCTTGTGCTATCAGTGGATAATGTGTTCCAAATGCCTGCCTCAATCTGTGCAGACACAACCATAAGCTACAACGTTCTGCTTTCATTCCTTCTCTCACTTAGGTTCCGGCTTCACTTTGAAAAGGAGAGCAAAGAAGAAGTTGAAAGGAGGAAAAAGATTGCAAGAGAGAAGATTTTGGAGGAGGTGTCAGAGAAAGACCTGGAAGTGAACGTCGACAATCTGTACCCCACAGAGAGAGGTCAGGTTCCCTGTATCACCAGACAAGGCTGTCAAAACAGCCTTCCCCTGCCAACAGTAACTATCAAAACACAGCACAATGTTGGCTCTCATAATGTTGCTTAATATCTATTCACTGTAACCCAGGTCTTGGTTTTCCACGGCGACCTCCCTGGAATTATGGGATGTCGCGGGAGGAGCTGCTGAGGAAGGAAGAGAAGTCATACAGAGAGTATGTAAATGACCTGCACTCCAGAAACCCCCCTGGATCCCTCAGCCATTTTGAGCACAACTTGGAGGTGCATAAACCCTTCTCTGACACGACGTGAAACACATACAGTATTGGTTACACTTTTTACGAGTGAGTGAAAATAGCTCACTGTCTGTTGTGCCATTCACCCCACCCGCCTTTTCTCTCTCTGTCTCTCTCTGTGTCTCTCTCTGTGTCTCTCTCTCTCTCACTCTCTTTCACTGTCACTCTCTCCCAGACATGGAGGCAGTTGTGGAGAGTCCTGGAGATGTCAGATATTATCCTGCTCATCGTAGACATCCGGCATCCGGTAGGTCATCTGTATTCGTCTCATTATTGTTACACCAATTCCACATGTTGAAATATATGAAATTGCCACTAGGTGGAGACACTTAAATTACACAGCCACCACACCGAGTTGGTTCAGTATATGAAATGTTTAATCTCTCAAACACGACAGACCAAAGCATGTTTTAACTCCCAAAGGTTTAAACACTCGAGTCGATCTGAAGCAGCCTTCTCCGTGTGTTTCTCCAAGGTGCTGCACTTCCCGCCGACCCTGTACCGTTACATCACAGACGACCTGCAGAAGCAGGTGGTGCTGGTGCTGAACAAGGCCGACCTGTGCGCCCCTCCCCTGGTGTTGGCGTGGAAACACTACCTGTCCTCCCAGTTCCCCCTCCTCCACATTGTGTGCTTCACTTCCCACCCTGGGCAGCCCTACAGCACAGGTAGAGCAGGGGGTCCTCATCAAGGGAGGGGAGGGGAGGTGGAGGGAAGCAAGGGCATATGACAAAGAAGAGATATGAAGATTGGCAGATAATGGGGAGGGGGGGGGATATCAAACCAGTAACTGTTTGTCTTTCTGTTTTTTAGTGCTTCAAAAGAAGCGCATGAGGAAGAAGGGGGGCTGTGGGCAGGCGGGGGGCCCTTTCCACATCCTGAGGGCGTGTCAGGAAATCACAGCAGGAAGAGGTGAAAGTCTATATTTACCCATAACCCCCCTGTGTCGATGACTGCGTTCGGTGGCTAACGAGCTAGCGCATCGGCGCTAATCCCTGTTTGGCCCTGTGTGCTCATGTCCACATGTCGCCGTCATCCCTCCAGTGGACCTGTCCAGCTGGGAGAAGAAGATCCAAAGAGATTCCGTTGCCGAGCAACCGGGTGGGGAGCAGCCCGACGACGGGTTGGAGTCGGTGTTGGTTGAGCACCATAGCGATGTCGCCATGGAGATGAGCGGCCCGACCCAGGAGCTGTATAAAGATGGGGTCCTTACGGTGGGCTGTATAGGTGAGACGGCGTACAGAGACTGAACCGTAGCTGTCGAACTAAGGCTAAACCATTCTCTCTCCCCCCTCCCCCCCACAGAGTTGAAGTGGGAAAGTCTGGATGATACTGACCACTCTCCTCTCCCGGTTCTGTGTCTACAGGCTTCCCTAATGTGGGGAAGTCGTCCGTTCTGAACAGTCTGGTGGGGAGGAAGGTGGTGAGCGTGTCTCGAACTCCCGGCCACACCAAATACTTCCAGACCTATTACCTCACCCCGACTGTCAAACTGTGTGACTGCCCCGGGCTGGTTTTCCCCTCTTGTGTCGACAAACAGTTACAGGTACGGTACAAAATGAATCAAGAAATGGCGTGACTAAATGATATAACACAAAACTGATTACTTATTCCCTCATATGACTTTCAAATTCTAAGTAATTTCAAGGCTCTTTTGATCGTAATGAGAACTGCCCCTCAAGGTTCCAATCATCAGGAGTTAGCAACCATCCCACGCTGATTTACGCAGCACCAAGTCACGTCTTACAACATGAAAGCACCGTTCCTTCCCTGTTATTTTCACTCTTGATTTCAATATTGTATATATCCTCCTACATTTTCATTCTCTTCACTGCCCCCCTACATTTACATTTAGTCATTTAGCAGACGCTCTTATCCAGAGCGACTTACAGTAAGCTCAGGGACATTCCCCCCCCGAGGCAAGTAGGGTGAAGTGACATTCCCCAAGGACACAACGTCATTTTGCACGGCGGGGAATCAATCCGGCAACCTTCTGATTAATTGCCCAACTCCCTATCCACTCAGCCATCTGACCCCCCCCTTCAACCACTCCCTTTCTCTATCCCATTCGCTGTCCTTCCACCTCCACTGCCTGGCCTACCGCAAACTGAATCCACCTCCCAGGTACAAATAACAGTGCCCCTTTCCCTTTTCTAGATCCTGGCAGGCATCTACCCCGTGTCTCAGCTCCAGGAGCCCTACAGCTCGGTGGGTTACCTGTGTGAGCGGACCCCGTTCCTGGACGTTTTGAAGCTCAGGCACCCCAGCCTGGAGGACGTCAAGGCCCACGTGAACATCCAGGAGAGCCAGCAGGGCCAACGGGAGCTCCGCTGGACCGCCTGGGACGTGTGCGAGGGTGAGGGCCTCTGGTGGTCAAAGGGTGGAATGAGCTCAGTGTGGGTGTGGACAGACCGGCTTCTTGAGATCGTTGTCTGATCGTTGTCTGATCTTCGACACACAGTAGTTCAACCGGATCCTGGTTATCTTGTTCTCTTGTTGTCTTTTTAAAATTAATTTTGTATAAAAAAAAAAAATACTCTCTTCCTCCCCCCCCCTTCCCCCAGCCTGGGCAGACAGGCGGGGATATAAGACGGCGAAGGCGGCGCGTAACGATGTGTACCGAGCTGCCAACAGCTTGCTGAGGTTGGCCGTCGACGGCAGGCTGTGTATGTGCCTCCGACCACCTGGCTACCACCAACAGAAAGGTACGGCAGATTAGCATGGAGCCCTCTCTTTTTTTTTTTACGACAAAGGAATGTTTTTAAGGACAAAATAACAACATTTATTTTGACACGTGCTATGTAGGATCATATCCATATGGGATGCTCATTTAGTGAGAAAAAAATGATGACCAGGAATGTCTCTTCTCAGTCATGTCGACATCGCTAACTCCCTCTGTCTCATCCATAACAAACCTCTTTTTCTCAAAATATTTTCAAGCTTTGGAAACTTTTTTTTTTCTTCCCATCTTTAAAAATATATTATTAAAACTTTTTTGGATAAACTTTTTTTCTAAATACTTTTTTCAACCTTGAATTCCAGTTCCTAAACAGGTTTGTTTCTGTGTCAGGTTGTGTGTGTGGGGGAAAAAAAAGTTTGGACAAGTTAAAAAATATATTTTCGAATTTTTCTAAACAAAAGTTTGCATCATTGATGAGGACTCTATTGTACTTTACTGTACTCTGCTCCAAGTTGACGGGTGTGTTAATCTACAGACCAGTGGGAGTCCCACCCAGACCTGGCCGAGATCATCGCCCTGCAGGGGAGAGCAGAAGAAGTAGAGGCTGGAGAGAAGGAGGAGGAGGAGGAGGGAGAGTCCAGCTCGGAGCCCGAGGAGGAGAGGGACAGGGATGCGGACGACGACGAGGACGGAGACGACGAAGACGAGGGGCTGGGGCAGCCCAAGAGGAAGCCGACACCGCCCTCGAACCTCACGGTCAACATGTTCAACGTCCTCAGAGAGAACGAGTGCGAGTGATGGAGAGGCGGAGCAGAGGAGGAGAAGGATGGCCATCACCTGCAATCGGCCTCTCTAACGCGTTTGTCTTTCATTCCTATTTCCTTTTGTTGACTTGCGTTCCTTTTTCCACTCCTTCTGACCCCCTCACACTCGTCCTGAACCGTCACCCTCTTTCAATCAGTTTTCCCTCCGTCTACACGCATTGCCTTTAAAAGCTTTGAGATCGACCCCCCCCCCCCCCCAACCACACACAGTATTTTTTTGTTTTTAGAGTAATTTCTCTGCCCCACTCACTCACCCATCTGACCCCCAAAGTAGAACTTCTAGGATTGACTCCTGGTTTGTTTTTACCCCTCACCCTGCATGTAGATCTTCGTAGATGGGCTTTTTCAACCTCCCTAGCAGCTGGGAACATCGCGGTTTGACCATTTATTGGTTCTCAATTTTTGTTCATTTACAAGTGACCTCATAGCTGAGATGCCAAAGGTCAACACAGATCTTTTAGTCTACAGTCTAAAGAAAGAGATGAACCAGGACCAGACAGTGATGACGACGATGCCATTTAGTTCCAGAGCCAGGTGCATAGTCCTGAAAAAATCCAATATATTATGATCATCATCATCACTGTCTTCAGCCGCCATCTTGTTTCAGACCACGGCATGACCTTGTTTTGGTGGAGGGCGGGGTGGGGCAGGGGGTTTGGAAGATGAGGAAGACACCCCGGGGCGTCACTGCAGAGCTGGAACGGCTGAAGCTTCATCACAGATGTGCCAGAGTGGTTAACCAAGCGGGAGGATGCCACTCTATGTTTCAATCATCTGAATGTTGTTGGGGTTTTTTTTTTGCAGGATTTGTTGCCTAGTGAGGGTTTTAGTGTACATTTCTGTGGTTCAGTTATTTAGTGTTCTCATCTCTGATTCAAGGAAGGAGGGGTGGGGTGGCAGGAGGGAGAGAGGGAGGGGGGATTGGTGGGGTCGGGGTACCGATGTGCTGGACTATTTTGGGTTGAACGTGTAGTGTTATAACTACTACAGAGGATGTCAGAGACTCTATCCTAACTTCATACAGTAGTGCATTATGTGAAGCTGTCAGCTGTATTTACTGATTGATTGACTGAACTACTTTGAGCCTGAGCCATAGACCGAGAGACAGAGATTGGCCACTGCATTTTTCAGTCTAGGAAAAACATATATATATATTTAAAAAAAAGATATCATAACAGCCATGTTTGCACCTCAAAGCCAATACATAAAGTAGAGGAACTACAGTATAGAAAACTGTATGTCTAAACGCCTCCACTTGGCCTTTCGGTGGGCCGGTCTCTCTCCGCCCTGTCTCTGCCGTCACCCTGTAAGTGCTGTATCATAGCAACGCTGTGTGACCTCACTCTGTGTATGTTACATGTCACACAGAGGGAACACCTTGCAGCATAGTGCTGTTTTACCATGTCATACACCTGGGCGTACTGACGTCACACTGGGGTTTACCCACGGTACGCTGGAACACCAATCAAAACCATTTCAGCTTCAAGTAGAGCGGCGATAAATGTGTTGCTATAGTCTTTTGTGGAGTTGTTTGAGAAACACATTTTTGAAAAGACTGACCTGTTAGCGAGTGAGATTAGCGTGTTTGTGTGTGTGTTTGCGTGAGCGTGTTTGAGGTGTGTGTATATTGCTGCGTTCCTCATTTCATTCCGGCCATTATGCCTAATGACAATGTACTGGATTGCTTCCTGCAATAAAGATGAACCCTTTGAACAAATGAGTCTATATAATTGTATGATTTATGACCTTTTAATGATAAAAGCATAAGGGCTTAAATAAAATAAAAGTTAAGTCCAAATTAAGTGGATCCTTTCCAGAGATATTTGTCAGTCATTATGGACTCACAGTGTATGTCACAGGACACAGATATTTCATTGTCATCATTGGAATGAGTAGATGGATAAATTAACTGACACAGTTGGCTAGATAATTTGTGCTTGGTCTTAAGACGCCTATCCAATTTCCCTGGCAGGGTCAATCTGATTGGAGCACTAATATTGCCACACTCCCCTTCCGGCACGGTGCCTCCTTCACCCCTTGTGGTGGAAACGACATTTGTTCAAGGCATACTCAGGGAACCTGAGTTAATGTAATCTACAACATAATGAACCTAGATTTAGGAATCGCATATATTTCAATTTAATACCATGCTTAAATAAATGTGCTGACTTAATGAAAAGCAGCAGCAGCAAGTAATGTGGTGAAAGTCATCTGGAATGCTTTCCGTCTGACTATCCAATCTCCGAGCTGCCTGATTTCCCTAGATAAGACTTTAATTAAGTATGGGGGCTGTAACCTGTATGGCAGCAATTAAACTCACACAAAGCCTTTAGATATACTAGTGCATGACACCATAAATTTCAAAACTGTTAATTAAAATCTGGTGTGTCAAATGTCTTTGTTGCCAGTATTGGTCGCACTGGTTATGCTCATGTGGTCTGAGTTAGACTCCCTCCCTCACATTATGACACATGGGCGGAACACTTTTCTCATGATGTCATAAGGAGCTTGTGAGATGACCGACCCCTTGCTCTGCTAATGGTTGAGAGCCCCACTGGTAATGAATTTGTTTCAAATGAGAGGCAGAAAAAAATTGAAGACCGCGGTTCGGTAGATCCTGTCTCAAGCATGAACATAAACGCACACAGGTGAGGGTTAGAGTAAAGGTGCATGTGAATGGTAATTATTTTCCAAGACAAGGGTGGACACAGGTGGAGTTAATACTGACCAGGTCTGGTTGCCCAGCTTACAGACTCCCAAAGGGGTTCATTCTACACCTTCAGAGAACCTCATTAGAACCACAACTACGGATTCCAACTGGCACATGTTCACCTACGTGGTCGCTAGGGGGCTATCAAAGCTTACGTTGCTATAGATCTTTGAGAGTCGTTAATGGTCAGGTGCTGTTGCGTTATTGTGCACAGGGTTCTCATTTGTGGTGTTAACAGCATGTATGTGCAGTATGTGCCACATGATATCTCGCACACACACACGCCCAAGTTTGCAGTAGACCTCCAAAGGAACCTCCAAAAGTCTCTCCTTTGTGAGAACGTATGGGTCCCCCGATCCTTCTCTTAACTATCTCAGTCAAATACATACATGCACATACATGCTCTCAGTCAAATACACACACACACACACAAACTCTTAAGAGAATGCAAGGTACAGACACATTGAACACACACATGAAAGAACGCGCACGCACACACACATGTAAATACGTGATGTGATTTACTGCCCGGCAGATGTCCGTCTGTCTGCTTCCGAGGGCGGCGCGTTGAGGGGGCACCCTGGCCCTACAGATTACATGTCCCCGGTCCTCTGGTCTGAGATTCAGTTTCACTACAGGGACACTCTAGGCCCAAACCAAACTACAAACTAAACTAAATTGGGTGGGAAGATCTATCAAGCTGTGGGAAATCAGCTGTGTTGAAGTCGACCCTCGTTGACTTGCTGCTGAACCAAACACTTGGGTAAAATTAGGAATTATCAGGAGTTTATATTGTGTAGACATGGAAAGTAAACAAGTGGTTGGGAAACGGCCAAAGGAGGAAACAGATCAAGCCTGTTGAAATGCCTTTTCGGAGACAATAAAGCCTGTTTCCAAGCAAGGCTTCAGTATAATCAGAGTCCTTTCCCGAGAAGAGTTCACCCCCCAGGTAAACACACCACACCCACGGATGTGGGCTTAGTGAGGGAGAGAGACTGAGTCATGAGAAAAGCTCCAGCCAGATTGCTAGGACATCTATTCACCCTGTCTCTAACTGTTACTGTCCAAAAAGGCACAAAAAAATGTATATAACATTTTTTTAAATAAAGATCTGGCAAAGTAACATTGTCAAATGGTGGCAGCTATAGAAGCCTAATAGGCTCGAAGACAATTTCTGCAAGTCATGTCACATGATTCATAATTTATTTTTTCGATCAACCTGCCTTAACGGACGGTAACCTTGTGGCAGCTGGCGTTGTTTGTTTTCACCTTTTAAGGAGTTACAAATATGTGATTCAAACATTCGTGCTGGTTGACGGGGTACATCATTTGCCCGGAAATGAGTCTCTGCATGTTGGGATGTCTGTCCGACTAAAATGCCAGGTAATTTAGTCCGGCAGCTAACTAAAGCTAACGAGCTAGGCTACCGTTTCGGGAAAATAACTCACTCGACTAATATGTGCACCAGAGTGTGAAAGTGACCCGTTGTCACCTCTGGATGACACTTCGGTGAAGCATCTCATTGTAGCAATATAAACACAGTCACAAAAGCAGGCCTTGTCCAGCTGCTTATAGCTCCGTCAAATCAAAGTCTTAAGAAGCTCAGAGGTGTGTCCGTGTTTCTTAATGTGTGTCGGTGCTTGAATGAGTCTCCTTCGGTCATCGGCGCGTGTGTGTCTGTGACCCTGTTTGTGAGTCGGAGTCCATGTGTCAATAGGTATTTTTAGCGCCGCCTCTCACTGCATTGCAATGGCACTCATTCGCACCCCTCTGAATTACCCGCCACCCCCTCCCAATCCGCCACAACATTCACTCTCACTGGAAAGAGCCAGCAACAGTCTGTAACTTAAAAAAAGGAGAGTGAGAGTTTAGAAACAAGAGCAGCGAGCCAGGAAGGGGATTGGACACCGGTAACCATGGAGATAAGACCCTCAGGCAGAGGGTTCAAAATCACTCAAATGAATAATCCGATATTTTGCTTCCCTGGTTTGAGCAATTGGCAAATTAATTTAACAGGTTGGTTTAATTGTGGAGTCTGTGCACGTTTACACAAACAGCTTGCAGACAGAAAAAAAGTCTTTGTAGTTGGAGACTTTGAGTATCTGAATAATTTGACCTCAAACGTCTGGTAAGGACTTTGGCTAGATTAGTGCGACCTAAGCAGACTGAAATAACCAAAGAATGGTCTTGTAATTAGGAACTACAACAACTGTAAATCCAGTCAAAATAAATTAGGGCACATCCGATGGAGTACATTTCCAAAGCACTATTGTTAGCCTAGCATAGAGCGAAGAGGTGGAAAGACAGGAAGGAGGAACATTTTCATTCACAGGGTAGGACAGATGAGGAGAAGGGTGGGGAGGGGAGGGAGGAGGAAAACAGGAAGCGAAACCTTAGAGTGTCAGGAGTGACAGTTTGAACAGGGGCCGACAGTTGTAGAAGAACCACCCGAATGCCATAGCAAAGGGAGCAGTGTGTGTGTGTGTGTGTGTGTGTGTCTGACAGCCTGTACATATGTATGTGTGTGTATGTAGGAATAGCAGGATGTTTCTGAGAGGGGGGGAAACCTGACACCTAAAAGATGTCTGCCCCTCCAGCCTGCTTGGAAAAGGAGACACAAGTGCGCGGTACAGCTGAGAAGGTCTGCGCTGAGATCCTGACTGTGTGAGGGGTCATCTGCCCCCCCCCTCCCATCACCCCCTCCCCCAAAACCTCGTCACCCCTTTTCCTCACTTCTCTCCACATCCCATAGACGCCCCCAGAGCCAATCAGAGGAAGGCACAGCCCGGTCTACACAACTCCAAGCGCAGGATCACAGGAGTAGAAACTTGAGACAAGAGCCACAATCACACATTACTAGGTAGAGTGTTTGTGTGCGAGGGGAGTTTCACACCTCTTTGTAGACAACAAAATCTACTCACCTTTAAATATAGACTATGGCACATATTTATACCCCATAGAACACGTATCTGGTATGGCTTGCCCACACACATACACATGCTTACACACACACGGTAAGGTGTGGAAGTAACCAGGTCACAGAGAGTGTTCTGCGGAGGATGAAAGAGCTGACCACCCAATTCTTTCACACTGAACACCCAAAAGGGACCTCTTTTGACCTCTGACCCCACCCAGGAACCTCCCCCTAAGGCAGACTGTGACCCCTGACCCCGCAACTCCCAGAGCTTCTCCAAGGGCCAACCAATACTCCCAGGGGCTGGACATTAATCCTGACCAAGCCCATACACACATTGTAAATAAACACACCCCTACACCAACACAGACACTCACAAAAAAAAAAAAAAAAACTGTTGAATGATCTTTTCCCCTTGGGACAGGCTAGAACCTTTCCATTCATTTCAGAGGTGACTTTGAAAGGATTCAAGAGCTACTTCTGCAGCCCTCAAAAGAAAAGGACGGAGGGATAAGTTGGCAGGCAGTGCTGATGTACTGTCTGAGCTATCAATAGTGTTGAGATTTCTAGATATTCAAGGGATTTCTGAGCCATGGGGAGAAATATAGTGAAACTTCCGAGTGGAGAACCTTTGGAATGTGAATGTGTCAGATCCCGACATATTGAATTCTTGACATTCTGGAACTGTATCTCTGTTGTCAGACTGCAGCCATCCACAGCTGTCAAAAACACACAGGGTGGGTGGGGGATGTGTATGTGTGTGTGTTTGTTTATTGCATATGTGTGCATGTGATTGTGTGTCGGATCCATTTAAAGAAAACACTTTTGCTCTAATAAAGTACTTTGAAAAGGCAAAGGTGTGACAAATTGCTTTTATAAATCCGGTCTGGCAGGTTATTCATCACTATCATTTGTTCTGAAAAGATTTGAAGAAAAATGATGGGACACACTATTTTTACCTTCTCTATTTCCTCTCTGAGGCGCTCATTCAACTAAATAGTCATTATACTCACAGGGGAGCACAGTGTTTGAAGTTTACCATACTTTCTCCGTCTCAGTCTTATTTCCCTTGCCGACTCATCACGGCTTGGAACTTGAACTCCTCTGTGTTTTATCCCAACTCTTTCTCTCTTTGTATCTCTCACTAACTCACCAACTTTATCCCTACCCAGAGTGGATTCCTCACAGGATCAGACCTGCTTTTTATGCTTCACTGGTTTTTGCTCAGTACAGGGAGAGGGGGAGAAAGGGCAGCCCAGGGGGAGAGGAGAGACTGCAAACCAAGAGAATATGGAGAAAGGGAGAGCACTGTGTAAAGAGAGAGACAAAGAGAGAGAGAGAGAGAGAGAGAGAGAGAGAGAGAGAGAGAGAGAGAAAGAGAGAGAGAGAGAGAGAGAGAGAGAGAGGGGGAGAGAGAGAGAGAGAGAGAGAGAGAGAGAGAGAGAGAGAGAGAGAGAGAGAGAGAGAGAGAGAGAGAGAGAGAGAAATAATGCCAAGAAAAAAGTGGCTGAATAAAGACTGACACGAGACAAGAGAGCAGGCAAGAAGAATAGAAATAATGTTGAAAGGCCACAACACTAGGGAGGGCAGTTCCAGTTGCCTGGACAACCAACAAAGCTTGAGCAGTTGGAGAACGAGTCCGGAAAAAAAGACTGAAAGCGAATGGGAGAGACAGTCATATATAAAAGAACTTCCAGAATGTTCGTTCTGTGTTAGAAAAATAACTAGGATTAAAAATATATATTGTCAGGTTGTTTGACTGTGGCATGACAGTGCATGGAAATACTATCTTCACCCCTTTTTCAGTTCATTCATTTAGTCAGCAGACACTCTTATTCAGAGTGACTTACAGTAAGTGCAGTGACATTCCCTTTTTAAAATATTCCTTTATTTGTTCTCTCACATCAATCACAGTTAGATATTCCAAGCAATGCAGCCTATCAAAACAAACCCAACATCCAGACAACGTTGATAAATTGGTTGGGGAAGAGTTTAAGTGACTAACTTGAGTGAACGAAAAAGGCAGACCAACACCTGAGTGTCACTGTTACAAAGTGGTTTATAAAACACAAGGACATGGAGCAAGAAAGGACGCTTAATCATTGAACAGGGAGTGAAAAGGTGAGTAAGAGAGAGAGTGTGTGTGTGAGAGAGAGAGAGAGAGAGAGGCTTGGTTTAAGCATGAAATTGGAATTTGGTGATAGAATGTTAACAATACTTAGCCAGTCTAGTACCAGTGTAACTTCAGCTTCTCTATTCACGCGGACACAGGAAGGGGGGACAGGGAGCCAGGAGAGAAAGGGTGGTGTACTGTAAAGGAGAAATGAGGTCTTGTCTGTTATGAAGCGTTTTTAAGTAGGCGTATTTACCTTAATACCGTGTGCAGTGATCGTCTGTAGCATGTATGCATGTGTGTTCATGTGTGAAAGACTAACGAGAGTGATTTTTTTTTTTTTTTTAGTTCTGCAAGTATTACACAAATGTACATGTTTTGTTACAAATGATGATCTGTAATCGCACATTGCCTCAATGTTTTCAATGGCGATAATTTTATTTTTGTATTCATGTTGACCTACAAAGTCACACAACGACTAACGTAAACATAAACACATAGTCTGAAACTACAGGTATGAAACTCAGAAGCAAGACCCAGACTAAGTGACCTTGTTTGTCCAAGGATGGACTCGCGGTGTTTGCTAATAACCTTCATTGTCCTTTACTGCTGATTGAGTGCCAGCTAAAGTTTCCCTTTTTGCCGCGAGAGACGGGCAAGTACTGACACATTGCTCTTGAACACTCTGCATGTCTCCCTCTCATTTCCTTGTGTTTTAGACTCCAAACAAAGGGATACTCTCGTGTGCTGCTCTCTGCTTTTTCTCAAACAAATTAGCATTAAAAGTGTTTTAAGTGTTTTTAGGCACCACACAACTCGACATTCAGTGATTCATCTGCCTACTGGTACCTATTTTCTGCGTAGGCCTATCTCATGTCTAAATGTCCTCAGAATGCTTTTTTTTCTCCCACCGCTCTCAAAGCGCAAAGTACTGCTTTAGTGTTAACCCTTCAATCACACTCATTATAGCCCCAGGGTGTAATGGCATACAGTTACAGCAGCACACTCTGTAATAATGTTTGCTTTTAATGTAAATACAAGAAAGACTCCAGTGTAGATGGTGGTTGTTCTGCCAAAAAACTCCGGTGAGGATGAATGAAGTGGGAACAGATGAACAGATGCGTCTCCTGTAGAAACGGAGTTTAATAAAAAAAAAGGCACTTATTGTATCCGGGAATTTTACAAAGTAGAGCTGACAACGAGTCAAAGAACCAGGTGACTTGGCTTTTTTATAGTCTCTTGTATCGTATTTCATTTAGCCTATCCCTCTAACGTTTCCTGCAACAGATAAGAAAGCTTTTCTTCAGGGATCTCACATCGAATTTCATTTACAGCAACTCTGTCAGGTCACGGGTCCCACCTAAGAGTGTTTTTTGATTGGCGGGTTGCCTGGTAGAATATTCAAACTAGCACCTGGTTCTACAATGTGATTGGACACAGCCAGTGCAGTTATGTAAATGAGCACCTGGCGGCGTTTGCTGGCCTCGCGGTGAGACGAGTTTTGAGCAGAGCTTTCTTCTGCGCGCAGTTGAACACCGAAAGAAATAGGAACAGACCAACGCACTGACTTTTAACAGCGTTCCCTTCTTACTATCTTGTCAGATTGTAGTCTTATGAATAGGCTAGAAGAACGGCAAGTGTAAGAGGTTTTACAAGACATTCTCTACTCAGTTCTAAACATATTTTCTTGTTAGTTGTTCAGAGTTTTGACAAGAGCCGAATGCGTAGCGCAACAAGCCGCAGACAACGTTGGATTACAGTTTACCCGTGATCGAATATTTCAAAGGACAGTCTAAAACACGGTGTTTATAGTCACCGTCCTTCTGTCATATTAATTGAGTGGGCACTCAGTACTCCGTGACTTTTAGGTAAGTAGTGACAACGACTGTTGAATGTTTCATTGGCTGCATAGTCTATATCCACCAATGTGAATTTTATGTATTAGCATTTGCTAATAGGCCACCACAATCATCTGCGTCTTTATATGACGAATTGGTATTTAATTTATGTTTGATTGGGTGTCTGTGGGGCTCATGCCAGTCTGTGGCTCAATCTGTTCAGTGGCGTCACATAGTCTCAGTGTCAGTCGGGGAAGGCTGCTTTGGCATCGGCCACCGCTTTAGGGAAGCGCATTTTATGGTGTAATGTTGCGGCTGTGGTGTTTGTGTTGGTGTAGGCGTGTGACATTGAAGTCTGCCATTCATTTCTGAGTAACTTCTGAGTTATAATGTTACGCTAGAACGTGTTACTGAAGCTTACAAGAAGGCTGGCAGTGGGATGCAGCGAAGCAACCGTTTTTAGACTTTGGATCTTGGCTGTGTTCGTTAATACGACTGCTTGTTAATTCAACCGCACACAGCAACGTGGAATTTGGTTAAACCATTCAAATTTACAATACATTCAGGGGAAAAAACGTTTAGCAGCCCATTGTTCAGTTATTTAGTTTGACAACAGATCGGTTGGACTCGAGTCCTTCAGGGAAAAACTCCATAAACCACTGTTGCACTTAGAACAATAAGCTGGGATTCCGCACATAAACAATGTAAAGGCCCAACGGTCCTTGACATTAGATAAATGGGGCCTATAAAATGTCCGGTGTTTACGATGACCTTATAACGCCCAGGTGGCCTTTGTCCAACCGTGAGGGAACACGGAGCACTTATTAACCCCATGACCCCTCCGTGCTGCAGGTTACCTCAAACAAGGAAGAACCGCTCCAGTTTCATCCCTCAGGAATACACCGCTGGACTAGGTTCCTCCGGGAAGCAATCAGTCACTAGAACAAACCCTAAAACCACTTAAAGATATACTACAAAATAGAAACATGTTTGTAAAGAAAATATTCCCATCCGTAGGGACACAATCACCGAAGCTCTGGGTTTTGAAAAAGAAATAGAAAAACATGCAGAAAAAGAGAAAAGAGAGGTTTCAATGTTTTGCTTCTAGCTGCTACAGCGTGGGGATGGATGGAGATAAGGAATCCAAGTAATGGATTTCTTGATAGACCTTAGCGTTCTTCTCTTTTGGGAGGATAGTATTTGATGGAGAGATGAAATCCATTCCAGGAAGAGAGACTTTAGTTTCATTCTGGGATGGTGAACCAGGTGGAGAGGACTGTGCGTGTGCGTGTGTATGGGTGTATAGGTACTTGTGGCTTGTGTACTTTGTGTGGTGTGAATGTGTATTTTGTAGTGTGTGTGTGTGTGTGGAGAATAGATGAGGGGTGGATAGTAAACCATAGTCCTGGAGGTTGTTTGTGCAGAGTTAGGGGGGTTTCTTTCTCTGGTCTGTGGGCTGGACATGCCAGATGAGGGTTAGCTCTCAGTACAGACCAGAGGGTTGTCAGGTTGTCCTAGGGGGGAGGGTGTCATCATCCTGGAGGGAAAGGTTGGTCGGTGGTGGGTGGAGGGGCGGGCGGGCGGGGGGGGGGGGGGGGGTAGGTAAGGTTGGGGGGTGGGGTCACGACAGAGTTTAACTAGCTCTGGTATTTGTCAATAGATAAAGAGGCAATAAAAGAGAATTGTTCCACCCCGGCTCCTCCTGTGCTCCGGCAGGGCTGGGTGTAGCGAGGCGGGTTGACGTACAGCTCCTTTGGGAGAGACCAGATCTGTGGTACGACTGTGTAATGGACATTTGGATGCTAATTCTACCAGCTCGTCCCAAGAGAACCATCTGCCTTTTATAGCTGGGTACATCTGCTGTGGTAAAGCGACGAGGAGAACTGATAAATAGACTCAGATCAAACGGGCGACATGTGAGTATGCTGCATCAGGTTTGATTCAGTTGGATCTGGGTTGGCATGAAAGTCCTTCTGATTGAGGATGGACCTCTGTGGTATAACGCAAAGTGTTGGCGCCATTTATCATTGATAAATGTTATTTGGTGACATTTCAATTTGAGAGAGGAATGACCTAACAGCATTCCGCTGTCTAAATTATCAATGAACAACAGATGGGAGATGATAGAAACTGATCCTGGCACTTTGTTCTGACAGGTTGTTGTAAACTGTGGAATTACATTGTAATGTATGATGTTGCTGTAAAGCCTATTATCTTGTGTATGCTTTGTGTAGGCTTCAGTATGGGATAGTATTAAATGCCACTAAGAAGTACTTGTTCCCAAGTCTGGGTAATCATTGACTGCTGACCTCATACTTGGGTCATTTTGGTATGGATACTATGTTATTGTGGCTGCTTGCTATATTATTATGTTATCAATGATTGTTTGAAAACGATGAGTGGACAAGCACTCTTATTTCAAGGTTGACACATGCATGACAGGTAAAGTTATTACCCTTTTTTCACCGTAGTTTCATCACAGTAACATCATCTTATGCTTTGGTCCACCAATAGGTATTCAAATACAGACTTGGTACTTTACAAGCAAGGAACTGCATCAATAAATATAGCCATCTTTCATCATTGCTTCAGATATTCAAGCACATCTTCCATGGGGCTCCTAGGTACCAGGAATCAATGTTACGACGGTTTGATTTGAGCTAATTGGCTCCCGGCAGACAAAGATTCAACCTCAGGATCAGAAGAAGAATTCAATAAGCCCAAGAACACTATTTCTTCCTTCCACTGAAACAAAGTATCCTTTTAAGGGAGATGCTTCCAAATGGGGGGAAATGCTAAATTGTTTATGTCTTCTTAAACCAATTTCCCTCCCTGGTCTAGACAGCTTGACTTTTCAATCCAATTTCGTGTGAGTTTCCCAGGCAGTTTAGGCTTTGACTGACTGTCCGAGACGGAGTTAGACAGGGTTGCATTATGGGCAGTGACACTTTAAAGCTGGAACTGAAGTCTTCTCCCGTTTTGAATGTCGGTTTGTTTCAAATCTACTATGAAAACATTTGATCTCCATCCCTCCACTCTTCTCTTCAGGAGGCCACTCCCCCCCCCCCCCCCCCCCCCACACACACACACATTGACACACACCCACCCAACTAGAGTAACTTTGATGCTGAGATTGATTATTCTGGCCAAATCTCTCTCCAGATTGCGGTCTGACTGTCGATCTTTTTCGCTTCATCTTCGTCCGGTCCCTCTCCATCTCCTTCGGCCGCTTTGAAGGCCCAACGCATCCTTCATCCTTCAGACCCTCATCCACGCATCTCTCCATCATCCTCTCGTCTTTTATCCCCCCCCCCCCTCCTCTGAATTTGTTATCTTTTTTTCCCTCTGCTAGATAAAACATATCTAAAGTCTGGCACTAACTGAAACTCAAGGGTAAACTGTTTACCCATCAGGGCTCTATCTTATCTTGGGACCTCCTATTCCCTCAACATGCCAGCCATAAAGCAAGCTGAAGTTATTTTGTGTATGCCCATGTACTGTATGTGTTTTGCGAGTGTTGCACTGTCATACCTGGAGTGGCACCGCATTTTGTGGTTTCTTTTTGTACCTTTGTTGTCATGGTTAAGGATTTAAGTGAGGCCAGGACAAATCTTTATGGAGCATACTCGGTTTCATACAGAACCTCCTGCAGTTTTCCAGCCTTAACACGTTAGAAAAGCGTTGAAAGGTTGCAATTGAAATGTAAACGTTCCCGAACTTCAGCAGAAGCCTGAATAACAAGCTCTCTCTTCCTGTTGCTCACCCACCCACTTTCCCTCTTCTCTCTCTCCTTCTTTCACTTGCCTCTTCACTTTTTCATAGGAGACAGAGAGAGAGAGAACCCCATAGCGTGTTTTTGTGGCTCAGTTGCTAACACACACTGTGTCTCTTGTGGTACAATATCCCAGCAGTAATTACTCATGGCTTCCGGCGATTTTTAGCAAGCTTTTGAAACCTCTCTTTCTCTCTTTGAAAGAAAGCTATGTTCCGACATCAAAGCCTTGCAGTTTTAATATGTCTTCGTGTTACCTCAGTGAATGTAACAACGTCCATGGTGGAACGCTGGATGTCAGACTTTTCCCTTCCAGGGATTTGGAGGGGGGTTGCATTAGAAGTAGGAATATGTTTACATTTAGTCATTTAGCAGACGCTTTTATCCAGAGCGACTTACAATAAGAACAGGGACATTCTCCCTGAGGCAAGTAGGGTGAAGTGCCTTGCCCAAGGACACAACATCATTTTGCACGGCCGGGAATCGAACCGGCAACCTTCTGAATAATAGCCTGATTTTCTAACCGCTCAGACTCCCATGTTGGGTGAGCCGTACGTTTTAATAGTATATATATTTTAGTAAATGGCCAGGCTGGAATCAAACCCGGTCGCTGTGGTAACGCCTTAGTCTACGTGGTATGTGTTTTTACCTGGGGAGCTACCGGAATGCCCCCGGTGAAAGGTCATTTAGCTCTTTTTGGACCTTGTGCACTCAAAGAGGAGGGTGAGGGGGGTCTGGTACAGGTGGGGGGGGTGGTTAGAGGGATCAGTCGATGCCTGGGGGTTGTAACAATGAGGAGGTGTGTGGGTCGGCTTCAGTTTCAGCTAGTGCCAGACTCCCCCATTTATCAGGCTGTAAGGAACACAGAAAGGGGGTATGTGTGTGTGCGTGTTTGTGGTTGTTTACCTGAGATTACAAAGCCGCTGGGTTGTCCTAAGCTTTCCTCCAAACACTCATCTGGTGTGATGAAAAGGAGAGCAAGTTAGTGAGAGGGAGAGCGTGTGGGTTTACTCACTGATTCGAAATGCTGAGCCCCGCAGAGCACATTCCCGTTGTCCCCCTCTCCCTCTCTTTTCTCTCTCCCTCTCTTTTCCCTCTCTTTTCTCTCTCCCTCTCTTTTCTCTCTCCCTCTCTTTTCCCTCTCTTTTCCCTCTCCCTCTCTTTTCCCTCTCCCTCTCCCTCTCTTTTCCCTCTCCCTCTCTTTTCCCTCTCCCTCTCTTCTCCCTCTCCCCTCGTCTCCGTTTCAATAGCCGGCCACTTGATGAATAATTCTCACCCTCCTGTCGTTGTCTAATGCTTACACTACATTTCTGAGTCAGTCTTTTAAAATGGCAAGCTGGCTTTCCTCTCACTAGTTTTTTTTTATTTCTCTCTCTTTCTCTCACTCTTTCTCTCCCCTTCAATCATTCGATGCCGTGGCGGCAGGCCGTTTTCTCTCTGCCCATTGTGAGACTAACACAGTGGTGTCACATACTTGTCCTTTCTACCCCCACCCCCACCCCCCTCGTGCTCCGACAGGTGGCGGTGAGACGGTGTAAATTGAATTCAGGGAACTGGCCCCCAGTCTCACTCCAGCTCCAACTCAGACCAGCAGCTAGCGTCAAACTAGCCATGGCCCTCTGCTGTCAGCCAGTCACATTAGCATGCTGACGTTTCTACAGACCTGCTCTGGGTGGAGAACTGTGGATGCTTTACAGTATGTGTCACAGGTTTGACAAAACCGTGCCGGTATCCCTCAGCCTACTGCAATGGGCAGTAGGCTATGCAGACCGCATGCAACAGTATTGACTTTGTAAGGACAGCTGCAGTACCTACTAAAATAAAAATAAAAAACAATGCGATTTGGGATGTAATTCGAGGCCTCTGTTGGAGGCCTGAAAATCTGCAGCCTCTTTAGTTTTCTGTGCATGTACTGACTAGTTAAAGCATCTAAGCCCTGGTAAATAAAACAAGACTGTTCGAGTTCCACCGTCTTGTGGGAACAGAAGACTTGACAGTGTGTGAAAGACTGCTTATCTGACTCAGGAAGGACCGACCTGCTGAACTCTTCACCTGGTGAATAACGGCTTTTTTTTTACCCCGCAGTCCCAGATCCTCAGAGCTTTCACTTCAGTTGACAAAATATTTTCTCCCTTCTCTATTCATACCTACGGTAAATCCAGCTCTCAGGCTGGTTATGGAGCCGACAGAGTTACCCCACGCAGCCAACCACTCCAGCCCAACAAGGAATGCGTGGCTTACATTGTTGCGGTGTTGACTCACATTTGGGGCTTGGTATGGCTTCTGTTGATGTCCAGGCTTGGCTTCCTGTTCTGGACAACCTGTGGTCATCAATCACCATTTGTCTCTGTCTGCTCAGCTCGCGGACGTGATGAACGACGAGCGATCACCGTGATGCGTCTCTAAGGAGCGGGTGAGACAACATCCCAAACTAGGGGGAAAGATCGCCATAGTTCACGCAGGTTGTGTCTTTTCACGGCGGACTTCATCACTGAAGTCCGCCCGCTTCGCACAAAATGGAACTCACTTTATTTGTCATTTTTAACCTCACGTCACTCGAGGTTGACGTATCGGTCTTTGGCATTGTAAATCTCTCTTCTGTTTGTTTGTCCTTGTGAATTCGATTAGTAGCAAGTGGTGGTGCATGCCCTGTGTGGGCTAGGTGCTGACACCAGTGCTGAGACTGTTTACTCATCCAGGCAGTCGGGTGAACTGTTGAATCAGGGGTTTTTAACGGTGGGGACAACGCTGTCCTCATGAGTCATGCCACCCCTCGGGCAAATCCAAAACTATTCCTGGAAACTTTTTTTTCCTTTCTCGCACGCTCATTCTATCATTACTATAAGTGTGACTCACTTCTACTTTCCCCGGATAGTCACTGCTCCTGTCTTTCCCAGTTACATTTAGTCATTTAGCAGACGCTCTTATCCAGAACGACTTACAGTAAGTACAGGGACATTCCCCCCGAGGCAAGTAGGGTGAAGTGCCTTGCCCAAGGACACAACGTCATTTGGCACAGCCGGGAAAACCGGGCAACCTTCTGATAACTAGCCCGATTCCCTCACCGCTCAACCACCTGACTCCCCTAGCTACTTTAGTTCCTAAAGTTGCTTTTAGGAAAAACAAACATCTCAACCTGTGTTTCTGACAATCTTTCCTTTATATTTCCTTCAATCCTCCCTCATCCTCTTTTTGTGTCCTTCCATGACTCATCCTTCCTGTGTCCTGACGCTTCGCCTCCCCAGTCAAACACATCTTAGATTCCAGCCGCCTGACTGCCACTTCCTGGTATTGATAAGGCGTCTGAGTCACCAGATGGGATCTTAATGACCCGCTGACCCACAAGGTCACCCCATCCTGATGCGTGGGGTCACTCCTAAACAATGTGTTGTCATCAGCTGTGGAACGCTACGCTAGCCACCACGTTCAAGCCGTTTCCTGCATCCTGGAAGGAGCAGAAGTGCACAGCAGGAAACTCACACTTAACTTCCTGTCCGGCAGTGACCAATAGCAAACTGGGAGGCTGGGAGTGGCTGCAGCTTTGGTAAGGAAGCTTTGTAGTTTGCAAAAAAAGTGCAAAGAAAATGTCTTACAGTTTAATAATACTTTAAGGAAGGCTGAAGGAGAATCTGTCTGGAGCAACAATAAAAAATGTCAATGATCTCTGGGACAGCAGTGGGCATGCCAAAGATAGGCTAGCAAATCTTTCCAGCAGGTCTTACAAGAGGACCCAAGTGAAAGCATGCAATAGATGTCCCCCTTCCCCACCCCCACTCCTTCCCCTCCCAAGACCAGAACTTGGCAAATGGCGGTCTTGGCTCACCCACACAAACAGGACCCCCCAGGTCCCTCCCAGGAAAGCCTTAACAGCTCCTCTCAGCTGAATATCTCACTTGAAACGATGTGGAGGTTCGAAGCTGCTTCCTTCTCTAGAGGACTCACAGGACAACTGAGCCACACTCCTTAATTATGACAGAAATCCAAAACAAATATCTCCCTTCTCTCAGCCTCTCCCAGAAGACATTAGTCACATCCAAGTATCTCTCTCTGACTACAGCCTTCGTTTTTGCACTGAAGACTTTTGCTTCAAACATGCTAGATATGTTTTTGTATATATTTTACCTTGCCTGGAATGAGTCAACCAGAAGTATGGTCAACATTTGGTTCCAACGTGGACTATGACTAGAAAGAACGTGATCATTTGCAATCTGGCGTTTGACAGCAGTCGCAAATGATCTTTCTTCCACTCTACCTACTTTCCTCTCACTCTCTCTGACTCCATCTTAAAAACATAAATTCTGCATGACAGGCAATGCTTCACTGTCAACTCTGTAGGATTCGAGAGAATTTGAAGAAACTTTTTATGGATTTTTCTTTTCATAGGTTGGCTCTTTGCAGTGTTAACAGTTTAGTTTTTCAAGTAATAAGACAGAAAATGTGTGTGCTCTAGTTTTTATCTTTAGAAAATAATTCTCTTTCTGTTCTCTCTCTCTCTCTCTCTCTCTCTCTCTCTCTCTCTCTCTCTCTCTCTCTCGGTTTTGTTGTGTGAGACAGCTGCTCATAACCATTCATTAGTGTTACTCTATTACTGTAGACAAATCAGCCGAGAGGAGCTGGCCGTCGGGGGGATACACACTGGCTGGCTCCTTACTCTTGTCTCTCTCTCTCTCTCTCTCTCTCTCTCTCTCTCTCTCTCTCTCTCTCTCTCTCTCTCTCTCTCTCTCTCTCTCTCTCTCTCTCTCTCTCTCTCTCTCTCTGCTCTCTCTCTGTCTTTCGCTCTCTCTCTCTCTTTCGCTCTTTCTCTGTCTCTCTCTCTGTCTCTCTCTCTTTCGCTCTCTCTCTGTCTCTCTCTCTGTCTCTCTCTCTTTCGCTCACTCTCTCTCTCTCCCACCACAAGGACAGCTGTTCAGAAAACACTTGACTGTTCCAACAAGGTTCTTGGACATTTTTGACATTTTCACTTTGTCTCGTTTACTGAGCTGGTACCTTCCTATATCTGCCCCTCTGTTTGTGTCTAGACTACTTGAAAATCAATCCGGAGTTTAAGTTAGTATCATTAGTCTCTGCACAAATGTGTCCAAAACGGATACATTCAAGTTAAATATAATAACTCGGAACTAAGGAAAAAGGGGTATTGAAGCCAAAAAAGTTTGAGAACCACTGTTCTAGAGCAACCTGCATCCTGTAGGATATCCCAAAGGAGGGTTTTCAGAACATATAATATTGCCCTAACGTCATTGTAGCATTGTCATAACATTGTTATAACACTGTCGAGTACCTTGTTTTGAGTTGTGGCGGGGGATCATGCTGATTTACGGTGTGGGGCGGTTACCGTGGTGATTGTGCGGTATTGTTGACATAGTCAACAGGCCAGTGGAGATTCTCAGCTCTGGTTCTGCATGCTTAGCTTTACTGGGATCCAGTAAGCCCCATATTTCAACATGGCGTCATCTGGACTACACAACACTTTTTCACAGGTTTGGAAAGCTTGAGTCAAAACATGTCGACTGTCTCTATCGCTCCCTCTCTTTCTCTCATTCTTTTTCTCTCTCCCGCTTTCTCTCTCTCTCCCCCTCTCTTTCCCCCTCTCATTTTCCTCTCCCTCTCTTTCTCTGCAATCAGAACACTTGCACCCTGTATCTGTTGCCCAGCGCGCCTGTCTCGTGTTCAGGACAGCTGCTCTGGCTGGCTATCCCTGAAATCTCCTCTCTGACACACTCTCACACACACACACACACTCCATAATTCACCCTCTCTTCATCAGCTCCCACCCTCCACCCCCACACACCCACACCCTCGTGTCGTTTGGACTGTTCCCTCGTTCCATCCTCCTCTCGGTCTCTCCATGCCTGTGTCAGCCCCTTGCTCTTTTTCCATGCGTGCCCTGCCCTCTCCCCTGCCCTCTCCCCTGCCCTCTCCCCTGCCCTCTCCCCTGCCCTCTCCCCTGCCCTCTCTCCTGCCCTCTCTCCTGCCCTCTCTCCTGCCCTCTCTCCTGCCCTCTCTCCTGCCCTCTCTCCTGCCCTCTCTCCTGCCTCTCCCCTGCCCTCTCCCCTGCCCTCTCCCCTGCCCTCTCCCCTGCCCTCTCTCCTGCCCTCTCCCTGCCCTCTCTCCTGCCCTCTCTCCTGCCCTCTCCCCTACCCTCTCCCCTACCCTCTCTCCTGCCCTCTCCCCTGCCCTCTCCCCTGCCTCTCCCCTACCCTCTCTCCTGCCCTCTCCCCTACCCTCTCTCCTGCCCTATCCCCTGCCCTCTCTCCTGCCCTCTCCCCTACCCTCTCTCCTGCCCTCTCTCCTGCCCTCTCTCCTGCCCTCTCTCCTACCCTCTCCCCTGCCCTCTCCCCTGCCCTCTCTCCTACCCTCTCCCCTACCCTCTCCCCTACCCTCTCTCCTGCCCTCTCCCCTACCCTCTCTCCAGCCCTCTCTCCTGCCCTCTCTCCTACCCTCTCCCCTGCCCTCTCCCCTGCCCTCTCTCCTACCCTCTCCCCTACCCTCTCCCCTACCCTCTCCCCTGCCCTCTCCCCTGCCCTCTCTCCTACCCTCTCCCCTGCCCTCTCCCCTGCCCTCTCCCCTGCCCTCTCTCCTACCCTCTCCCCTACCCTCTCCCCTACCCTCTCCCCTGCCCTCTCCCCTGCCCTCTCCCCTGCCTCTCCCCTACCCTCTCTCCTGCCCTCTCCCCTACCCTCTCTCCTACCCTCTCCCCTACCCTCTCCCCTTCCCTCTCCCCTGCCCTCTCCCCTGCCCTCTCCCCTGCCTCTCCCCTACCCTCTCTCCTGCCCTCTCCCCTACCCTCTCTCCTACCCTCTCCCCTACCCTCTCCCCTACCCTCTCCCCTACCCTCTCTCCTGCCCTCTCCCCTGCCCTCTCCCCTGCCTCTCCCCTACCCTCTCTCCTGCCCTCTCCCCTGCCCTCTCCCCTACCCTCTCCCCTACCCTCTCCCCTGCCCTCTCCCCTACCCTCTCTACTCACTCGACTCATGCCCCCCCCCTGTGTCACCACAGCTGTGTGTCAGCTGTCGGTCTCTGCCACTGTAGTCAGAGATGAAGCACACAGCACAGGGTCTGCAGGGAGCACAGGGCAGCCTCTAGCTCTCTCCCCTCTCCTCCCCCCAGCCTCTCCTCTACCAGCTGTCTCTCTATTAGGTTTCCCCCTACACACACACACACACACACACACAAACACACTGAACTGAGCCACTGGACAAGCCCTTTCTGTCTCCGTGGAAACCCACCAGAGCCCACCCATTGAAACAAGACTAGTTACACGGGACATAGTTGTGATATTCAGGTAATATTATATGGTTTGCCAGCTGTGAATGTTGTTTTGCAATGCTGGAACTGCGAGGGAGCTAGCAGCCTAGCGTCCATCTGCTCTGATGCAGCTCAGATCTCATCTGATCTAGAGCTCTATTCTCTCCTTGAAAAAAATAAACAATTGAAGTGCTTTTTCTCCCTCCCTTTTTCTTTGACACTTTTTCCATCCAGCCTTCCGCACAATACCTCTGTCCGTTGTAAACAAATCTCATAAACAAGACAGGGTGCTGTGTTTAAGTCAATCAGTAGCTGAGGATAGCAGCCGTCAATCACATTGTCTCCACCCTCAGTAATTGCATCTCTTATGCAGAAAAGAATAGAATGTTCCGGGAGGTAATTACAGCTGCCGGCTAAGTATGGCACTTTTAAACCGAATGAGAGGATGACATTTAAAATACAGCTATCTGCTGCGGTACCAGGTTCTAGTCTCTGATAAGGACCTGGCTCTGTTCTGCTGTCACTCGTAGGCTGGTTTCTTGAGGGTGTTTGCTTCCAGACATTGCTTTAGGTGGCTATTTTTAGGGTAGGCATTTGTCAGAAACCTAGAGGTTGTTTTGAAGCTATTTTTACGTGATTGGACACAATTTACATATCATTAATTTGTTGGAAAATCCCTCCCTCCCTCCCTCCCTCCCTCCCTCCCTCCCTCCCTCCCTCCCTCCCTCCCTCCCTCCCTCCCTCCCTCCCTCCCTCCCTCCCTCCCTCCCTCCCTCCCTCCCTCCCTCCCTCCCTCCCTCCCTCCCTCCCTCCCTCCCTCCCTCCCTCCCTCACTCACTCACTCACTCACTCACTCACTCACTCACTCACTCCCTCCCCACCCACCAGAGCACCTCCTCTTCTCTGTGTCTCCTGTCTGAAATGAAGTGTGATGAATAGGACACATCAGTCCAGTGGTATTTGGTTGACAGGTGGGGTTATTGTCAGTCAGGGAGGCTGTGCTGGTGAGCTCCATAGCCCCAGGTTGTTGCTGCGAAGGTCATCTCCCACAGGCGTGCTCACCACCCTGGGATAATCCTGGGGATTTGGCCCAGCATCGTTACTGGTGGTGGTGTTGGGTTAACGTTGACCAGGGACAGAGAGGGCGTGAATCACTGGCAGAGCTACTGTATCTAGACGGGGCCTGATGGCAATCCATCCACAGTGTGAAAGGCGGTCTGTGAAAGGCAGTCTTTCATGCAGTTTGTAATCTTTTAATCCCCCCCTTCTCATTTTCCCTCTCTCTCTCTCTCTCTCTCTCTCTCTCTCTCTCTCTCTCTCTCTCTCTCTCTCTCTCTCTCCCCCCCCCCCCCCTCTCTCTCTTTCCTCTGAGGCAGGTATGCCTGTGGTCTTCCGCGTGTCTCCGGACAGGTAATCAGGTGTGGTGTTGCTGCCATGGCCGTGCCCCAGCTGCCACTGTTGCCTGTCCTCGTCACGGTCCTGGTGGCTCTGTCGTCTGCAGAGGATCACGAGTGGCACTTTAACCCAGGTGAGACACAACAAGAGACAACAAAATCACTAACCCATGACTAGAAACGATATTGCACATTCTGTTTTATAATACGAATACAAACAAGCATTTTAGAAACATGTGGTTTTCCCCTTCGGGGAATACAAGTGATGAAATAAATAATCTTCATAGGAACATAAGGTGTCTCCCCTTTGGGTGAAACGAGAATGAAAAAGATTACATTCTCAGACCAGGGCAAAACGATGGCATCTATTGCTCTTCTTCTCCCATTCCTCCTACCTCCCTGCCCCCTGGCGTCTCCCACCCACCCTCCGTCTGTCTGCTCCCCGCACACATTCTCATCACATTCTCAGATCGGTGCGATAAGTCTCTCCATCACCTATCAGCAGGATATCCTGTTTCATCCCCGTGGCTCCGAGGCTGTTCGTGTGGAACAGGAGAGTGCTGCAGCACAGAGAAAGTTCCCAGTCCTCAACCGTACAAGCCTCAAACAGTCAATCACAGATACACGCCCGTGAGCGTGCGTGCGTGTGTTAACACACTCGTGTGCCAGTACATGTGCACCCGACCAGGTGAAACCACGGCATGCCACAGCAACGCCGGTGAAGTATTGGCTGTGGATTTGTACAGACAGGCACGCTGGCACGCAGTGATCATATTGCAGGTAGACGGTTTCTTTGTTGGGTGTGGTCGGTATTTCCACCCTTTCTGAAGTTCACAAAGACAGACTTGGACTTAAACGTGAAAACTTAAACGTCTTCCAAGAGCCTATGTGTTGCACAGCACAGAACACATCAAAGTAACACGACGACAACAACAATAACACAATAAAAACAATCATCAAAATAATCTATAGGAGCCATCGTGATGTCATTGCTGTCCAGGCAGGCTTTTATGAACTCCTGACTTGGGTCCCTGGGTGTGTGTGGGCTGGTAAAGGGTGGCACCCCGGGAGGGCAGCCCAGGAGATAAAACAGAATATCAGAATAGAAAACCCAGTGAAAGGCAGACGGAGATATTGAGCGAGGTAATGAAAGAAGTTTGAGAGAGGGAGCGGGTGTTTATTGGGGGCATGGGGATGATGTCATGAAATAGGCACCTGTCCATAGGGGTGTGTGCCTGCCTAGCTGCTAGTGTGTGTGTGTGTGTGTGTGTGTGTGTGGGGCAGGGTTTTAAGGTTTGTCTCCCAGCCCAACATTCTTGTCCCCTGATTCACTGACAGCAACAGAGTTAGACAAGCCAACCCCCATCACCCCCCTCATACCCCCACCCCTCATCCCCCACCTTGTAATATCACTGTCAGACGACTCGGTTAAGACCACCCCCTCTCCCTTCATCAGCACCAGTGAACTCCCTCCCTCTCCAAACCCCCTCCCTCCCTCTCCAAACCCCCTCTCCCCCACTCCCCCCTATCGTCATTCCCCACCCCGCACTGGGAGATAAGACTCACTAATGTGTCCTCGTTGGGTAACGTCTGCCACTCCGAGGGCATGGCAGATAGCCGAGTCGTTTGCTCATGTCTGGAGGCCGACTGAGCCCTGATGATGATGTCCTCTGGACGGGTGTCAAGGCTGATACTGAAGCCAGCCCGTCCTCTCCCACCTTCTCATCTTCGTCCTCGTCCTCCTCCTCCTCCTCTCCCCGCCGTGTCATCCCGTAGCCGGGACCCACAGCAGACGGAGGTGAGGGAAGGAGAGGCTGATGATTGGAGGACGAGGAGCGTGGCCCGGACAGGCCACCTGGAGGATCTGTGTCAGTGTGTCAGTGTTGCAAACTAGAAGGCAATTAAGACCAAAAAAACACCCCAAGAATGAAGCCAACACTACTAGACACAGAATAATTGGAGAAAGTCGAATATTAAGTATTGTCTTTTTAATCTGACTCGATTAACATCGACAGCCATCTCTCTCCATCTGACTGATTAGAAAACAAATTAGACCTGACAAGGTCAATTTGATATCGCAAATGCCACAGGGTGTGAAATCAGGAAGCTGCTTTGGAGATGACATAATGCCCCGTGACCAATGACTGCCCCTGACAGTAAAACACAGCTATCGTGTTACTTCTAGACATCTGGTCCATATAGTACTGTATTAACGCTCTCTATCTGTCTGTCTCTATCTGTCTGTCTCTCTCTCATCTGGTCCATATAGTCCTGTATTAACTCTCTATCTGTCTGTCTCTCTCTCATCTGGTCCATATAGTACTGTATTAACGCTCTCTATCTGTCTGTCTCTATCTGTCTGTCTCTCTCTCATCTGGTCCATATAGTCCTGTATTAACTCTCTATCTATCTGTCTCTCTCTCATCTGGTCCATATAGTCCTGTATTAACTCTCTATCTATCTGTCTCTCTCTCATCTGGTCCATATAGTCCTGTATTAACTCTCTATCTATCTGTCTCTCTCTCATCTGGTCCATATAGTCCTGTATTAACTCTCTATCTATCTGTCTCTCTCTCATCTGGTCCATATAGTCCTGTATTAACTCTCTATCTATCTGTGTCTCTCTCTCATCTGGTCCATATAGTCCTGTATTAACTCTCTATCTATCTGTCTCTCTCTCATCTGGTCCATATAGAACTGTATTAACTATCTATCTATCTGTCTCTCTCTCATCTGGTCCATATAGAACTGTATTAACTATCTATCTGTGTCTCTCAGCTCAGTGTCGATACGCCCTGGGGATGGAAGATGGCACCATCCCAGACTCTGACATCACAGCCTCCAGCGCCTGGTCAGACTCCACTGAGGCCAAACATGGACGGTACGGATTAGTGTGTGTGCATGTGTGTGTGCATGTGTGTGTGCGTGTGCGTGTGTGTGTGTGTGCATGTGTGTTTGCCTATATCTGGAGGTCCTTCGGTCCTCTGCGTGTTCACGACTAGTTTGCGCCCCTGTAACAGATCTGTATAACATTACAGTACAAAGAGAGGAGGTGAGCCTCTAAATCACATTAGGTGATAACATTACCACTTGTCTACAGCAGCAGACAAGAATGTGTGTATGGCAGTGGGGAAAGACTAGACATCCGCTGCTTTCTTTTTTTTCTTCTTCTTCTTTTTAGTTTTATGACGAGGCTTGTGTGGTGCAAGTGTACGCTGTAGGCGTGCGCCCGTGTGCGTGTGTGTGTGTGTGTGTACCTCTGTTTACTCCTCTGGCCTGCTGGGCAGGGCCTGCTGGCTGAGCGTCTGGCCATGTGGAGGTGATTATCTGCAACTACTTTAAGAGACACCAGAGAGAGAGGAAGAATGAGGGAGGGAAAGAGAGAGGGGGGGAGTGAGGGAGGGAGAGAGGAAGGAGAAGAGTGAGGGAGAGAGAGAGGGAGAGAGGGGTGGGAAGAATGAGGGAGGGAGAGAGGGGGGGAAAGAGTGAAGGAGAGAGAGAGAGAGAGGGGAGGTGAGAAGAGTGAGGGAGGGAGAGAGGAAGGAGAAGAGTGATGGAGAGAGAGAGCGGTGAGAAGAGTGAGGGAGGGAGAGAGGAAGAAGAAGAGTGATGGAGAGAGAGAGAGCGGGGAGAAGAGTGAGGGAGAGAAATCAAGAGAGGGAGGTCAATCCTAACATGCATAACATGCTTCGTTACTCCGAGCATTACTGACGAATTTACGAGAGCTTTTGCGCTCGTGAAAGAAAGAGAGAAATAAGGACTTTGGAGGAAGGTAGTGAGAGGGGCACCAGGGCTGGACAGAACGATCTGGGATTTCAGACAGGAACAGAGGGATGAGGGGAGAGTGTGAAAGAGGGATGGAGGGAGAAGGGAGGACAAGCTGGCTGTGCTTTCAGGGAGGCGCTCATTATGACTCTGGGGTGGACAGCATGCTGGACGAGGGAAGGAGAGAAGTAGAGGGGAATTCATGGGGTACGCAAGGGGAACCCAATAGAGAGAGGGGGACCTGGCGGGTGTTATTCTGCTCTGGAAATGGAGAGAGGGAGCAGTGGGAGAGAGAGAGGGCGACAGAGACAGAGAGAGAGACAGAGAGAGAGAGAGACAGAGACAGAGAGAGAGAGAGAGGGAGAGGGAGAGGGAGAGGGAGGGAGAGGGAGGGAGAGGGAGGGAGAGAGAGAGAGAGAGAGAGAGAGAGAGAGAGAGAGAGGGAGGGAGGGAGGGAGGGAGGGAGGGAGGGAGGGAGGGAGGGAGGGAGGGAGGGAGGGAGGGAGGGAGGGAGGGAGGGAGGGAGGGAGAGAGAGAGAGAGAGAGAGAGAGAGAGAGAGAGAGAGAGAGAGAGAGAGAGAGAGAGAGAGAGAGAGAGAGAGAGAGAGAGAGAGAGAGAGAGAGAGAGAGGGGGGAGAGGGAGAGGGGGAGAGGGAGAGGGAGAGAGAGAGAGAGAGAGAGAGAGAGAGAGAGAGAGAGGAAGGGACTGAATGACTTGGCAGGGTATGGGTCTGTAATATTAATCCTGCTGGCTGATGCCTGCTGGACCAGGCTCTGCCCTGGCTGCACTCCTTCTTTCCCTCCCTTGTTTTCCACGCTCCTCCCTCCGTCCTGCCTCGCTCCTCCTCCCTCCGTCCTGCCTCGCTCCTCCTCCCTCCGTCCTGCCTCGCTCCTCCTCCCTCCGTCCTGCCTCACTCCTCCTCCCTCCGTCCTGCCTCGCTCCGCAGGAGAGGCAGAGGAGAGGCCCAGAGTGGTCACGTTGTGGCTTCAGTGTGGTCTGGATGATCTCAGAGCTAGCAGAAAGTCATTCCAGTGAAGGTTATTGATATCGTCAATCACCCAGAGTGGATGTATGAAGTTGTATTGGTGGAGACAGCAGTGGTGTCTTTATGGTGCTTGTCTTGGGTGTTCATGTGGTGACCCTGTGGTCCCAGCCGAGGGACTGTTCCCACTAAGAAATGATGGAATCCTCGTTCTGTTCTCAGTCTTGAGGCTGTCGTGTAGCCTCATCCCTGTTCCCCAGTCCAAAACAGAACCCGGCATCACAGACACTGCTGTTGTCTTAATACCGCGGTCACGTCGATGAGTCGTGGTGAAATGAGTGCGGAGGTTGTGGAGGTGGAGCGTGGAGATCTCTGTAGACTGTGGTTGTGGAGGTCTCTGTAGACTGTGGTTGTGGAGGTCTCTGTAGACTGTGGTTGTGGAGGTCTCTGTAGACTGTGGTTGTGGAGGTCTCTGTAGACTGTGGTTGTGGAGGTCTCTGTAGGCTGTGGTTGTGGAGGTCTCTGTAGACTGTGGTTGTGGAGGTCTCTGTAGACTGTGGTTGTGGAGGTCTCTGTAGGCTGTGGTTGTGGAGGTCTCTGTAGACTGTGGTTGTGGAGGTCTCTGTAGACTGTGGTTGTGGAGGTCTCTGTAGACTGTGGTTGTGGTGGTCTCTGTAGACTGTGGTTGTGGAGGTCTCTGTGCCAGAGCTGTTTTGGGGTGTTGTGAGTATAAAGCAAGCAGGTTATGAAGCGTCAAGCCTAACGTGATCACATGAAGAGTTATAGTGACCCAACCACCTCTTAACCTTAACCTCTCTCTCTCTGTCTCTCTCCCTCTGCCCTCTCTCTCTCTGTCTCACTCACTCTCTTGGTCTCTCTCCCTTGTTCCCACTGTCCACCCCAGGTTGAGTACAGGAGAGGGGGATGGAGCGTGGTGTCCCGCAGGATCAGTGTTTCCCAGCGGTTCTGAGTATCTCCAGGTAAGATACATGTTCATCGCCCACATCCACCACAGCACGCGGAAGTTAGATTCGTATGTGTGATAGGCGAAGTCAGCCAGACAGACTCAAACATCAGTGACAATACGCGAAATAATTAGCATCAGCGCTTCAAAATGTCCCCAGCAGCCTTGGTGTTCAGGGTCAGTCAGAAGCACAGCAGGGCTTGCCTGGCGTGCTAGCCTGGCGTGCTAGCCTGGCGTGCTAGCCTGGCGTGCTAGCCTGGCGTGCTAGCCTGGCGTGCTAGCCTGGCGTGCTAGCCTGGCGTGCGAGCGTGCGTCGCTAACGCAGCCCTCCCTTTCCCTGTAGGTGGATCTCCGCACCCTCCACTTCCTGTCCCTGGTGGGAACCCAGGGTCGCCACGCCGACGGGCACGGCCGGGAGTTTGCCCGGAGCTACAAGCTGAGCTACTCCAGAGACGGTCGGACCTGGATGACCTGGAAGGACCGCTCGAGCCAGGAGGTGAGACAAGCTCCTTTTCTCTCTCTCTCTGTCTCTCTCTGTCTCTTTCCGTCTCTCTCTCTGTCTCTATCTCTCTCTCTCTCTTTATCTCTCTCTCTTTGTCTTCCAGTCCCCTCCATTCTGTCAAGGCTTTGGACTATTTCTAACCCTATCTCCAACCCACCCGCCTCTCTCCCCTCCTCCCTTCTTCCCCCTCTCTCCCCTCTCTCCCCTCTTCCCCCTCTCTCCCCTCCTCCCCTCCTCCCCCTCCTCCCCTCCTCCCCCTCTCTCCCCTCCTCCCCTCCGGTAGGTGGTGTCTGGGAACGAGAACACGTACGAGGTGGTTCTGAAGGACCTGGGGCCACCCATCGTGGCCCGCACGGTGCGCTTCTACCCCCTGGCTGACAGGGTCATGAGCGTCTGCCTCAGAGTGGAGCTGTACGGCTGTCTGTGGAACGGTAAACACCCTCCACATCCCCCGGGTGTGAGAGAGAGAGAGAGAGAGAGAGAGAGAGAGAGAGAGAGAGGGAGGGAGGGAGAGGGGGAGAGAGGGGAAAGACGGGGAGAGAGAGGGTGTGTGTGTGTGTGTGTGAGAGAGTGTGTGAGAGAGAGAGAGAGAGAGAGGGGGGGGGAGAGAGAGGGTGTGTGAGGGTGTGTGAGAGGGTGTGTGTGTGAGAGAGTGTGAGAGAGTGTGTGTGTGAGAGAGAGAGAGAGAGAGAGAGAGAGAGAGAGAGAGAGAGGGTGTGTGAGAGAGTGAGAGAGAGAGGGTGTGTGAGAGAGAGAGAGTGAGAGAGTGTGAGAGAGGGGGTGAGAGAGGGGGTGAGAGAGAGGGGGTGAGAGAGAGGGGGTGAGAGAGTGTTTGAGAGAGTGTGTGTGGGTGTGAGAGTGTGTGTGTGTGAGAGTGTGTGTCTACCTATCCGTTGATGCGTGTAATGTATGTTTTCTTGCTTCTGCATTCACTTGAGAGAGAGAGATGAGGACAGAGAGAGAGAGAGAGAGAGAGAGAGAGAGAGAGAGAGAGAGAGAGAGAGAGAGAGAGAGAGAGAGAGAGAGAGAGAGAGAGAGAGAGAGAGAGAGAGAGAGAGAGAGAGAGAGAGAGAGAGAGAGAGATACATAATCCTTTCCGTGTGCTTTGGCAAACCTCCAGTGGCTGTAGTTTTTCATTATTGAACTGATTCCTTGGGTGAGATCACCGAACATGGCTCAGTTTGCGCCTCACTGCTTCTCGCTCCAGACATGCAGAGGAGTGGTCAGAAAGCACGCCACTACCCTTCAGTCATGTGACCTTGTGTGTGGGACGTGCGTGTCATAGCGAGCGGATGCCTTTGTGTGTTTTTCTGTCACTGCCTGCCGGCTCATTTGTCTGCGTTCATGACGTACCTGTGTGTACGTCTGGTGTGTTTACAGAATGTGTGTGTGCGTGCGTACGTACCTGTGTGCGTGCAAGTCTTCCGGTACAGCCAAACACATAAAGCCATCACCTTTAATCTACTGCCGTGGTTCCGTCTGAGATGAGATAAACCACACTGGGTGATAAACGGTGTTGCTGCCTGTATCTGGAACACCACCGACTAACACAGAATGGATGGGTGGCTCACCTCCTCTCTCCCCTCACACGATAGCTGGCTGTAAATCAGGGTCGTTATCTGGGGATAGGGCTTCCTCCTGGAAGATCCTATCCCGTCTGCAACGTTCTGCGATTGCGCCTGTAGACCACAAAGACCTGTATGAGGTTGGGATATGCATACTAGTCCACAGAATTTCAGGAATTGCACACAGTTCCTTTCTCTGTGCTCCTGAACTTGTAACAGGGCTCAGAATGTTTGTTGCGCAAGCTTCGATTTGACCACCTCCCTCCCATGCACACACACACACACACTCAAATACCCCTCTTACTCCCCTCATTCCACAACCTGACCCACACACACTTCCACACACCAGTCCCGGGTGAAGCTAACTTCCACAGCAGTTCTTATTATGTGTGGTGGAGGTGTGGGAGCTAGTGGCTGAGAGGGACGTTCCGCCGGCCTGAGAGCGAGGCCTGATTATCCTCTCCTGACTGGGCCTGCAGTCTGACATTACGCTCCCTAATGCAGGTGCTGGAGGTGGAGAAGCTGAGAATGTAGTTGGCGCAAAAGCCGTCCAAATTCAAATCACTGAACATTCCCTCCGTAATGCTAGGTGTAATGAAGTGTGTTATGTGTGTTGTGATTGACCTCCCTCTCTGGATTTCTGGATTTCCCCCTCTCACTCTTCTCTGCCCCCCTCTCTCCCCTCTCTCTCCTCCCTCTCTCTCCCCCCCTCTCTCTCCTCTCTCTCTCTCCCACCCTCTCTCCTCTCTCTCTCTCTCCTCTCTCTCTCTCCCACCCTCTCTCTCTCTCTCTCTCCCCCCCCTCTCTCTCTCTCTCTCTCTCCCACCCTCTCTCTCTCTCTGTCTCTCTCTCTCTCTCTCTCTCTCTCTCTCTCTCCCTCCGTCTCTCTCTCTCCCCCCCCCCCTCTCTCTCTCTCTCTCTCTCTCTCTCTCTCTCTCTCTCTCTCTCTCTCTCTCCCACCCTCTCTCTCCCCCCCCCTCTCTCTCTCTCTCTCTCTCTCTCTCTCTCTCTCTCTCTCCCCCTCTCTCTCTCTCTCTCTCTCTCTCCCTCCGTCTCTCTCTCTCAGACGGTCTGAAGGCGTACACAGCTCCAGTGGGCCATGTCATGCACTTGTCTGGCTCCCCTGTCTACCTGAACGACTCCACCTACGACGGGAGCACAGAGGCAGGGTGAGCATCCAATCACCATTAACCCCCCCCAGTCCCCCCAGTCCCCCTGGGCCCAAACAGCCCATCACATCCTCCAAACACATCGAGCTCCACGACAACCGAGGTTGTCAGCAAACGACGGTTCGGTCTCAAGAAAAACCCTGAGAGCGAACGTTTGGAGGGGGCCGCTGATTGAAATGATGTCTGAATTAGAAAGCCAGTAAGCAGCTCCATGTGTCTGCGATGTGGGGAGCTTCCCTGAGCCAAGCACTCCACACTGACAGACCCTGCAGCCTCGCTCCAAACTGTTTATTTTCCCGTCCACCTAATCGAATAAGAATGACATGATTTGGACGCGGCTGGCCTGGTCTTTATTTGCACAGGGAGTCGTGGTCTGTTTCCGGGCTGTATCGTCGAGGGAGACGGGGCGGGTTAATACTCACATGTGCCTCTTAAATGAGCCTTAAAAGTTTTCTTTGCGGGTGAGCTAACGGCTTTGACGCAATCCAGACGCGTTCGCAGCAGATGTGTGTGTGTGAGAGAGAGCCGTGGGGACGCAGTGGGTGACCCTGTGTGTTGCCGAGTGTGCGTGCGTGCGACCGGAAGAGTGTACGTTCTGCAAGCAAACACGTACGCATGGACAATCCTTTACTGTCAGCCCTTGACTGTGTTTCTCTCCACCAAGTATGTCATGTAATAACTCGTGTGTGTGTGTGTGTGTGTGTGTCCAGGGTCCAGTTCGGAGGTCTGGGCCAGCTGTGTGACGGCGTGCTGGGAGGTGATGACTTCACTGAGACCAAGGAGCTGAGGGTTTGGCCGGGGTACGACTACCTGGGCTGGAGTCGCGAAGCTCTGGGGCAGGGCAGCGTGGACGTCGAGTTCCACTTCGAGGACACCCGCATCTTCCACACCATGCAGGTATCAGAAGCTCCTGGAGGAGGGGGTGTCTGTGTGTCTCTCTTTCTCTGCTTCTACATTTACATTACATTTAGTCATTTAGCAGACGCTCTTATCCAGAGCGACTTACAGTAAGTACAGGGACATTGCCCCTGAGGCAAGTAGGGTGAAGTGCCTTGCCCAAGGACACAACGTTATTTGGCACAGCGGGGAATCGATCTGGCAACCTTCTGATTAATAGCCCGACTCCCTCACCACTCAGTCATCTGACTGCCGCTTCTTTCTCTTTGTCGAGGTTAAAGCTTCCACAAGAATTCCCATGTCCCTCGATAAATAATTCAACTGACCAATGTTTACCGACGTTTCACCAGACACATAAACATTGAGATCTTATCTCTTGGTCGTTCATCATGACTGTGCGGCCAGCCACTAGCATATTGTCTTCAATTTCCATTGGCCTGTTTAATTTGTTTCTCATTTTGTTGTCGTTAATCATTATGGTTTGGTCGTCAGCGGGAAGCAACTTTAGGAGCCACTAAGTTGCATCATTGTCTGTGTAAGGCTCCAGGGGGGGTTTGAGGTTTAGTATGAAGCAACTCAGTTTGAGTTATGTTCCTGGGTCTTCTGGAATATTCTTGGAATGTTGGTTTAGGGTGGAATACACCCACCATGAGCCCTAATTGACCGGTTTTAATTGCCGTTGTACATGCAGTGTATACATTATGATGAGGCAGCTCATTTGGCCCACAGTGATGTGTGTGTGTGTGTGTACCTTAAATGTGTGTGCGTGTGCGTGTTGCGTTCCCCAAACGCTAAATCCACCCCTCTTTCCCAGGCTGTTGAAAGGCCACAGATAAGCCTCCTTATTGTTCTCAGGCCTTTCTCTCTCTTTTTATTTTTAAGTACCTGCTCACTCCCAGCCCACAAGGTTTTCCTGAGGTCGTCGTGACATTTATCCCGTATTCCTGCCCCTCTCCCAAAGCCCTCCCCGCACTCACCTCCTGTGATGCGCCCCTCCGCCTTCCAGCCTGGAAGACAGGCAGATATTGCTCCCCTCCTGCGTGAATTGTTAAAGAGTTTACAGTAAATACTGAATAGTGTGCATCTGCTTGTAGTTGTCCCATCACTTCTCCTAGACGTTGAGAGCCTTAGAGCTGCAGGATAATCTCTCTGCACCAAGGAAAAGGAGAAAGTTCCTCAGAACAGTGGAGATTTAACGGAGAGTAAAGCAGAGTAGAACATGTAACGTGGGTTCCAAGTTCCAGTTCTGATCCCCTCAGAGGGTGGGGGGGGGGCAGGTTACCCAGAAGGCTTTGTTGACTTATTAGAGCCCCCCCCCCCTCCAGATAGAATCAGTTACATGTCCACCTCTGTGTCTGGGGAAGCAGCTGTTCCCCCAGTGCCTCAGTGTGTGTGTGTGTGTGTGTGTGTGTGTGGGCGTGCGTGCGTGCGTGCGTGTTCATACACATGTGTATTCAGTTAGAGAGAGGCTTTGGCCCTACAGCAAGTGTCAGCTTAAGGACTAACCTGTCAGTGGAGTCTTTACACCAGCCCTTCACCCTTCTCTCCTCCTCCTCCTCTCCTCCTAACCTCCTCCTCCTCCTCTCCTCTCCTCCTCCTTCTCTCCTCCTCCTCCTCTCCTCCTCCTCCTTCTTCTCCTCTCCTCCTCCTCCTCCTCCTCCTCCTCCTCCTCCTCCTCCTCCTCCTCCTCCTCCTCTCCTCCTCCTCTCCTCCTCCTCCTTCTTCTCCTCTCCTCCTCCTCTCCCTCCTCTTCTCCTTTGTTCTCACGTCCCTCGCTCCTCTGCCCCCCCCCCCGTTCTCCTATCTCTGAGATCTACAGTTTGCTGTCTACCCTGCTCGTTAAAAATCCCCCTTTCCATTCTCCCCCTCCTCCTTCTCCCCCTCCTCCTCCCTCTCCCACTCTCTCTCCCTCTTTCTCTCGCCAGACAGCATTGGCACCCAATATATCAGCTCTTTTATGGAGGCGTCTCTCTCTCTCTCCCTCTCTCCCTCTCTGTCTCTCTCTCCCTCTTTCTGTCTCTCTCCCTCTTTCTGTCTCTCTCCCTCTTTCTGTCTCTCTCTATCCCTCTTTCTGTCTCTCTCTCTCCCTCTTTCTGTCTCTCTTGCTCTCTCTCTTTGTCTCCCTGTCTCTCTCTGGTCATGTCTGACTTGTAAGCAGTAAAAAAAGATTGTATTCTCTGAAGTATGTTCCCTACCCTTGTCCTCCCTCTCCTCTCCCTCCCTCTCTCCTTCCTCTCTCCTTCTCTCTCCACCTCCCTCTCTCCTTCCTCTCTCTCCACCTCCCTCTCTCTTTCCTCTCTCCCTCTCTCCATCTCCCTTTCTCCTTCCTCTCTCTCTCTTTCCCTCTCTCTCCACCTCCCTCTTTCCTTCTTCTCTCCCTCTCTTTCTCTCTCTCTTTCCCTCTCCTTCCTTCCCTCTCTCTCTCTCTCTCCACCTCCCTCTCACGTTTCTCCCGTCCGGTCTTTGCGCCTGTGCCCAACACCGCATCGCGCCAAAGCAATTAAGCCTCGACAGGATTAAAAATCGGTTTAATTTCTATAGTTTAATTGAATCCTATTCTTTCGTCTCGATTAATGCAACAGACGGGCCTCAGGCCGTGACGTTCAGGAAGTTAGAAACATGTTTACCTTGCTCCCCATGGCATGTGTTTAGAATCTGTCCTAACACTCACCCACCCCCCCTCATCCCCCCCCCCCCCCTCCAGGTGCATAGTAACAATCGTCACACCCAGGGCGTTCGGGTCTTCAGCAGGGTGGAGTGCCAGTTCAAGCCGGGCCTGCTGCAGCCCTGGTCCCCAGCACTGGTCCTGGCCGTGCCCCTGGAGGACCTGAAGGACCCCTCGTCCCGGCTCATCTCCCTGCCCCTGGGGGGGCGCCCCGCACAGATCCTGCGTTGCAAGTTTGCCTTCGCCGACCGCTGGCTGCTCATCAGCGAGATCTCCTTCTACTCCGGTGGGTGTGGCCCCGCCCACTTCCTGTTTCACTCGGCTTGGGAGCGGCTGCTGTTAGGATATAGTCATACATAAATAAAATAAAACGCCTTTTTGATTATTATTTTTTTCCCAGAGCCCTTTGGGGAGACAGGTACAGAGACTGGGCCAGTTCCTCCTTATCTTCCTCCTGCTCCTCCAGACCCCTCTTCCTCTCCTCCTCCTCCTCCTGTCCTCCACACCTCCGCCAGCCCCACCCCTGGAAACAACTCCTCCAACTCCACCACAGACCCCTCCGGTAAGCCCCCCGACCCTCTTCCACTCTCCTCCCACGCCTCCCCCCCTTCCTCACCCCTTCTATCTTCTCCTCCTGAATTGCAGTGCCTGGCTATTTGGTGAAATGTTACGAGTGACAGAACTCTCACAGAAACCAAATGCGTATTCATTTATAAAAAAGGATGCCAAAGATGGCCACTCTGGCCTGGTCTAATCACGTCATCCCATTGCTTTTCTCTGTCTGTCCCCTTTCAAAATCAACCCCTCCCCTCTCCCTTTATCCATCCATCCATCACCCCCCCCCCCCTCCCTCACCCCCTCTCCCCCCTCCCTCTCCCCCCCTCCATCACCCCCCCCCTCCCTCACCCCCTCTCCCCCCTCCATCACCCCCCCCTCCCTCCCCCCTCTCCCCCCTCCCTCTCCCCCCTCCATCACCCCCCCCCTCCCTCACCCCCTCTCCCCCCTCCATCGCCCCCCCCTCCCTCACCCCCTTTCCCTCCATCCATCACCCCGCCCCACCAGAACTCCCCTCCACCAACCCCACTACGGACGGCACGGGTAACAGCACACTGTCAGGTGAGAGGGAAGGAGAGGGCGAGAGAGAGAGTGTGAGTGTGAGAGAGAGAGTGTGAGGGTGAAAGACAGAGTGGGAGGGTGAGAGCTGGATGGAAGAAGGAAGTGGTCCGCCTCAGCACATCTTCTTTCGCGTCGCGCCAGCGCCTCGATAAACTCTTCTTTAGCCTGAGAACACGGGGGATGACAGGAACAGGGAGGATCATGGGAGTCTTCAGCACAGCTCCCTGACCCGTCCCATGATCCTCTCTGTTCCTGTTTCCTCTCTGTGTGCAGAGATAAGCCCCCCTGAATCTAACACCGCTAACACCGCTAACCTCGGTCAGCCATGTGGTGTTTCTGCACTGCCATCATGACACAGCCCCTGGCAGGCAGCTCTCTCTCCCCAAACTGCATGCCCTCCCCGGCCTCGTCTGTGGAGCGTCAGACCTCCAGGAGGCTGGACAGTGAGGCTTTGTACTGCTGTGGAGCTGGGGGGGTGGTGTGCAGGGCCGTGTTGGCCGTGGGTGACTGGCTGTCTGTGGGTCTGCTCTGAACGTGAGAGAGAGAAAGAGAGAGAGAGAAAGAGAGAGAGAGAAAGAGAGAGAGAGAGAGATAGAGAGAGAGAGATAGAGAGAGAGAGATAGAGAGAGAGAGAGAGAGAGAGAGAGAGAGAGAGAGAGAGAGAGAGAGAGAGAGAGAGAGAGAGAGAGAGAGAGAGAGAGAGAGAGAGAGAGAGAGAGAGAGAGAGAGAGAGAGAGAGAGAGAGAGAGAGAGAAGAGAGAGAGAGAGAGAGAGAGAGAGAGAGAGAGAGAGAGAGAGAGAGAGAGAGAGAGAGAGAGAGAGAGAGAGAGAGAGAGAGAGAGAGAGAGAGAGAGAGAGAGAAAGAGAGAGAGAGAGAGAGAGAGAGAGAGAGAGAGAGAGAGAGAGAGAGAGAGAGAGAGAGAGAGAGAGAAAGAGAGAGAGAAAGAAAGAGAGAGAGACAGAGAGAGAGAGAGAGAGAGAGAGAGAGAGAGAGAGAGAAAGAAAGAGAGAGAGACAGAGAGGGAGAGGGGAAGACAGAACTTTGTATGTGTTACGTCTGACTCTGACTCTGACTGTCCTGGAGCCTCATTATCAGCACTGCCGTTCTCTATCCCGACCCTCAACCCTCACACCTGGTCCACTACAAATGGATCTCTTTGTTTGTTTACAAGGCAAAGTTTACCCAAAGTTTAACTGGAGACACATTTCATCTCAAAGTGCCGTCAGACGGCCCAGTAGGGTTGTGCAGGGCCGGGAACACAGGCAGACCTGCTGAAGGTTGTTATTCTGTTCTCAAGACCAGAGGGAAAGACCCTTCTGACATGGGCATTTCTAACATTTATACACGCCGGGTCTGAATGCAGCAACTTACCATTCCACACACACACACACACACACACACACTATCCCACATCAGACAGTCAGTAAGCCTGTTTTAAATATGCGGGTGTGACACTGACACGTTCCAAGTCGCCTCCGTGCAGACAGTGCTAATACACGGACTGCACACACACACACTCTCTCATGACAGCGCCAGCCACACAAGCAGATATAAACGTTCAAATATGTGCACGTTCACACCCAGAAACATGTCCTGCATAGTTTTACACACTCAGTATGCATGCACACACACACACACACACACACACCCTTATACATGCAAACACGCTGGAACACCAAACTCATGTCATTGTCCCTTTTCTGCCTAGGAGCTGAATTTGCTGCCGTTACCCCGAGGGCGGGCCTTCCTGTTGCCAAGGACGACAGCAGCAACACAGCCATCCTGATTGGTTGCCTGGTGGGCATCATATTACTGCTCCTGGCTGTCATCGCTGTCATTCTGTGGAGGCAGTACTGGAAAAAGATACTGGGCAAGGTGTGTGTGTGTGTGTGTGTAAGAGAGAAGGAGATTAGGTGCCATGGCAGTATCTCTCAACCTTGGTCCTCAGGGACCCCCTGCCCTGCATGTTCTAGAATGTTTCCCTGCTCCAACACACCTGATTCAGACGAACGACTCGTTATCCAGCTCTGCAGAAGCCTGCTGACGACTCATTCATTTGAGTCAGGTGTGAACATCCAGGACCAGGGTTGAGAGCCACTGGGCTCGTGTGTACCAGTGTTGATCCTCTGTGGTTGTCCCCAGGCCCAGGGCAGTCTGTCCAGCGATGAGCTCCGAGTCCATCTGTCCATCCCATCGGACAACGTGGTCATCAACAACACCCACAGCTATTCCAGCCGCTACCAGCGCATACACACCTTCCCTGACGAGAGGGACCGGGAGCGGGAGGGAGAGGGCGAGTACCAGGAGCCCAGCGCTCTGCTGAGGCCCAGAGACCAGAGGGACAGCACCGGTACGACACAAACACGCTGAACACACACACGTTGAACACACACACGTTGAACACACACACGCTGAACACACACACACACACTGAACACACACACACACTGAACACACACACACTCTGAACACACACACACACTGAACACAAACACACTGAACACACAGTACACATAACAAACAGACAGACTTAAATTGTTCTGGAAGAAATATGTAGGGGTTTTGCTTGAATCTATGACAAACACACTTTTACTCACACATTTACGACATTGTGATACAGAGAGGATCAGAGATGTAGGTAGATATTGAGAACAAGGATGATCACAGTTGGGTTTTTGATATCCTTTGTTTGTGTTAATGATTGAGCAACATGAGACTGAGAGGCGTTTGTTAAATCAATGCAGGAGATTCAAGACGGGGGGAGGAAAAACACAGGGCAAGACAATGGGGAACATTTGAAATGAATGCTTATTAAAAAAACACTTGCATGAAATGTAAATAACATAAAACAGCCAAATAACCACCAGAGTCCAAGCTCAGAACAAACAACACACACACACACACGCACACAAAAGCTCAATTGTTCTCAGAGGCACGCAGGACACAGAGGAATGGTTTGGAATAGAGTCTGGAGGAGAGAGAGGGAGGGAGAGGGAGAGGGAGAGGGAGAGGGAGAGGGAGAGGGAGAGGGAGAGGGGGAGGGAGAGGGAGAGGGAAAGGGAGAGGGAAAGGGAGAGGGAGGGAGAGGGAGAGGGAGAGGGAGAGAGGGATTCTGTCCAGCTCCACGTGAGACGGCCTTCAGTCTTCACCAGGCTGAGTGAGGCTGTAACAGTGAGGCTGTAACAGTGAGGCTGTAACAGTGAGGCTGTAACAGAGAGGCTGTATCAGTGAGGCTGTATCTGTGAGGCTGTAACAGTGAGGCTGTAACAGAGAGGCTGTATCAGTGAGGCTGTAACAGAGAGGCTGTATCAGTGAGGCTGTAACAGTGAGGCTGTATCAGTGAGGCTGTAACAGTGAGGCTGTAACAGAGAGGCTGTATCAGTGAGGCTGTATCAGAGAGGCTGTAACAGTGAGGCTGTAACAGAGAGGCTGTATCAGTGAGGCTGTAACAGTGAGGCTGTATCAGAGAGGCTGTAACAGTGAGGCTGTATCAGTGAGGCTGTATCAGTGAGGCTGTAACAGTGAGGCTGTAACAGTGAGGCTGTATCAGTGAGGCTGTAACAGTGCCAGGTTATGCCGGGGAACAACAGGACGGAACGCAAACATTATTCTGTCTGCCTGGGGGACTGTTCTCCTGCAGGGCCCAAGTTGTCTTAACCTCTGCCTGTTCCCACTCGCCATGTCGTTTGGATTTTGTTCTTCCACTGTTTCCCTGCACCCTCCCCCCCCCCCCCCCCCCTGCTTGCACTGTAACGGATATGCTGTGTGTTCTGTTAACGGTTGTTGTTTTGTGTTCTGTGTTCTTGTGTTGCGTTCGTGCCGCTATTTTGTTCTGTTCCCCCCCGTCCGTGTATATGTGGTCGTGTCTGTTTGCATCGCCGCACGTGTCGTGTGTGTGTGTCCCAGCCTTGCTGTTAAACAACCCAGCGTATCACCTGCTCCTGTCTGATCAGAGACAAGGCTCCTGGCCCCTGGCTGTGCCCAGCACCTCCCAGGCTCAGGAAAAGAGCCTCAATGTTCCCCAGGGTAAGAGCTCTCTCACCGGGGACAACATCAGGATACACCCCTGCTCTCCCCAGGCCTGGACCCAGAGAAACAGTGCAGAAACACATACAAAACACGCATCCTCCACTAGACTCAGGGCCAAACTAAACGCGGCCCTAGTGTAGTGGTTATGACTGTAAAAGGAAGGCTAGGAATGATCCTTGTGAGGTGGGAGGGTATGATGGGTTCGTGTGCATGCAAACTCACCCATCCACCTCCCTCCTTTCACGTCACTCATCTGACAAATGCCGTGTCTGAAAATTAAACAATAACAAGATGTCTCCAAACACACCAAAAACAAACACTCCCTCCGCAAGCTAAAGTAAACCAGAGGGTCTTAGGACCCCATCCTACCTCCCACTGACCCTCCTCCTCCCCCCTCCTCCCCCACCCCAGCAGCCTGCAGCCTGGACAGGGATCTGGAGAAGGGCTTCCCCCCCACCCAGGAGGAGCCTCCCCCCTACCCTGGCGCCCCTCCCTACCCCTCCGTGTCCCCCCCGCTGCCCCCCAGCGTGCCCCACTACGCCGAGGCCGACATCGTGAGCTTGCAGGGCGTCAGCGGCAACAACACGTACGCCGTGCCCGCCCTGACCACGCCCAGCCCCGGCGCAGACTCCGCCCCCCTGCCGGAGCTGCCGCGCCAGTGTCTGGTGTTCAAGGAGAAACTGGGGGAGGGCCAGTTTGGAGAGGTGAGAGGGAGGGAGGGAAGGAGGGAGGGAGGGAGGAGAGAGGGAGGGAGGGGTATGGGAGGGGGGGGGGGAGTTATGGGGGAGGATGTGGGGAGAGGGCCAGTTTGAAGAGATATGGGGGGGGGGGGGGTGAAGGATTTGGGTGAGGGAGGGAGTGTTATCAGCTATTTAGGTTTGCAAATGTAAAAAGTATTAAATAAGTCCTTGGTGGTTTGGGAAATTGGGAAAAGGGCCTTGAATATTATTTCATATTCAAGTTATTCATATTTAAATACTCTCTGCCAGACATGCATCTAAATCGTTGCCTAGAGCTTTATTGATTCTCTATATTTCATACATAAATATTGTAGTGTAATTGCCTATGCATATGAAAGTGTGGAGTAATCAAATTATTCGAAGACAGAGTGTGTGTGTGTGTGTGCGTGCGTCCATGCGGAGGTGGTGAAAACGCATGAACAGTCTTTCCCGTTTCCTGTTTCAGGTGCACCTGTGTGAGATCGAGAGCCCTCAGGACCTGCCCAACCTGGAGTTTCCCTTCAATGTGAGGAAAGGACGCCCCCTGCTGGTGGCAGTGAAGATCCTGCGTCCAGACGCCTCCAAGAACGCCAGGTGTGCCTTCACGTTCAGCCAGCCTGCCTGCTCTCTCAACCCCCTCCTCCACTCACCGGACAACAACCCAACTGCTCTCCTCCTTTTCGACGAATCATCCACTCAAGTTCCCCTTTCTTTTTCACCCCTCCTTCCCTCCCTCTCAGGAACGATTTTCTGAAGGAGGTGAAGATCCTGTCTCGTCTGAAGGACCCCAACATCATCCGTCTGCTGGGCGTGTGCGTGAGCAGTGACCCTCTCTGCATGGTGACGGAGTACATGGAGAGTGGAGACCTCAACCAATACCTCTCCCACACTGTCCTGCTGGACAAGTCAGGGCCCACTCACCACACCCCCACCATCAGGTAAAACACACACACACACACCCCCACCATCAGGTAAAACACACACACACACACGCTTTAGATTTGTAACTATTGTACAGAACTTTGGGAATGAGAATGCAGGTGGGCTGCTACCTTAAATAAATAATACGTTTTTTTTAACCCTTTCCAGTGGGTCTGCCATGTTCGTTTTATACTTCCTCCTCTTCCTCCGTAACCCTCTTCATCCTCTCCCAGCTACCCAGCCCTCATCTCCATGGCCAGCCAGATAGCGTCGGGGATGAAGTTCCTGTCGTCCCTGAACTTCGTCCACCGCGACTTGGCCACACGCAACTGCCTGGTGGGGGGCGAGCGAGGCGAGAGCGGCGGGGAGCGGCCAATCAAGATCGCCGACTTTGGGATGAGCAGGAACCTGTACGCAGGGGACTACTACCGCATCCAGGGGAGAGCTGTGCTGCCCATCCGCTGGATGGCCTGGGAGTGTATCCTGATGGTGAGAGAGAGAGAGAGACACAGAGAGACACAGAGAGAGAGAGAGACAGAGAGACAGAGAGAGAGAGAGAGAGAGACAGAGACAGAGAGAGAGAGAGAGAGACACACAGAGAGACAGAGAGAGAGACAGAGAGAGAGAGAGAGAGAGAGACAGAGACAGAGAGAGAGAGAGAGACAGAGACAGAGAGAGAGAGAGAGAGAGAGAGAGAGAGACAGAGAGACTGAGACCACAGTCATGCTGGTGTGTGTGTGTGTTCCAGGGTAAGTTCACCACGGCCAGTGACGTGTGGGCGTTCGGGGTGACTCTGTGGGAGATGCTGAGTGTCTGTCAGGAGCAGCCCTACTCCAACCTGACTGATGAGCAGGTCATCGACAACGCCGGAGAGTTCTTCAGAGACCACGGCAGACAGGTACACACACACACATGCACGCACATGCACACACACACATGGACGCGCGCACACACATACATGCACGCGCGCACACACACACAACCACTAATGACATTTCATCACATTCAGCAGTGATTGTAGATGGCGAAAGTACACTCTTTTATAGAAAAAATATATATATTTCAACCTTTTTTCCCACACAAACCCATCAGCAAAATTAAAGTGTTCTTAACTTTTTGGGGAAAAAAATTGTTTTCAACCTTTCTAAAGTTGTTGTCAAAGTTTTTGTTCCAAACCACTTTGATGACTAAACTAATTGGTTGAAAGTTTTTAACAAAAACTTTGGAAAGGTTGAAACAATTTTTTTTTCTGCTGTCGTCTAAAAAAGGTTGAGGAAAAAATAAATTGTTTGAATGGTTGAAAGAAATGTCATTACACATTTGATCCCAACATGGTATCCACATAGTGTTCGTCAGTGGACTTCAACCCTGGTCCTCAGGGCTTACTGGCCAGAGGGTGTCATGTTCTGTGGGGGAAAAAGTTTTGAAAGGTTCATTTTCTTCTCCTTCACCACCCTCCGCTTCCCCCTTCCTTCCCCCCCCCCCCCCTTCTCCCAGGTGTACCTGAGCAGGCCGGCCGTGTGTCCCCAGGGCCTGTATGAGCTCATGCTGAGCTGCTGGAACCGAGACTGCAAGCTGCGCCCCTCCTTCGCCCACATCCACTCCTTCCTCACAGAGGACGCCATGAACATGGTGTAGACGTAGAGGGAGGGAAAGAGAGGCCGGGAGATGAAGAACGAGGATGAGGGGGGGACCCTCTGCTGATCTCATCCCTACCTTTTTAGCAGTAGAGGAAAGGCTGATTATGGAGTTGAAGAGATTAGACGGTCGCTTGTACATTTCCTGTTTCCCTGGGTGGACGGGACTGAGAGACCGCAGGTTCGGTTTTCAGTCACACCACCCCCCCACACACACACACCTGTAGCCCCCCTAACCCAAAGTACTGTAGACCATAGTACTACCCCTGCATCTCATCATGAATGTAAAACAATGGCTGGTGGTGGGTTAACTGCATCCTGCTTAATGAACTGTCGTTTCTCCAAGCTAATGACTTAGAGGGCTTTCATGACTCACATTGAACCTTTGTAACGCACGCCCGATGACGTAGGTGAAGCCGAATCAAAGAAAAGATAGGAACAGTTACTCAGAAAGTGATTATCGTAGAACAGCAGATCCGTGTTTAGTCCGTGTGGGTGCGGTTAGTTACACATTATATAGCACTGCTGTAGTTTTGCGGTATTTTCGATGGTGAAGTATACAACCTGGGGGTGTACTGCAGGTCAACGCACAGGATGTATACTGCAGCCATGTCTCTGGGAACACGGTACATTTCAGCGTCCCGGCACGACACACGCCCTGTCCAGAAGAGACATAGCTTGTGGTCCAGGACTGGGGCTAGTGTTCTACAGGAGAGTCCCAGGTCCTTTCCCCAGCCTGGACCCCCCTGAGCTGGGTCAGACGTGGGGGTCTGGTCCCCCCCTCCCCCTGAGCTGGGTCAGATACGGGGGACGCTGCCCCCCCAAGGAGTCCCAAACACCACGTTGAACTACACAGAATTTCTACAAAGACAATTGGGTAGACGACCCCCCCCTTTTCTCAGTCTCTTAACTCAAGTCTCTCAGATCTCAGTTGCAGATCACGGGCTTCCCCTTCACACAGCACATTCACGCCGCAGTCACAGTCACAGCGTTGTCACAGCGGTCGTCTGATGAGGGGCAGACACTGCAGGGCCGGCAGCCAATCAGGTTGTCGGACTGTGTTGTTCCATGCCACGGTCACTTCCTATTGAAGAGGAGCCTCGCGCTGTCGCACCCGTAAGGTGTCACACATCCAGTCAGCAGAGGGCGCACGGGCACAGGAAGTGACATTTCAAACAGGAAATGAGACCCGAAAGAGGCTGTATGTACAGTACCCACATGCGAGCGTATTCACCAGTTACAACCACCTTGACCAGCCCCAGACGCAGGGATACAAGTCCCATTTTCACAAAACCAGCTGCACTTTAGAAAAACACGTATCCTGGTCCATCGGTGCCCATAGCTCACCAACGCAGAACTCCCAGGGCAACTCCTGAAAAGGCCCAAACCATAGAAGAAGAAGCATTGCCTTTTTGGCTTTCCTCCCTGGTAGTTTTGCAAAGCGATGCAAGCGCACGTTGCCAAGGACAAGAAGAAGAGAACCAGGAGCATTAAATGCTGGGAGCACAGGGCTCATTAAATGCAGTATGCATAGCTGTTTAGTTAACCTCTCTGTATTATCACATATAGGCCTATAAGCTGACCAGGGTAGACTCTCTACCTTACTGATTGTACAGAACTGTATGCGTGTCCAGTTTAATTATTAAGTAATCCCTGTTTACTGATTGAATGAGAGTGAACGATCATGCCATGTGAATGCAGTATGTGCCATTTGATTGATCATTTTTGATACACTGTAGTTGGACTAAACCCATATTTTTTTTATATACTGTATGTACTTAGACACTCCTTGACGTCAGTGATTTTTTCCCTTTTTGTCTTTGAAGCAGAACCTAACGGCATGTACATATTTTAAGAACGGAATTCTGATTTTGTTCACTAATATATGGAAATTCTTTGCTATTTTTGGGGTCTTTTGTTTCCTTGTAGAAAGCTTGCTACCTTGATGCCATTGTCATTCATCGTGCTGTCTATTTTTGTAGATGTTTTAATAAAATTAATCTTTTCAAATAAAGCAGGTAAGATATCCCAGTTTAATGTACAATATGCAAATACCAGTTAGTCGTCCTCTACAAATTTAACCAGAACTTTGTAAAGGAATAAACAAAACAAGATTGAGTTCAATTACAAAAATCTGATTGTTTAATATGTGTATATAACTATGGTACATTCTCATAAATGTTAGGCAAGCATTGTTTTGGCCACTGTATAGGGTATACAAATGGCAATCTTAATCTGACAGTAGCCTAGACAAACAGGAAAAAACTTCAGAATTCTTAAGGCTCGATTATCACCATTATAAGCACATCTAACTTCTGATTGGCTGATGTCAGTTGGGCAACAGAAGCCTTAAAAATGTTTAGGCACTTTGAAGTAACATGATGCACAGACAACCAAGAGTAGTTATGTAGATTCTTGAAGAGAGGTATATGAACTAAAACCAAACTGGCCATAGCAGCAAGTTGATATAATCCTACCCCAACCCAAACACAAAACGTAACTGGCAAAACACAAACAACCTATCAATATAGCAATATCTAGTCCTAGTGCTGGTGTGTATGTCCACTGGATATGCACACAGGAAAAACAAAACAAAACATGGAACATTTCAAATGTGTATCTGAGTTGCAGGAAACCTGAGAGCAGGGCTTACTGTACTTTGGTGAGTTCCAAACATCCACCTGATTTGCAAACCTGACACCAGTCCAGGACAACATCACAGAGACTTCTGAGCAGGAAACCTGACCAACATACCTGACACCAGTCCAGGACAACATCACAGAGACTTCTGAGCAGGAAACCTGACCAACATACCTGACACTGCACAGTCGAGGACAACCACACAGAAAGTTCTGAGCAGGAAAACCCCCAGAATGTTACCATCGCCACATCCTTCACCATCTTTCACTTGATAAGAAACTCAACTCGTAACTCCAAACTCTCCTCTCACAGTACAGGACTGCTGTAAAGACATGCAAAGCATGTGCACGTCTCGTGTGCACGTCTCACGTCTCATGTGCACGTGAAACGCCAACAAAGGGAAAGTAAGGAGGTGAGTTCTGACGAAAAAAATTAGTTTTCATGCGATTAGTAAAGCTAACACAACAAAGATAACATTCCTGCTATGTGTTAAAAGAACTTCGATATGCCCGATTAAGATATATAAAATAAGGAAATGTCTTCATTTTGTCAAAATAAAAAAGTTATTCAGTCAGATCCTAGTAGTCACCACCGCACGTTAAACCAACACATTTCTACTGCCTCCAATTAACAACCATGTGAAAATGTAAAAACTGTAACATCTTTGTTGAAACACGCAGTCTTTTGATAAGAAAACTGCTGAAAAAAGTCATAAAAACTACATACTAAAATTTGGGTACGAAAGATTAGTAGGCTAGGGTCTTAGTCGCTAGTTTTAATGGCTTTCTTTAGTCAAGCCCCCCCTGGTCCTGTAGGTGAGGACATGTGACAACATGCCCCCCCTTCAGGGGATGTTGGACATTGACCTCATTTGACACCCTTTTGCTTTCATGGCAGTTTCAGACTGCAGAGTTCTACAGAGATTCAGGCTCAGCACTCCAGTGGAGGAGGGTTACATAGCAGAGCGCAGAAGAGATACAGACAGACAGACAAACAAACAAACATAGACTTGGGAGTTATAGTGGTAATATGTTCTGGGGAGCGATATAGACTTCCAGATGATGCATTCCAGGTATTTCTCTGCACTCAATTCACCTAAAACAACAAGGGTGAAGGGTTAGTACAGTATTGCAATTGAGTAGTGCAAAAACCCTCCCCCCCCCCCCCTCCCTCTCCCCCTCCTTCCCTCCCTCCCACCCTCCACCTACTGAGATGTTGACTCCAGTCAGTTTCTGTATGGCTGCAGGAAGTCTGGTCATGATATCCAGCACCTCTCCAGTCAGTTTGGCCACGCCCACCTCGGAATCGCCGCTGGAAATCATGGTGATCTTCTGGGCCATGGAGAGTGGCTTGCTAATCTCCTCCGCCATCTAGTGGACAGAAGGACTGTCAGTGGACGGATGCGTTCATGTACCAAGTTATCGCTTTCATTTACGTGGCTTTACACCGCATGGTGCCCCGAAGAGTGAGAGCCATGGGTCTGAAATCAACCAATCAATAGCAACGAATGTATGAGGGAGGGACCATGGAAGTTCCCGTGTTCAGACTGACCAAAGGCAGCTTCTCCAGCAGCAGGTCCACCATGGCGCCCTCCTTGTACTGCTTGAAGGCCTCCGCCTTCTTGGCCATCTGCTCGGCCTCGGCCCGGCCCTTGGCCTCCACAGCGAACGCCTCGGCCTCGCCCTTCATCTGAGGACGCGCACGCAGAAGCACTTTCGACTACAGATACAGCATGGGCTGGAATGGGCATACATTAGCTTTACTGGAAAGATAAAGACAGAGAGAGGGAGGAGAGAGATAAAAGGATGGGTTTGACAGGCTGTCAGTGGGGAAATCAGTAGGCATGCATGGATATCAGCTCCGAGGATGAGACTGATACCAAGGGTGAGGCAAGAGAGGAAACAGAGAGACAGAGAGAGAACAGACAGAGAGAGCGAGCAGTAGACAGACAGAGAGAAAGAGCAGTAGACACAGAGAGAGAGAGAGAGAGAGAGAGAGAGAGAGAGAGAGAGCGAGAGAGAGAGAGAGAGAGAGCGAGAGAGAGAGAGAGAGAGAGACAGAGCAGTAGACAGACACAGAGAAAGAGCAGTAGACAGACACAGAGAAAGAGCAGTAGACAGACACAGAGAAAGAGCAGTAGACAGACACAGAGAAAGAGCAGTAGTCTGAGAGAGAGAGAGAGAGAGAGAGAGAGAGAGAGAGAGAGAGAGAGAGAGAGAGAGACAGAGCAGTAGACAGAGAGAACAGACAGAGAGAGCGAGCAGTAGACAGACAGAGAGACAGTGCGGTGGGCCCCTCCTCACCTTGATGGACTCTGCCTCAGCCTCAGCCTCCATGATGAGCTGCAGCCTAGAGGGGCGGAGAGAGCGGGGACAAAACCACACCCCCTTTCAGCTCATTCTGGCAGCTTCCCCCGGGTACAGGAACAGTTCCACACAGGGTCAGGTCCCCCCCCCTCCCCTCCCCTCCCCACAGCCCCTCACCTGTAGGCCTCGGCCAGCCTCTCCAGGCGGTATTTCTCGGCCTCTGCAGGCTTCTTGACCTGGGCCTCCAACTCCATCTCCTTCCTCAGGATCTCCTGCTCCTGCAGCAGGATCTGCTGGCTGCGCTCCACCACCTTCACCTGCATGGTCTCCTCCTCGATGTGCTGCTTGGTCTTGGCCACCTGGGGGGGGGGGGAGTTTAGGCCCACCCAACTTTAAAACCATACTTTTTGGGGGGTATTCCACTTGCTGTTTATACTTTTGGTTAAGGCCCACACTCAAACTTTGATTCGTGTTCCATGTGATTTTGGGCAAAAATGACCTGGTTTATTTGGGGCGCTTCGAAAGCAAATCTTCACATTTAACTACGACAGAAACAACCAGGGGCTTGTTCCATAAAAGCAAGTTAAGGCGAATAAGCCAGGCTTATGTCAGGGAAATTAATTGACATGCATGAGGCCAGCTTGTTTGGTAAACTAGCTTTCTGGACCAGGCCCCGGAGGGTGCAGCCCAGGGTGAGTCTGGACCAGGGCCCGGAGGGTGCAGCCCAGGGTGAGTCTGGACCAGGCCCCGGAGGGTGCAGCCCAGGGTGAGTCTGGACCAGGCCCTGGGGGTGCAGCCCAGGGTGAGTCTGGACCAGGCCCCGGAGGGTGCTGCCCAGGGTGAGTCTGGACCAGGCCCTGGGGGTGCAGCCCAGGGTGAGTCTGGACCAGGCCCCGGAGGGTGCAGCCCAGGGTGAGTCTGGACCAGGCCCTGGGGGTGCAGCCCAGGGTGAGTCTGGACCAGGCCCTGGGGGTGCAGCCCAGGGTGAGTCTGGACCAGGCCCCGGAGGGTGCTGCCCAGGGTGAGAGGGCTGGGTACCTGGAGCTGGTAAGCCATCTCGGACTCGGCTTTCTTGGTGTTGACCTCATAGTCGTACATGGCTTTCTTCAGCTCAAAGTCTCTCTGGGCTTTGGCCATCTGGATCTCGTTCACATACTGGGCAGACACCTTCTCCTGCATGGCGTGGGCCTCCTACACCGGCAAACAGGAGGAGAGGAGGGGGGAGGAGGGGAGGGGGGAGGAGGGGAGGGGGGAGGAGGACATGAAGAGAACGGCCAGAAGGACAGAGAGACAGGGAGAGAGTGAGAAATGAAATGCAATTAAAATTAAAAAGCAATGAGCCGATAACACCTAACTCAAACGGCTGTTTTTGATTCCATTTACCCTGATGACTGCGTCCCTTTTGTACTGGGCCTCTCCGATCCTGGCATCCTTCTGTACCTGGGCAGTTCTGGCCTTGCCCAGGGAGATCAGGTATCCCTGGAGGGAGGGAGGGAGGGAGGGAGGGAGGGAGGGAGGGAGGGAGGGAGGGAGGGAGGGAGGGAGGGAGGGAGGGAGGGAGGGAGGGAGGGAGGGAGGGAGGGAGGGAGGGAGGGAGGGAGGGAGGGAGGGAGGGAGGGAGGGAGGGAGGGAAAGAAAAGAAAAAAAGGTTAAAAAAAGGGTGTGGATGGTAATGCAGGCGTGTGTTGGTGGAGGTGTGGGGTTACCTGGTCGTCGTGAACATCCTTGAGCGTGTAGCTGACCACTCCGATGCCCATGTTAACCAGGTCGGATGACGCCACCTTGAAGACCTGCTCAGAGAACTTCTTGCGGTCCTGGTAGATCTCCTGCAGAGGGCGCCACACAGGGATCAGAGCCACAGAGATACAGGCTGTAGTCAGAACACTCACCAGTGCCTGGCAAAGCGTTCGCCACCCACTTAGAACACAGGAAAGATTAGAAGTCCCAACTCTTTCAGTGAAAACAATGACCCACAAAACTTTGGGATTTCGTGGTGTGGAACATTTCGTTGTTCTAATTCAAATGTTTTTGCTTGTATTGTTAAACATCTGCTTCACTATCCATTTCCATGGGTGCAAACACACTACCCAGCCTATGTGCTGTGTCTAACAACACTGGGAGGGGAATCATTACCTCAGGCAAGCAGCGAGTAAGTGGAGGGTATTAATACTGAGCACTTAGCAACAGCAATCGGTCAAACAAATGACTCAGCCTATTTAGAAATAAATGGTGACTGCAAGGTTAGTAAATTGAGCTGTTCAATTTAAAAGGAATCCTTTGCAAACGTCACATTACTAACAGATCAGTGCTCGACCATGGTGATGACTTCTTCCCTAGTTGTGCACACAACACGTCAGGCTCAGCATTTTCTCATCAGAAGAGGAGGGGTAACAGAACCGGTTTGTCTTCTGAAAAGCCAGACAGGTTATTGCTTGTAAGCACTTCTTTTCGGAGACAGAGCGCTGTGGGTTTATAGTCAAAACAGCCAAGCATGTAGTAATGTAACACCCTAAAGTTGGGGACCCTAACCAGACAACAAGCTCTGTCCTAAAGCTAGGGGAACAAGATGGTTCGTTTTTCAAAAGGCAAGGACAGTGTTTTTTTCAGTAGTTAGACTCCGAGACTTGTTTACGGTGTGTGTGTGTGTGTGTTCACCCACCTCCACAGACAGGTGGGCGATGATGGCCCTCTGGTGACCCTCGAGCGTCTCGAGGGCGATCTGGGACACCTCGTGTTCAGACTTCCCCATGAACATCTGACAGGCTGTGGCCAGCATCTGCTTGTTCTGACCCTGGATCTTCACCTAGGGAAGCCGTTTAAAAATCAAACTCAACGTTTCTATCAAAAAGGTACATCGATTGCTAGGCATCCTACTGCACAGCTTGTCTCCAACAGGTAAATAGAGAACAGTATGAGGGTGGAGGGTGGGGCTGTACCTGGGCTATGCCAGTGACAGAGATGGGAACTCCATGACGAGTGTACACCTTTTCACTCTTCACATTCAGAGTCAGGGTGTTCAGAGTGATCCTAAGACAGAGACAGAGAGGATGAGAGATAGGGAGACAGAGAGAGACAGAGACAGAGAGAGAGAGAGAGAGAGAGAGAGAGAGAGAGAGAGAGAGAGAGAGAGAGAGAGAGAGAGAGAGACACACACACAGAGAGAGAGACAGAGAGACAGAGAGAAGGTGGAGGTAATGATGAAGGATGTTTCAAGTTACAATTTTTACATTTGCCTTAAACTCCAGAACAGACAGCAGGCACAGGCTGAGGGAAGGAGACGATCTCAACTTAAGGAGAGGTGCACACCTTTGGATCTTCTGGATGCATGGTAGGACAAACACTCTGCCCCCAGCAATCATCAGAGGAGGAGAGCGACCAAAGCCTTGAAGGATGGAGGAAAAAACAAGGTCAGAGACCAACAAAATGTACTGATAGGCACTTGATTTATTCATCTCATCTCACATTCCAAACTACAGATAGTAGTTTACGAACAACTGCCAAATCAAGAGTAAACTTTGGCCAGATTCCAATTCAACTTTTTATTTATAGATTCGAGTCAACACAATACTAGAATCTTACTGTCCACTGTTGTGACATGTAAATTTTAAAAGCAAGACAAGATCAACTTGGTCCTACTGATTGGACTACAGCTTCCTGGTTGTCCTGGCAACAGAATTGTGCAATCCCACCACATGACATTAGGAAATTATAGTAGCCTAGGTCACATGACATTTAGCTGTCTTGCTAGCTACCTGCTTTAACCATACCTTCCAGTGATGAACGGAATGTGAACAATATTGGGCTTATTGCTCAACTTGAGAGCAACCCTGTATTGCAAACTTCCTGGCATTGTCAGATTCTAACCCTACAGTATCTCTCACTCTGAAGTGGTGTGTGTGTGTGTGTGTGCGTGCATGGTCGGGGGGTATCAAATGATGGCTTACCAGACACAACCATGGCTTCATTGGGGCCACAAGTGTAGAACATCTTGGTTGAGGATTGGGGGCTGTGAATTAAGCAGTGTTAACGGTTCATATATCTCGTGTAATATGTAACTTATTCAACTTTTGGCCTAGTTGTGATAGAGCAATCCATGACAAATAGTACGAGATAAATACATTCTTCCCTAGAAGTCTTCTTAATGTTAAAATAATTATTACATTCTTGGACTAAAATGAGATATAGCGATCTGGTTAAATAATCAGAATTGATGTCACTACTCTAGAAAGTGTATTTGTCACTTGGTGCCCGTCTGGAACTAAAGGGGGCCTTTAACTGTCAGATGTCCACGTCAATCACCGAAGCATAACAGTCTGTTCAACTCTAAATAAGGCACTCCATCAATTCTAAAACTAAGTCCTTCGATGGCTAGTTAAATGCTGGTTATCCAGTTCGGTAGATTAGCTAGGGAACTGAGAAAAAGGCTGCGGTTTTAATCTTGTTAGCTAGACCATTCTGAAAACCCACTACTCTGCAATAGATCCTCTCGGTAGGAACTGAACTGGGCAGAGTTACGAGTTAGGGGAAGGTTTACATACAATACTGGCAGCTATCTTAAAGTGGATTTCCAACCAGCCGGACTACATGTAATACGTGAAATTAAGTTAATTAACCATTAGTATACTAGTAAGGAAGTACTAGTGGTGGTACTAGCAACAGATATATTCATACGCGAGTCTACAACTGTTAGCCTAGCACTAGGCTAGCTACTGTAGCGACCGTAGCTTGCAACACGACGGAAAAATCCAATGTTTACATTAACGTCTAGAATTCTATTACTGGACGACTATTACCACAACACTCAGCCAACATCAAAATACAAACAAATGCATAGATACTCACAATCTTTAGTCCGAAAGGGTTAAATGGCTTCTTCGTTCGATGTCGCAGACACCTTAGCAACTTCAGAGTATAGCCGACCTCCAGTAAGGAATTGCAAATATGTCTGTTTTTACAGAGAGCTCTGGCATAACCACGCCCATTCAATCAAAAACATTGTCTGGGGCCATCTAGTGGTCTATGTGAATCGCAACTTTAAATGCGAAGTGGAGCTTTGACTGCTGTCTATGGGGGTCAAGGAAGGCTATTATGCGTTCTTCTGGACAGACCACAGACAGATAGCTCTGTAGAAAATCATTTAAACTGCGTCTCTCTTACTATTCCTTTCCCTTTCTGTGTATTTCTGTGAGTGTGTGTCCGACAGAGAAATACAGGGAGATCAGAATCCGAATCAGAATGGGATTTATTCGCCATGAAAGTTTGCGCAGACAAGGAATTTACTTTGGCAGGAAGGTTCATACAATAAACATATAGGAACCTAAAATTTAAATATGTTGACTATCTATGCTAAGGGTACATAGGGTACATAAACTAGCAGTAATTAGTGGGATTAGAATAAAATACAATGTGCAGAGATTCACATAAGCAACCATTTGTAGTGCAAAAGTATATAGAAGTATACATGAATAAATCAAAGTTGTAAAGTGATAATTCTATTTCATTAGTGATGTAATTGTTGTCGCCGGGCACTCCCTGGTCCATTGTAGATTCTTCCCTTTACTGTAAGTCTCCTGTTTAAACCAATCATCAGCTTCGGCAGTGTTTGGCCACGCCCAGGCTGCAGCCCCAGCCTCGGTCTGGACTTGGTCCAGAGATATAAATACATTGTCCCCATCACAGTAGTTTGTGCTTAGGTCTTCCTACTTGTAAAGTGGTCTGGCTCTTGTCCTTGTCTCGTTTAAAGTCAGAATGAGGGAAATTGTGCACATCCAGGCCGGCCAGTGCGGAAACCAAATTGGTGCAAAGGTGAGATGCTTTTTCTCAATGATGAATAATTATTTCTAGTGGTTGTAATAGCCTGCACATATATATAGCTCGAAATACAAGTTATACATGAGGACACTTTGCATTAGAGCAAGCGATTTGTCACCCGTGTAGCTCAAAGCTTTTGTTTTCTCACTTTTATTTGGAGGTTGCCTATAAAAGTCACAAACTGTCTTACTTTACAATAATGGAGCCCATAACCTCTTATGGGTGGTGTGGTGAATATTATTAATTTAATAAACGATACAAACCCATTTATGTGGTTGTATTCGGCGTGTAGTGGGGTTTTAATGTCACTTGTGCATTTAGGACCAGATGGTGTAAAGGGTTTTTATTTGGCTAGACTTTTCTTCTCATCACCGGGCGTGTCTGCAACTGGAATAAGCCGATTGCAGTCAAGTCTGCCCCGCAGCTTGATTGTCTGAAATCATCCTTTTCTTCACTGGTCACCGCCCGTCAACGTGTCCGAGGCGAGATTTATTAAACCCCACTACTTCACTTGAAAGACACATGACGGTAATAGTCGACAATTCATTTACAGTTTCCTGGTCCCGGGAATGTAAAGGTATACTTTTTAAAGAAATCTTAAAAGAAATCAGTGGGTTATCGATTCGAATAATCCCAGAGGCTGCAGATGCAGAACAGTTGTTCTTTCAGAGAGGAGAGGCTGGGGTAGCCACACTGAGACGGGTGGGGCGTGGATAATTGACAATGAAATAATTTCTTTCTTTTTTTAAATAAAGGGGCAAACAGTAAGCATCCTTATTTGTTTGGGAAGACTCTAATTAACTATTGACATTGATTTGACGCAAAAAACCTTCCTAATCTGTCGTACAGTGGTTAACATGAACATCTTAGTCCATTTCCTATCAAATCAGATCATCTAATGATCTATGGTCAACATATGATCCAGTAAGAGCAATCAAAGACATAGAACAGGGGCCTACAAACATCATGGTCATTACACATCCACAAGGGCCCTTTATCTGATAGAAAACCTCATCATTACAGTGGCTCAGTCCTTCTCTGCTACTGCTGATGCTGATTTTAAATGTTCAGTGTAGCCTGGTATGTCCTCTCCTAATCAATGTCTTTCCTCTCCAAACCAAATTAGGGATGGGGGTTGGGTGAGACATTGTGGAAACGGCTTGGCCACAGACGGTGAAGTCACCGAGCTGCAGATGGACTTAATTCCCGTGGAGAAATATCTGGAAAAGACGGGTGCCATGTAATGTCTGTCTCAATAAAACATAACCCATCGTCCAGATGTGGACTATCAACCCATGGAAAATAGTTGCATTTGTCATACATTTCAGTACAATTCCCAGTAGAAATATCACTGAAATGAAAATCTAGGTCTCTGTTTTTTCACCGTCTGGATAGGAAGGACATAGTGTCCTCTTTTGTCGACCCCCTCATGGGATGGGCCGACAAACAGAAGTGCGCCTGGCTCCCAGCAGTCCTCTGGGTTGGGTTATTGGCAGTACCGGTCCTAGCACATTTAGCACCCTAGGCAAGATTTATCACCCCCCCCCAAGGGTGCTGCCCCTCTTCATGCCGCCCTAGGCGGCTGCCTATGTCGCCTATAGGAATGACCGGCCCTGGTTATTGGGTTAGAAGGCCTGACCAGATCTGATTGACAGGCCTGCTGATGGCTCGCAGGGTGATAAATTAGGGTCAGGGTGTGGCATGGCTTTCCTGCTTACTGTCCTCATTCTTTCAATACAGTTATGTTGACTTCTCTGCTAGCTGTCTACTTCTTCCCATGTCCCCCTGTCTCTCTCAGTGTTCCACCGGGATCTCTCTCTCTCTGTCTCTCTCTCTGTCTCTCTCTGTCTCTCTCTCTGTCTCTCTCTGTCTCTCTCTCTCTGTCTCTCTCTCTGTCTCTCTCTGTCTCTCTCTCTCTCTCTCTCTCTCTCTCTCTCTCTCTCTCTCTCTGTCTCTCTCTCTCTCTCTCTCTGTCTCTCTCTCTGTCTCTCTCTCTCTCTCTCATTCTCTCCTTCCCTTTGCGCCTCTATCTTTCTCTCTCACTTTTGTCTTAGATGGTTTAGCTAAAGCAGTGTGAGATTGAGTCCATGTCGTTTAGTAGACCCAAATCTCTCTTAACCGTTGAGCTGAAATACAGGCAGCTTGATCCAGATTACTTTAAATCCTCCTTTAATGCTGCTGTTCAATGAAAATCAACAGAGACACTAACACAAACAAATGTCTGTAACAGACGCTCACACGACACACACAGACAACCGGGCAAACTGCCATACACTGTACACAACTGCCATTTCACACAGTCAACGATTGTCACACCCTCTTATGCGCACGGCACACACACACACACACTAACGGGCTTTACCATTTAAACCCTCCAGCATGGTCCTCCAATGATGCAGCAGTCATGAATACTGATACTGAGATCAAGCTTTTTCAGAGCAGTGTGACTGTTAGCTATTAAGTTCATTTTCTGATTTGCCCAGGGAACCATTTCTAATGGTCCTCTGTGCTTTGTCCGTCTCCTAGCCTAATGCCTCATCTGCCTCAATGGCACTATTCTATTGCGCCAACATAGCCTCTGAATATGGTAATATCATGGTTGTATAATGTAGAGTCAAGTAGATATTTGACCTGGTGGTCCAGGAATTTAGCAACCATGAAGGGTGGTGTTCACCGTCTGACCCTGAAGGGTTATACAGATGGATGTGTTCCCGGAAACAAACTAACTGTGGTTCCCTGTGATTCTCCTCTTCAGTTTTGGGAAGTCATCAGTGACGAGCATGGCATCGACCCCACAGGCACCTACCATGGAGACAGCGACCTGCAGCTGGACAGAATCAGTGTCTACTACAATGAGGCGACTGGTAAGAACGCACTTCCGAGTTCTAGAAGTACTCAATGCTTTACAATTCAAAGTACAATTTATATTGTACATTCACTTACGTGAGATTCTCTCTTTCTCTCTTTCTCTCTTTCTCTCTTTCTCTCTCTCTCTCTCTCTCTCTCTCTCTCTCTCTCTCTCTCCCTCTCTCCCTCTCTCTGTCTCATATAGGTGGTAAATATGTGCCCAGGGCCATACTGGTGGACCTGGAGCCTGGCACGATGGACTCTGTGAGGTCGGGACCCTTCGGACAGATCTTCCGACCTGACAACTTTGTGTTTGGTATGTAGGGGAAGTCAGATGGCTGAGCGGTTAGGGAATCAAGCTATTACTGTAATCGGAAGGTTGACGGTTCGATTCCCGGACATGCAAATGGTGTTGTGTCCTTGGGCAAGGCACTTCACCCTACTTGCCTCGGGGGGAATGGCCCTGTACTTAGTGTAAGAGTCTGGATAAGAGCGTCTGCTAAATGACTAAATGTAAATGTTGATTACCTGATGAAAAAAAACATGTCATTTCACAACATTTACAACCTAGGCTTTCTCATCAAACTCAAGTGACATCCATCTTTTCCTCCAGGTCAGAGTGGAGCAGGTAACAACTGGGCCAAGGGCCACTACACGGAGGGGGCCGAGCTGGTGGACTCGGTCCTGGACGTGGTGAGGAAGGAGGCTGAGAGCTGCGACTGTCTCCAGGGCTTCCAGCTCACCCACTCCCTGGGCGGGGGCACCGGCTCCGGCATGGGCACCCTGCTGATCAGCAAGATCCGCGAGGAGTACCCCGACCGCATCATGAACACCTTCAGTGTGGTGCCCTCTCCCAAGGTACTCCTCACCAGACCTTTGGTTATTTCCTCTGCCTTTCAGCGACATTCTATTGTTGTCACATCCAACTTTTAAGACTTCTTTAACGACGTCCTCTCTCTTGTTCCCCAGGTGTCCGACACGGTGGTGGAACCGTACAACGCCACCCTGTCAGTCCACCAGCTGGTGGAGAACACGGACGAGACCTACTGCATCGACAACGAGGCGCTCTACGACATCTGCTTCCGCACTCTCAAACTCACCACGCCCACCTACGGCGACCTCAACCACCTGGTGTCCGCCACCATGAGCGGAGTCACAACCTGCCTTCGTTTCCCCGGACAGCTCAACGCCGACCTCCGCAAGCTGGCCGTCAACATGGTGCCTTTCCCCCGCCTGCACTTCTTCATGCCGGGCTTTGCCCCCCTCACCAGCAGGGGGAGCCAGCAATACCGCGCCCTCACCGTGCCCGAGCTCACCCAGCAGGTGTTCGACGCCAAGAACATGATGGCAGCCTGCGACCCCCGCCACGGCCGCTACCTCACCGTGGCCGCCGTGTTCCGCGGCCGCATGTCCATGAAGGAGGTGGACGAGCAGATGCTGAACGTGCAGAACAAGAACAGCAGCTACTTCGTGGAGTGGATCCCCAACAACGTCAAGACGGCCGTCTGCGACATCCCGCCGCGAGGCCTCAAGATGGCCGTCACCTTCATCGGCAACAGCACGGCCATCCAGGAGCTGTTCAAGCGCATCTCCGAGCAGTTCACCGCCATGTTCCGCCGCAAGGCCTTCCTCCACTGGTACACGGGCGAGGGCATGGATGAGATGGAGTTCACGGAGGCGGAGAGCAACATGAACGACCTGGTGTCGGAGTACCAGCAGTACCAGGACGCCACCGCCGAGGAAGAGGGCGAGTTCGACGAGGAAGCCGAAGACGATGCTTGAGATTAATGTGAAGATTAATGTGGAAAAGCAACTTCATGGGTCCAAAAACAATGTTGAGCGTTTCTATGATTGAATAAGACAAATTTGAATACACTAGACACTTTGTGACTGCAAATAAATCAATTTGCCAAATTAAAGTCTTGTCTTTCTAACTATTTATTTTGAATTACTGTGATCTACCCCTCTACATATTTTAACCGAGTCAGACATTTTGCTTAATATAAAGGCCTATGTATTTAATGTATAAGTGCAACTTATAGCATGAGAGGGACACAATTCACATACAGTACTCCGAATTTAAGCTAAACAATGTCATAGTAGATAACAAATTATTTGAGTCACTATTTTACCAGTAACTCCCCATTATTCCCTAAAAAGCAAAAAAAACATGGTATTATTATTATCATATAATGGACCACTCGTGGAATAACAAATATTGATAGTATCATGTGGATGTCTGATGATATTGATAAACAACAATAATAACATATACTAATTTTAATACTGATGGAATACAAAATGATCAATACTAACAGATAGGCAGAGTTGCATTGTCAGCATTCTAATGAAACGAAAAGAACACGCCCCTTTGACAAAACACGCCCATAGTGCACGCCTCCTATGATGTCCAAGCGCGAAAAAAAAAGTTAAATGTTGGTGTGCGGTAACTTGAAATAATCTTAGTCCAACCAAATTCATCCATATTTTGAATGGCATTGTAGAACCCAATAGCTACCGAGCTAATCTTGACGGACGTTTGCTTTGACCAATTGGCTGTTGAGTTCAAAGAGGCGGGTCTATTTTTCTTCAGGAAGTGGTCACTACAATCACTCGTTTCTGGGGCACTCAACAAGGGTGAGTGTTTTCTTGTTTTTAAGATACATATGCTTGTTATATCCAATTTGTAGTAGATGCCAGCTAAGAAAAATGTAAATGCACCGTTTCCATCACTTGATCGATCTAGGTAACGTACTGTAGCACTAGCAATCTCGACATACAAAGTTAATATGTATATTACGCGACCTAGCTTACACTTAGTAACTGACCACAACGAAACCGTAATTAACTAGCCATATATTTAAAGCCTACAGTAGCAAAAAGCGACCTGCTGCGGTGTTTAATCATTGAATCAACCATTCGTGTCTGGCTAGTTACCATGCTTTGGCCTCTGAAAACAGCATAGACAACTTCGATTTGAGTCAGCTAACGTATACCACCATTTTATATCAGTGGTAGCTAATGGATGCAACTCAGCAGATCCTCGATGACTCAATATTGGAGTCAGAGGAGGAAGAGGATGAAAAGACGAGAGGAGAGCCACTGGCTAAACTCAGAGTGTTCAAGAACTTGCACGTCCCTGAGACAGGTGACTCCAGTCTTTTTGTTTGACCGAATTTTTCAACAGTCAATAGGATCACCCTCAACTCGAGCACTCACGTTCTGTTATCTCCTTCAGAGCTGCCTCTCTACTTGGGAGAGAATGTGTTGGGTAGAGATCCTACCACCTGCTCCTTGCCGCTCCCCGCCTGCTCTGTATCTAAGCAGCACACCGTCATCTCCATCACCGTCTCCCGTGGCAAAGGTCGTCGCGGCAACGCTGCCATGGAAGCGCTGGTGTGGGACCTGGGCAGCATGAACGGAACACGTAAAGGCAGGATCAAACTGACACCTCACGTCCGGTACGCCCTCAGCGAGGGAGACAGTCTGGTGGTAGCCGACATTCCGTGCCAGTACACCAGCTGCCCTGTGGACAAAATGGCTGACCTCAGAGACAAGCAGAGCCCTGGGAAGAAAGCCCGTGGGAGGAGATCCACGGTGGGGGACGTGAAGGGGAAGGACCATCTCAGAGAGCGTCTCCAGAACCAACGTCGGGGACCAGAGAATAGCACAGCAGACGCAGAGGGAAACGTCAACGGGGCGATTGATAAAACACCTGTTGTGGGTCCGTCAACAAAGCGTGAGATACCGTCCCGGTCTGAGCCGCTGGCTATGGGAAACGAAACGCCGCGTCCAGAGGAGACTCTGGTGCCCGCGTCCGACTCCGATTCAGATGGAGAGCGAGAGCCAAGGAGAAAGAGAAATCAGACGTTCATAGGTAAGGACTTTTTTAATGATTTCAGCGTGTTTGATTTCCACATGTTTAATGGATGGTTATCGAGATAATAGTAATGGTTATCTGGTTATTCTCCGTCTCTCTCAATCCTAACTTCCTGTCAGTGTCAGATTCAGACTCTCACAGGTCCAGTCCCAACTGCTCAACATTCCTGAGTCCAACAAGCCATGTCATTCCTGAGAGGTAAGTTACTCTTTACATCCAAACCAACAACATAACTTGCATTGATGTGTTGTCTCATACAAAAATAGTGTTTCATGTTGGGATTCCTTCTACAAGGACCTTTTGATCACAGGATATTTATAAAGCTCTCCCTTTACTAAAAGGATCACCTTTTCATTTTTTTTTTAACCTATAACAGCCCCATCACTCCTTCCTCCTCCGCTCAACACAAACCCAGTAAAAGAGTCATCTCCAGTGAAGAGGAGAAAGAGGCTGATCTAGTGGGACAGCAGCCAAGCATCAAAAGGGCTCAGGTGATTGTGGATGACAGCGAAGAGCAGCAGGAGGCAGAAGAGAGAGAGAGAGGAAGAGTGGCACCAGGAGGACGGGCGATCGAGCCAATAACAAGCGGAGAACCGGAAGTGTCCGTGGAGCCGTCAAACAATGTCAGCGTTTCAACAGAAGACCGATTACCTCTCGGGCTTGAGCTGAACATGGACAGTGACACTGATGTGGAGGAGGACGGAGCGCCCTCGGGCCCTGCAGGTATCCAGGCTCCTGTGACCTTGAAGGACGCAGCGCCCTCGGGCCCTGCAGGTATCCAGGCTCCTGTGACCTTGAAGGACGCAGAGCCCTCGGGCCCTGCAGGTATCCAGGCTCCTGTGACCTTGAAGGACGCAGCGCCCTGGGGCCCTGCAGGTATCCAGGCTCCTGTGACCTTGAAGGACGCAGCGCCCTCGGGCCCTGCAGGTATCCAGGCTCCTGTGACGGAAGCAGCTCCACTCCCAACACATCTAGAAACGGACCCTGAACACTTCCACATGGACAGCGACACTGATGTGGAGGACGGCGAGACTTTGGAAAACGTCCCAGATCGGAAACCTTCCCCTGATAGATCACCATCTCATAGATCACCATCTCATAGATCACCTGATCGTGCTCCAGTCATCCACCCAGCTGACCTTCCCTCCCCTGCCCAGCCAATGGGATTCCACCTAGACAGTGACACAGATGTAGAGGAAGATGATGTGACGTCAATCAGTGTTACCAGGGTAACGTCCACATCACATCAGGCAGACACACCAGCTGACCTTCCCTCCCCTGCCCAGCCAATGGGATTCCACCTAGACAGTGACACGGATGTAGAAGGTGAAGAAGATATGGACTCCAGAAAAGGAGACACAACTTCTGGAACAGAGGAAACTCATTCCAGAACAGCTCCAGATTCTGGAACAGAGGAAACTCATTCCAGAACAGCTCCGTATTCTAGGTCGTCCACCGCAGCTTTCGAGCTGCACTCTGACAGTGATGAAGAGAACATTGTAGATACTTCCAGTGGTAAACCTACAGATGTTGCTTCTGACACAAAACCATTAACCGCATTAGACCCAAGAGCTGAAGAGCTGGAGATCTTATCTGATTCTGACCTGGAGGAAGATGCCTCTATAACCTCTACAGCAGCAAAGCCTGTATCATCATCATCATCATCACCACCAGTCGGGATTCCATCAGCTGCCTTGGCAACCGCTGGTGTTACCACGACGACCACACTTGATGTCTCTGACTCTGACACGGACACAGAGGTCGTGGAGGAGTTGGAGCCCAGATCTGAGGGTCTGCCCTGCCCTGCTGAGGGTCTGCCCAGCCCTGCTGAGGGTCTGCCCAGCCCTGCTGAGGGTCTGCCCAGCCCTGCTGAGGGTCTGCCCAGCCCTGCTGAGGGTCTGCCCAGCCCTGCTGAGGGTCTGGTTGACCCTGCTGAGGGTCTGGTTGACCCTGCTGACTTCAGGATGGACAGCGACACTGACGTTGAAGATGAGGAGGCTGGTCCGGAGGAGTCTGGGGCGTTGCTGATCCAAAGCCCGTCCAGAGAGAAAGCTCCTGGGGGGACATCCTGGGGCGTCCCTGCTCCCCCCCAGACGTGCTCCACCGCTCCTGCATCTACAGGTAATGTAGACTTGCGGTTGGATTATTTACATTATTTAAAAACAAGACTTCTTTTACGCCCATTCACTTTTTTTCTTCTGTTTCCATAGTGGAGGAGGTGGAAACTCAGGACTTCCATAGTTCTCCAGACCCCTTCAGACGTAAGTTTTCTTACTTGTGTCACAGCCTAGAGATGTCAGAGAAAGCTCCCGTCAAAACTATCATCCCAGATGGGAACAGGAAGTGAAAGCTTTTGTGTGACCTCTGACCTGTCTTCTCTGCTCCTCCCCCAGGCCCTTTCCCACCTGCATTGAGGCCTGTGGTCTCCTCCTGCTCTGACAGCCAGGAGGACGACGACTTCCTCGTGGCCGAGACCCAGTCCTTCGTGTTAGAGGGCCGGGACCACCCAAGCAGTCTACCAGAAGACCCCACCACCCTGGATGCCACTCAGCCTTACGACGTGCAGCCCTCGACCGCAGACGAGCAGGATCACCAGGGGGAGCAGGGCTGCCGCGATGGCTCCTTCAAGCTGGGTCTGTCAAACGGCAGCAACCGCCATAGCACCCCTCAAGGGAACGTGGAGCTGGCAAACACCCAGGCATATGGAAACACCACTTCCCAAGGGAGGGTTTATCCGGAGGGGGATTCCGACCAGGAGGCCACCCAGGCCTATGGAGGTGACAGCAAGGAGTCCTCTCAGCGGTCAGGGAGGGGGAGGCAGGAGGACTTTGCCTTGGACGCCACGCAGGCGTATGCTTCACTGCCCTGCGAGGAGGGGGGAGGGGAGGAGGAGGAGGAGGAGTCGACAAACATAGTAACTGCTGAGACCCTGCCCTTAGCCGATGATGATGATGAAGGTGATGATGATGATGAAGAGAAAACACAGCCTCTGGAGCTTCCCACTGCGAGCGAACTTGCTCCGGCTGAAACCCAGCCCGTGTCAGCCTGCGAGGAAGAGGACGATCTACTGGGACCCCAACCGTCTGTCCCACTGAGGCGAGGAAGGTCCAGAGGGCAGAAAGAAGATGCGGAGGAGGACGCCCAACCTGGGCAGGTGACGACCCAGCTGTACCTCTCTGAGACTCTGCCCATGACAGATCCAGCAGAGGACAGCGATAGGGATGATGAAGAAACTGAGGAAGAAGCCGTTGTAGGAACTCTGAGAAGAAGACCTAGACCGCTGGAGGAAGAGGAGGAGGAGGAGGAGGAGGAGACGCAGCTAATCCCTACCTCAGACCTTATGTCGGCTGAAACCCAGCCCATGTCCTGCCATGAAACAGAGGAGGAGGAGGAGGTGTCTAAACTGTCCGTGGTGAAAGCAAGGGGGAGGCCTCGAAAAGCAAGAGAGGCCAAAGCTGGCCCATCTGGTGTCAGCGGCAGACCTGCGAGACGGAGGGTGACCAGGGGACAGAAGGAGGAGGAGAAGCTGGAGGACTGCAGCTCCGACCCTCCAGAAAGACAGACGAGAGGGAAGAGGAAAGCTGTGAAGACCATCAGGACCAGGAGCAGCAGGGGGAACGCTGGGACTCAGGAGGAGGAGGAGGACAGTGAAGAAGAGGTGGTTGAGCTGACTCGACGAGGAAGAGGTAGAAGAAGCAGGAAACAGATCAAACAGGAGACTGAAGAACCAGAAAGACTGGAGAGGGAACAGAGGGAGAGAGAGGAGTTGATCGAACGCGAGAGGAAGGAACAAGCTGAGAAGGACAGATTGCAAAAGGAAAAAGAAGAGGCGGACAGGAAAGAGGCAGAAAAAAAGGAAAGGATGGAGAGAGAGATGAGGGAGCTTGAGGAAAGGGAGAGGCTTGAAAGAGAAGAACAAGAAAGACTGGAAAGAGAAAGAGAGAAAGAAAAGCAAGAAAAACTAAAACAGGAGGAGAGAGAAAGGTTTGAGCGTGAGAGGAAGGAAAAGGAAGAGGCAGAAAGACTGGAAAAGATAAGGAAGGAAAAAGAAGAGGCAGAAAGACTGGAAAAGATAAGGAAGGAAAAAATTGAGGCAGAAAGGCTGGAAAAGATAAGGAAGGAAGAGGCAGAAAGACTGGAAAAGATAAGGAAGGAAGAGGCAGAAAGGCTGGAAAAGATAAGGAAGGAAAAAATTGAGGCAGAAAGGCTGGAAAAGATAAGGAAGGAAGAGGCAGATAGACTGGAAAAGATAAGGAAGGAAGAGGCAGAAAGACTGGAAAAGATAAGGAAGGAAAAAGTAAAGGCAGAAAAACTGGAAAAGATTAGAAAGGAAAAAGAAGAGGCTGAAAGATTGAAGCAGGAAAGCGAAGAGCGAGAGGAAAAACAAAGATTGGAGCAAGAAAGAGCAGAAAAAGAAGAGAAAGAAAGATTGATGGAAGAAGAGAAGAAAAGGTTGGAGAGGGAAGAGAAGGAAAGATTAGCGCAGCAGTTTGAAAGGATGGAAAAGGTAAAGGAAAAAGAAGAACAAGAAAGACTGGAACGGCAAAGGCTTGAGAAAGAAAGAACGGAGAGAGAGCTAGCAGAAAACAAAAGATTGGAAAAAGAGCGGGAAGAAAGGCTGGAAACGGAAAAGAAAGAAAAAGAAGAGAGAAAAAGACTGGAAGAAACAGAAATGGAAAGAAAGCAGACGAAAGAACAGAGACGGAATAAAGAAAAGGACGACAACGCTGCCAAAACTTCCACGAGGGCTCGAAGGGCAACCAGCAGAAGAACCGCCGCTGAGCCACCAACCACCGAAGCAGAACCTGCGGTTCTGCCCAGCGCAGGCATCCAGAGGACCAGATCTCGCTCCGCCTCAGTCAGCTCTGAGCAGTCCACCTCCAGCGCTTCCACACAGGAGAGCAGGGGGAGAGGCAGAGGGAGAGCAGGGAGGAACGGCTCCCCGCCGGCCTCCGCCGACCCTCACCCGCCCGACAGCGACAGGAGGAGGCGGAGGAAGACGCAGGTTACCACCGTAGAGGACCTTCTCTCCGGCGATGTTCCTGCCCAGAGAACACGCTCTCGCTCAAACTCGACCAGCTCCCTCAGCTCCCTCAGCTCCGAGGTCTCCGCCTGCAGCGTCAGCTCCCAGGGCCGAGGAAGAGGGGGAGGCAGAGGAAGAGGGAGGAGGACCCAAACTAACGACTCCCACCCTCCTCTGAGCAGCCAGGACGACCAGGCCTCAGCCCCCAAGCCCACAGTCAGGGGGAGGAGGAGCAGGAAACCAGAGGAGCCCCAAGAAACGTCTCATGACGTTGGTTCTCAACCTGACAGCGAGAAGGTCGAGTCTCAAGAGCCTGCCTCCACTAGGGGGCGACGGAGATCCAAGAATAACAACGAGCCTACTGCGGCATCTGCTGAGGAAGGACAAACAGCCCAGGTGGCGGGAGGAGCCAGAGAAGACCTCCAGTCTAAAGGGAGAGGCGGGGGAAAGTTCCAGAAAGATATCAAACCTGAAGAAGCTGAAAGTTCAAGAGGAAAGGGGAGAAAGAGGGAACTAGAAAAAGATGAAGAGGAGGTGGAGGAGGAAGTAGAGGAAATTAAGTTCAAGATTCCCCGGGGGAAGGGCAGGGGTCAGCAAGGAGGGGGAAAGGGGCCAGGGGGAAAAGACAAAGAGAAGGAAGACATGGTGGAGAAAGAGGAGCAACCTGCTCCCATCCCCGTCGGTAGGAAAGGTAGAACGTCCTCCGCTCAGGGAAAGAAGAAGAGAGAGAGAGAGGAGGCCACACAGAAGGATGGAGGTGAGAGCGTGGAGGAGGGAGGGAATGGTGTGCTGGAGACCAAACCCAGAGGGAGGCTGCCTGTGACCCAGGGGAAGAGCCGGCCGGAGGAGGAACGGACTTCTTCTTCAAACACCGTGGACCGGCGTGCCGGCTCAGAGGAGGTATGTCTGTCTCTTTGTCAAATCTGTGCTCTCACAATCGGCCATCCTAGAGAATCAATAGCCGTGGAAGGCACTTCCCTATTTGCCCCCTGATTGGTTGTCAGCCTTGAAAGGCAAGATCAGTTAAGGAGACGAGAAGTCAAATGAACAATGCGTTAGACGGGTCATCCTTTGACAAGGAAAGCATTTACCTTGGCCCGAGGCTTTTGTTCCTGGGTCCTTCTGAGTCAGCCTTTTTTGATTTGTCAAACCACAATGATGGACTTCAATTAACACGAGGGAGTGCAGAGGGTCCACACTAATGAAGGAAGCGGTCCACTGTCTGTTCTCCTTTTCACCGCACTGTATGTTAATGACTAATGACCTCCGTCTCTATCACTTCCTTCCTCTGTTTCCTTAATGCTCCCTCCCCCAGACCCCCACAGCGGAGACGTCTCGTAAGCGAGCAGCCCCTCTGGACTCCCCTGTAGCCAAGGCTGCCCGGCTCTCCTCCTGCTCTCCCGCGTCCTCGCAGGCATCCCCGCAGGCTTCCCCTGGGTCTGCGCTACGAGCTCGGCCCGCCGATCAGACCGTCAAGGTGTGTGAACGGCTGTTCCTGTGTGCCGCTTTGGGAGGTCGGAAACACGAGTCAATAGTCTCTCGTTTTTTTTTTTTTTTTTTTTTCATCTCTCGCCCACTCTCTCTCTCTCTCTCGCCCACTCTCTCTCTCTCTCTCTCTCTCTCTCTCTCTCTCTCTCTCTCGCTCTCTCGCTCTCTCGCTCTCTCGCTCTCTCGCTCTCTCGCTCTCTCGCTCTCTCGCTCTCTCTCTCTCTCTCTCTCTCGCTCTCCCGCTTCAGGTTTTGTTCACCGGGCTGGTGGACGAGGAGGGGGAGAGGGTGGTGTCTCGCCTGGGGGGTAGCATGGCGAGGGGCGTGGCCGACATGACCCATCTGGTGACAGACAAGGTGCGCCGCACGGTCAAGTTCCTGTGTGCCATGGCCAGAGGTGTTCCTGTTGTCACCACCGATTGGCTGGACAAGGTAACTCCTCACGCAGCAGGATGCACCATAAGCTCTGGATTTGCTTTTACACACCTACACACCCACACATTATCTCGAACTGTAATCACACACACGCCCTCCTCTCTTTGTGTGTTAGAGTGGGAAGGCTGGGAGCTTCCTGTGTCCTGATGGCTTCCTGGTGAAGGACGCAGAGCAGGAGAAGAAGTTCAGTTTCTGTCTCCAGGACTCTCTGAGAGCTGCCAGCCAGCAGCGGCTCTTACAGGTACACTCTCTCTGTCTCTCTCTGTCTCTCTCTCTCTCTCTCTCTCTCTCCTGTCCCTTGTGGATGTGAGCATATGTGAAAGATGTACTGACTCACACCCCCTTTGGGAGGTTCTAGGCATACGATAAGTCACCAGTCCAGTAAATCAAGTCATGCTTATCCTACATTGGGTTTATGTCTGTACAGACCTATTACTCCCCCCCCCCCCCACCCCTACAGAGCAGACATTAACAAAGTGGTCCATGTTCTCCATGCCCTGGTCTGTCTCTCCTCTCTCAAACATTAGCTCTAATGCAGTGCTTATGTTTATGTAGGTACTCCCATTAGCCTAGTTCTAACTGAGCAACCATGCAATTATCTCTCTCTTTACTCTAATTATCTCACTTCCTGAAAACCCTCTTCAGAGTCTCCAACTATTGGCATGTTGTTGTGCTAAACCTAATAACAAATGAATTAACTCATGGCTGTGTGTTTTGACTAAATGTTTTGACTAAATGTTTTGACTAAGTTTGTGTAAGATCAGGCATTTTTTTTGTGCTTTCTCTCTTGCACTCTTTTAACTCTGTCTTTCTCTCCTATCTGTCTCTCTCTCCTATCTGTCTCTCTCTCCTATCTGTCTCTCTCTCCTATCTGTCTCTCTCTCCTATCTGTCTCTCTCTCCTGTCTGTCTGTCCCTCCCTCCCTCCCTTCCTGTCTCAGGGCTATGAGATCCACGTGACCAGATCTGTGAAGCCAGAGCCAGCCCAGATGAAGGACATCATCTCCTGCAGTGGAGCCCATTTCCTCCCCAAGATGCCTTCCACTCACAAGGTAACACTGACAGCCCCAACGTTTTGGTTCCATCGTCCACGAAACTGGGGAGTAAACTGGTCCCATAGAGGGACTGGTCAGACTCACGTTATTTACTGTCTTATATGGAAATACAGCTCTGGAACAATTAGATGGCTTCTTCAATGGGTAAAATTGGCAACAACAAAAAATGTATGAAAGAAAAAGGAGCAGTGGTCTCGCAATTTTTCCAGAGCTGTATATATTGTGTTTTTAACTCCTTCTCTAAACCCTGCCTCTGTCCCTGCTCCTCCCGGCTCCTCCCTGAATCTTCCTGGCTCCTCCTGGCTCCTCCCTGCTCCTCCTGGCTCCTCCCTGGCTCCCCCAGGCTCAGACGGTGGTGGTCTCCTGTGAGGAGGACCAGGCGCTGTGCGCCCCTGCCCTCGCCGCCTCTCTGCCTCTCCTCAGTGCTGAGTTCCTCCTCACAGGTGTCCTCCAGCAGACGGTGGACCTACAGGCCCACGCCTTGCCCGCTTCCACCAAGCCCCAGGCAGGGGGCCGGGGCCGGGGCAAGAAGAAATTGTGACGTTAGGACCACAAAGCGACCAACCGCCCATGTGACTGAATATCATATAATAGAAAATAGCCTTGTGTGTGTGTGTGTGTGTTTGTATGTATATATATATACACACAGTCATTGACTAAATGAAGAGGTATGGATGTGTCTATGTGAATCGGTATATAATCTCTATATCTATATCCCCCGTGATGCCATTGATGATTGTGTTTTTATAACAATATGAGACGATTATTTTTGATGGGACAGTTTGAGAACATGCAGAGAATTGTGGGGGAAGTACTCTTGCTGTAGACTAATTGGGCCAATGAAGAATGAGAGAGGTAGAGAGGGTTTATGACAACACGGATAAAAGATGAATATCATCTATCCCTCCTACTTCTTCGTCTAAATCATAGGATACACACAGTGTCAGTTATTGCGATAAACCTTGTGCCTATTTTATGAGCCATTGAGAGAGATTTACACCATCAGATACGGTTTAAAGTAAGCCATTTACTATCTCCTTTAGTTTTACAAACACCTCGTGTTAATGCTGCTCTTTTATCAATTTAGACATAGGATGTTTACATTTGAAATAAATATTTTGTAGCGATTTGACGTTTTGATATTTATTTTTTATATAGGCCAATCAGTGCCAAATGCTTTATTTTCGTCCTTTCAGATCCTCAAATTGGGGATATGGAGTGGACACTAAAATATCCCCGCCTATATTTATATTTGTCCTGATGGATCTTTCAACCAATTCACTGTGTACATTATGTTGCTCAACATATTGAGTCACAGGAACCGTTGACCCAGACGCTACTTTGGGTCAGGAATCCGATATTTGCCGACGTTGCTCGAGCTCTTCCGGCGCTGAGCATAGACCGACATATTCTGAGCATCTTCCAAATGTTCAGTCCTAGTAGTCAGGTACTGCTCTTGGGGGGGCGAGGTTAAGAGCGAGGGTGTCGACAAGAAAAGATACATTCACCAGTGGATACGGCAACATTTTGTCTGTCAGAAACTACACGGGTTTTGATAAACGGCGATACTGGAGGCTTATTGTCCTATTAGGGGTAAGTGTCCGGTTTTATGAGTGTTTCATCGGTGAAACTGTCTGGTGGTGCAAGGGTTAAATTCTGCAGTTTTTGGTAAGGTGCTTTTAACGGCTGTCCAGATATAATTTCCTTTCTGATGGAGTTTTTCACCCTTAATCTTGTAACGTGACAGCGATTTCCAGAATAATGCTTCACCCATTTGAAAATTATCATCTTCAGACTTTGCGCTTCGTCGGATTCAAAGATGACGGGACACACATTTAATTATGCATGAGCCTTGATTTAGACTGCTTTAAGGGTTGGTAAATAAATGGATATATCCATTTATAGGCCTTTTAGTTAAAACAAATTAGTTGAATAAATAGCCAATAGACTTGCTACCCAAACCTATACAAAGTCGAATTGCTTGTCACGTTATTTCTGGAAAATATCTAAAACGGATATCATAATTTACTGAAGCAAGAATATACCGATATAGCTTTTCACTGGTAGCCTATCCTGCTGAGAAATGTGTAATTTTCGATCAATCCTCTTAATTTGTAACGCATATTAATGCAGAGAGCCCCCCGTTGGCCTATATTTCATAATGTTTAACACTTTAACACTTACTGATTTTGTTTTTGTTGTTTTTACTACAAATCGAGATCTTCTCTTATTTGTAAATGTTTCGTTTTGGGGTCTTTCGGAAAGAGAAGCAACCGGGTCTGATTCTCTGTGCCGCCCCCCAGCCCCACAGTCGGCTGTGTTAGTGACATACAGTGGCCTATGTCGGTGCTGCAAAGGCCAGCGGGACATGCCAAAAATCATCTGGTCATCATCCCATTCCTCCCACATAGCCTAATCTCGAGTTTTATATTGTGCATTCATTAAACTGATTTGTTCTTATTGGTTGGCTATATCAACACCTAATTACGGCGTCTAAATATCTTGAAAAAAATTCCAACTAATCGTATGTCATGGGGATTATTCCGTAAAGACAAAAATCTAGGTGATGAATCGTTTGAGAGCCTACCAGAGCCTACCAGTGCTCTTACCTCCATCATCTCCTGCTGAACAAGAGTTTTGGAGGAGAGCAGGATGGCATGCCTGAGACAGGGTGAGGATATTACAATTCCTCCTTTTTGGCTCTCAATCCTTCTGCTTCCCAGGCCCAATCCATCATCCGTTTTAGCATTGGCAGCACTTTCATGCCAAGGAGCTGTGAACGCATCTTGTAAATCACTTCCTCCTTTTGTGTCCTTTCCTTCATGTCCACTGATCTGAAATTACACAATGGCAGGAGGCAATACATCGGATGCCTGATGGGGTTCATCTTAACAGTCAGTTTGTTTCATGTCAGAGGAGACAAAGGCGACATGACCAAGAGAGGAAGCAAACATAAACCTAACCGATGCACACCATGTCATCTCATGGTGCGCATCACTTCCTGTCGGCCACGTCCAGTAAACGTTTAGCTAGTCTGACATCCATGCTCTGCTCTCACAGTGCAGTCGTATTTTTTTACCTTCATGCTATTGCGCCTTGATTTATGGACGTCTTGTCTTGTGAAAGAAGAGGGAGATAGAAAACTTTAATGTGTGTAGTACGTGTTTGCGTTGTTTTTGATTGAACACCTTCTTGCAGTGTAGTTTTGTCTTTGGAATGGTTTGGGCTTGCACAGCACCAGGGTTATGCAAGATGAGAGGGAGATGGGGTATAAAGGAAGTAGGATGAAGGAGAAATAGAGGTGTCTTTGTAGGGCGCCCACATCTGCAGTCATTGATGCCCTTTTCCGCCTCTTTATCGAGCTCAACAAAGACCTGGCTGTGACTAGAGTCTCGTGAGCTAAACTGAGGACAGGCGGAGTCTTTGAGTTCAGAGTGGGATGCTCTGACTAGGATTATGTAAGATAAGAGGAGGAGAGGGTGAAGGAGACATGAGAGTGAGAGAGGGTGAAGGAGACGAGAGAGAGAGAGAGACATGAGAGAGGGAAACATGAGAGAGAGAGAGACAGACAGAGAGAGAGAGAGAGAGTGAGAGAGAGAGAGAGAGAGAGAGAGAGAGAGAGAGACAGACAGACAGACAGACAGACAGACAGACAGACAGACAGACAGAGAGAGAGAGAGAGAGAGAGAGAGACAGACAGACAGACAGACAGACAGACAGACAGACAGATAGAGAGAGAGAGAGAGAGAGAGAGAGAGAGGGATAATACAGAACAAAGACGGAATGCATTGACAGGTGAAAGTATGAAAGATTTTTTTTGCAGGAGAAAAAGATCAAATGAGTAATAAGGAAGAGAGAGAGCAGTCAAGGAGAAGAGTGGAGAGGAAAGTGGAGGAGTGGGAAGGAAAGTTGCTGAATAATGGAGATATGGAGAGAGAGAGAATGTGAGGACACAGGAAGGGAGAGAGAGAGGGAGAGAGAGAGAGAGAGGGAGAGAGAGAGAGAGAGAGAGGGAGAGAGAGGGAGAGAGAGGGAAAGGCAAGAGTGATTGGACTGGGAGGTGTGGGAAGTGTGAGGGTAGGAGGCAGAGGAAATGAGAGAGACAGAAAAAGTGGCTGAATGATAGCCGATGGAACATTTGGTGTGTGTCCGCCAGCCCGTGGTTAATGACCCAAAGGACAGTGAAGGTGTGTGTGTGAGAGTGTGGACGTGTGTGTGTGTGTGTGAGAGTGTGTGGTTGTGTGTGTGCAAGCCCAGTGGCTTGAGGACAAAAATGTTGTTTTGTGCCTTAAACTTGTTTTTTTTTTTTCATCTCAAATGTAGGAGAAGATCTGTAATTATCTGCTTGACAGGGTTCTCTCGAAACAGCAGCCTATTTAGCCTTTTAATGTCCCATATGCTGATGAAGATGCGGTGAAAACACACACAAACTCACCTGTCACTCTTTGGATGTCCCTATCCTGAGAGCCTATTTTAATCCCTTCAATCTGTTTCATCATTTAACGTCTTGAGGGGGGGAAAACAATCCTGCTTGGTGTCAATTGAGGATTCGACCTGTTGAGAGAAACAGTATTTTTCGAAAATGAGAATTATAGACAGACGTTATTGAGTGAATGCGTTATTTAAGATGTTATTTACTGCAGTAGGAATGAGGATCTGAGGAGGAGTGATAGTGTTTTTCTTGCCAGAAGGACACTGTGATCAAGCCCTTGCTGCTGGTTTGTTCTGTCTTCTGGTTCAGTTGTAAAGCCAGTGGGCTGGTTGTCCAGTTTGTGGTGTGGTGCACTGTTGTGAGGTGGGCTGGATCAGGATCAGAATGGGAAAGATATTAATGATTACATTATGGCATTAAATGTTAATTATTACTGAATGCTTTCCTGTCAGTGTATGTGGAATGCAGAGATTATTTAAGGTGTTCTGGGGAGTCAGGTGGCTGAACGGTGAGGGAATCGGGCTAGTAATCTGAAGGTTGCCAGATCGATTCCTGGCCGAGCCAAATGACGTTGTGTCTTTGGGCAAGGCACTTCATCCTACTTGCCTCGGGGGAATGTCCCTTTACTTATTGTAAGTCGCTCTGGATAAGAGCATCTACTAAATGTAATGTAAATGTAATGTTCTTCTAACGATACACACACACACCCCTTTCATCCTTATAGCACGGCTTGGTGTACGTGTTTCGACTGCATTGTTCACAACTCCTGTTTTAATTCAACCTGATTATCAGTGGGTGTCAGACCAGTGGTCAGTCCAGGTGTTTCATGTATGTGTTTTCCAACCCCAAACTATACATTTCAAAATGCAGCAAAATTCCGGTGCACGACATACTTGACGTTGTGCACCCGAAGCGTCAGCGCTTTTGCAAAGATAGCCCACATCATCATAATCCTCTCAACGCTCCAATTAATCAATGTTCTTCACTACTCAGCACCTTCTCCGGGTCCTGTGTAAATGTGTCGCTCATTCGTGCCCTAGCCTCATTCTCTAAAATCGCCATCACCTCACTGTTCCTATTACAGAACCCATGAATTATTTGTACGTTTTAATTCAGGCATCATCGTGGACACCTTGTCGATAGACAGCACCTGCTGATGACTCAGATCTCTTCCGGATGAACACAAACACACCCTAATGTGTCTTTAGAGGGCAGGCATTGTATCCACCCCATGTTCCATTAAAACCCCTCTTTACCTGTGGCATATCTTAATTAAAAAACACTTATTTTAAATTGAAATGAGGCAGCCTGTTGTAAGCAGCATTTCCACATTAGATAGCTTTTTGAATAACGATATACGATACACTGCAGGCTATTGTTCTAGTTAAAAGAGCTGGGTACATATCTGGAGATATATCTGGAGATTTCTTGGAAAAAAAGAATAGTACAAATGAGATGTAGCCTGAATCAGACAGATGAAGGAGAGAGAGCGAGAGAGAGAGAGAGCGAGCGACAGAGAGACAGAGAGAGAGAGAGAAAGAAAGTAGGAAAGAAAGAGAGTGAAATAAAGAAGGAGAAACGCAGACACAAAGAAAGAGAAAAAAAACAAAGACGAAGAAGCACTTGTCAACAAATGTCACCGATTGACGATGTCACTAGAGTGTTCTCCGAGTGTCTAGAAGTGGCGAGGCACAATCAGTCTGCTACTGCAGTCTCATCCCAGCCCCACCCTAGCCCACACCATCAACAAGGACGAAGAGGCAGGAAGAAAGAGTAGGGATGCCAAAGAAGCACACAGAAGAGGTGACTCAGACAAAATGGAGAGGGAAGAAAGTGGGGGGGGAAATTCAGTCTAATTCTTTATATTTTTTTACTTTACAGACACAACGGATTCTGTCAAGATGAGGACAGTCTTTGTGGCTGTATTCAGTGTGCTGCTGGGCACAGGTGAGTCCATTAATAATGCTTCATGTGTTCCTACTTCAAGTCATAAAAGATTAACTGTGTCTAGACCAATGCATTATAACAACAAAAATAAAGTGAGATAAATGTAATAATAACCTTCTTGCTCTTTGTTCACAGCCCTTTCTGCCCCTGTGAAAGGTATGCTACCTATTATCGATGCTTTGCCTGTTTTTAGGCTACAAAATCATGAGCCACAACAGTAGGAATCACATACTTTTTTCTCAGTTATGTTCAAGTTCACTTACTGAATCTTTCCCTTTCCCCCCCTCCTCTCTCGCTTCACTTCCTCCTCTCTTCCACACCTCTCACTTCTCACCCCCAACCATCTCCAGTCAAAGAAGAGTTGAAAACCATGTTCCTAGGGGAGGATTTCCAGATCCTACTACCCAGCCTAGCTGCCGATGTTGTGTTCCTACCCAGGGACACCCCGTCTGGGCCTGAGGTGCCTCTCATGACGGCTGGCTCGGTGGTCAACTCCCTATTCAAGCTCAACGCTCCCGGCAGGCACCTGATTGTGTATGACCTCAAGGAGGAGCACGAAGGCTTGTACACGGTGAAGAACAACGAGAATCCCAACAACATCGAGCGCATCACGCTCATCGTCCGAGGTAGAGAATCAGGGCTTTCTCCAATAAGGCGCTCAGTACATTGGACAGGGCTTGTGCACAGTAACCACCCCGAGAATCGACCCAACTCATGATGAGGGAGACACAGCAAAAGAGGCTGAGTGATGCTAAGAGATGAGAGCTGGTGCGTTCAGCGATGGCTGCTTGGCGGTGTTGCTCACAGTGCTACGCTTACAGTGTTTATGGCAAGGAGGTGTGCGGAGTTTAACAGCATGTGGGCTTCACAAGGACATAATCATGCAGCTATTTAACCACCATCGCGTCCGTCCACCCTGCTGCTTCCCCATCTTTATCTTCTCCTCCTAAATTGTTCTGTCTTCCCACTTCCCCTTCCCTGTCCTCCCAGATTGCTCTATCTTTATCTTCCGCCCCCTTCTCTTTTGTCTTAGACTGTTCCGTAGAGCAGAGTGTGAAGTATTGGGACAACTACCACATCCAGTTGGCGGGGGTGACCCCCCCCATCACTCTGGAGTTCAGGCACATTGCTATTGAGGCCAACCAGACCAACAGGTATTTGGATAGAATAGGTTATAGGATTGAAATAGGTTTTATGTGCATTTAGGGTTGGTATAGTGTATCATTTATTGTTATCTGTATATATTTAGGACATTTTAGTATCAGGGTTAGTATAGTGGATTATATATTGCTATCTGTATATTTAGGAAGTTTCACTTATTTAAGCTCAGCATAGATGTAAAGGATGTTCTGTGTACTTATATGTTGTGTTATGCTAGGTGCTTGCGTTGTCTTAAGAATTTCATTGTCCAGTCTGACCTTGTGTTGTTTTGTGTACCTGACAAATAAAAATACTTGACTTGTCAAACAGCTCTGCACAAACAACCCACAACTTAAACACTTCTTTAGGAAAAATGTATTCAATCATTTGTTTTCTGTGGGTAATAGCTATCGTGATCTGCCAAAAAGTCGTTGTTAGGGTATATCTGGGATAGTCTGCTGATGCTGTCTGCTGGCTAGCATGTATGAGAGCTGCTGTCTTCCTGTGTCCAGGCCTGCTCTGGTGCTGTTTACCCAGACTGGAGTGTCGAGGGATGGTTACCAGGGCCGTATCAGTGTCAACGACAGGAAGGTCACCCTGAACGAGGTGACGGGCTCCGACGAAGGCAGCTACACGGTACGAGACGCTGAAGGGACAATCAAGAAAAAGGTGTGCCTCAATGTCAAAGGTGAGAGGATATTTGATTTCATTCTGCTTGTGATTCCAATCTATCGTCAGTCAGTCCATGTACAGCATTTTCGTTCCATGTCTACTTCCATGTCTCTCTCTCTCTCTCTCTCTCTCTCTCTCTCTCTCTCTCTCTCTCTCTCTCTCTCTCTCTCTCTCTGTCTCTCTGTCTCTCTCTCTCTCTCTCTCTCTCTCTCTGTCTCTCTGTCTCTCTCTCTCTCTCTCTCTGTCTTTTTTTCTCCGTCTCTCTCTCTGTCTCTGTCTCTGTCTCTCTCTCTCTCTCTCTCTCTCTCTCTCTCTCTCTCTCTCTCTCTCTCTCTCTCTCTCTGTCTCTCCGTCTGTCTCTCTCTCTCTCTCTCTCTCTCTCTCTCTCTCTCTCTCTGTCTCTCTCTCTCTCTGTCTCTCTCTCTCTTCTCTCTCTCTCTCTGTTAAGTGTAACAGCCCTCGCTTCACTTCTCTCCCAATCCTCTTCTCCCCCAGAGCACCAGAACTTCTTCCAACTACCGTACGCGGGCACTTTGAAGATCAACCTTTTCCCCAACAGCTCCATGGTGCAGGTCTTCTACACGCCCGACTACGACCTCAAACCGCGTCTCATTGTCGACAAAGGAAATCTTGTGGTACTGCGCCTTCCCCGCTAACATTCAAAAAGCCACATGTTTTGTCTTGGTTGGTCTTTGTAGAGCCCTTCTGTCAGGCATGATGGCGTGCTTCTCAATGTTTTCTCCCCCCTGTCAGTTTCCCCCAGACCTGAGTCTGGAAGGTCGTCTGTCCCTGGAAGGGCCTGTGTTCATACTGGAGCGGCTCACGGGCAGCGATGCAGGACACTTTCAAGTCTCGGACACATTAGGCTTCCCGGTGTCCAATGTCTATCTTACGGTGGAAGGTGTGTAAAGGGAGGGGAGGTGGTACTGGGTTGGTTTGGGGTTGTGGGAGGGTGGGGGTGGGCTGGCTGGCTGGCTGGCATGGGGGTGGTAGAGGTATTGAATTAGAACTGTACGTCAATGTTAAATTTAATCACAAAAGAAAAAAACTGAAAAGCGTGTCATGGAGAAGCCAAGTTTGCGTGTTTTTATCTGCAGCTTGAATTTCAAGTATTAAAAAATGGATGAATAATTGATTCCATCTCTCCTCTGTCTGCCCTTCTCCCTCTGGTCTCATTCTCCTACACTCACTCCCTGTCACTCCCCTCCTCCCTCGCTCTGCCTCGCTCTGCCTCGCTCTTCCTCGCTCTGCCTCGCTCTGCCTCGCTCTGCCTCGCTCTCCATGTTCGGTGTGTTAGCCTATAAGTTTCCTCCGGTGTACGTGGCAATCATCTCTCTGGTGGGCCTGTTGGCGTTCCTGCTGCTGGTGTGCCTGCTCTCCTGCCTGTTCAATGTCAGGAAGCGGGCCAAGAGGGCTGAAGCCCTGGAGAAGATCGCCAACAGCAAAGTCGACGACGGGGAAGCCTTCAGACAGGTCTGTTAGAAACGTAAACCCAGAGGCTCAACCCGTCAATGAGCAGCGTCACAAATATGTGATCGTTCGAATTCGGGTCCCACAGCGTAACATCACAAATTTGTGATTTCGGACATTCCAATTGAATATTTTTTCCGCTAGACAAAAACTATGCGACAAAATCTTTAGTATGGCTTCAAAATGTACTATTGAGGAGGCTAACAATAACACTAGCACGGTAGTAGCAGAGGTTAGAGAAATACAACCGTGTGTGTGTTTGCAGGTGGTCAAGAACATCACACAGTTTAATGAAGACTCCAAGGGCCATTCTGTGACCGACAATACGGAAAAATCACAGAGCACTGAGGTGGACATTAAGGTGAGCAAGTTCGAAAAAGGCTAGAATGTCATTGTTTCAGTGAACTGCTGTTTACTCTCATCCTCGCTTCTTGTCATCCAGGGTCTGGAAGTATCTTCTAAGGAGGTTCTGGAGGGGGCCAACCTGGAGACCAGCGACTCGGGGGTGGAGTTCAACACCACCGGGCTTCCTTTAGACACCGACACAGATGTACCTGAACATTTCCTAGACTCTGAGGCTGTGAGCCTTTCTGCTGCCCACGAAACCAAAGCAAGCGCACCCCCTGCTCCGGAATTCAAGGCCACCCCACTTCCTGAGGTTAAACCTAGCGCACCTGCTCCTGTGGTTAAGGCTTCTCCAGTTCCTGAAGCGAAGCCTAGCCCACCTCCAGTTATTAAATCTAGCCCACTTCCACAGGTCAAATCTAGTCCACCACCAGAGGTCAAATCTAGTCCACCACCAGTTATTAAGTCTAGCCCACCACCAGAGGTCAAATCTAGTCCACCTCCAATTATTAAGTCTAGTCCACCACCAGAGGTCAAATCCAGCCCCCCTCCAGTTATTAAGTCTAGCCCACCACCAGAGGTCAAATCTAGCCCCCCTCCAGTTATTAAGTCTAGCCCACCACCAGAGGTCAAATCTAGTCCACCACCAGTTATTAAGTCTAGTCCACCACCAGAGGTCAAATCTAGTCCACCACCAGTTATTAAGTCTAGCCCACCACCAGAGGTCAAATCTAGCCCCCCTCCAGTTATTAAGTCTAGTCCACCACCAGAGGTCAAATCTAGCCCCCCTCCAGTTATTAAGTCCAGCCCACCACCAGAGGTGAATAAAAGCCCTGAGCCAGCTGTTGAACCACAGCTGTTGGTAACCAAACCAGTGGACACCAAGCCCAGTCCAGTCCAGAGCCCAGACCGCAAACTGGTGCCAAGTCCCATCTCCAAGCCCAAAACACCTGAACCGACCCCGAGCCCAGAGCCTAAAGTAACCACAGCCCTGTCCCTGTCACCCAAGACAACTGAACCCCAACCACCTTCACCCAAGCTGGCTGTGACCCCCGACCCACCCAAGCCAACCACACCAGAGCCAACTCCAACCACCAACGGTACCCTCGAACCCACACCCGAATCCAAGCCGGCCACAGACCACGCTCCCGCCGATCTGATTGGAGGTTCATCTCCCAAAGCCACACCTCCTAAGACCCCGGAAGTAGAGGTGACAGCAGCCAAAGAGCCCCCCCTAGAGGTGAGCTCTGGTAGTCCTGCTCTCCAGGCCAAAGGGGATGACAACGCTCCAGCAAAGGTGGAGGACACCACCGCAGTCACAACCACCTGAGTACCACCCCTGCACAGGAAACCCCACCGATGGATCCCCTCTATCACCACTGTAGACAAGCAAGCCCCCCCCAACTAAATAAGGAAGTAATCACTGCTATGGGGGCGGAAGCTTAGGTTTAAACACGTGCTTGAAAATACTGTGGCTTGTTACAAAATCTCACATGAAACTAACACTCATTTATGGAGATTTGTTCTGTTAATGGATACGTTTCACATGATTATATACATTCTCTGACTTTTTTTCTAACTTTTTACGCTGCATACTCCTTTGTAAACTAAAGTATGACTGCCATATCTGCAAACAAGATCCTTTGCAGAGTTTACAGTTGAAAATATTCACCTAATTGAAATGCTTTGCAATGTGAAAAACAAAAAAATGCAGTTAATGATTTACACCTTATAAGTTAGCCTTGACTTCATTTGACGAGTGAAGCCATGTACTTAATGTTTTTGACCATCTCCATCTGTGGAGACTTCTGGGAACCATCTAGATGCTTATTCATCAGCATGTGGATTAACCCACCAAAAGCATGAAGATTCCATATTCTCAAGGCCCCATTTTTTCAACCACGTTAAATCATACCCTTTGGCATGATGTTGACACAGCTGCCAAAGGACTGTGACTTTGTACCATGACTGAGCATCAAGCCTTCAGACTGGACTGGCCGAACGGTACCTAATCAAGACCAGTATCCATGCTACTTTTCTGCTTTCATCAACATCACTTCTAAACATCTTCCGTATGGAGCATGACCAGCTAAACTGACTTACGTATTAATATCTTCACTTCTGCCAGAAACAACCTCTTTTTTAAAAATCCAAATTGACTTTGTTTACAATCCTTCCAACCTGAGAGAAGTTCAAGTTTGGACCTGGGAGCTTTTTACTCTTATTGTCCCCGGTGCCCATGACAACACCAAGCACCTCAATGGACACCCTTCGACCCAATGAATCATGGTAAATGTAGTGATTTTTAATAGACGGTCTGCCTACACCTGTGCGATAAGGGATATGGGCTCAGTCTAGATACTCAGATACCGATCCCCTTCCTTCCCTCCATCTAAAAGTCTGCCTGCTTAGTCTTTACTTCTTATTTAAAAAGGAATAGGCTGATCCATGCATTTGCGTGCTACTATCTACACAAAACTAGATTTTGTAAATAGACAAAAGCGTTCTTCTCTAAATTTGTCCTCCGTACTAATGCATGCTCTGCTCTGGTCGTTAGATTACTACAGATAAAAACAAACCCCCCAAAGATGTCTCTCTCTCCCCCCCCCTCTCTCTCTCTCTCCCCCCTGTCTCTCTCTCTCCCTGTATCTCTCCCTGTCTCTCTCTCCCTGTCTCTCTCTCTCTCCCCTGTCTCTCTCTCTCTCCCTGTATCTCTCCCTGTCTCTCTCTCCCTGTCTCTCTCTCTCTCCCCTGTCTCTCTCTCTCTCCCTGTCTCTCTCTCCCTGTCTCTCTCTCTCTCCCTGTCTCTCTCTCCCTGTCTCTCTCTCCCTGTCTTCCTGTCTCTCTCTCCCTGTCTCTCTCTCAACCCCCCCCCCCCCCCCCACTTATTCCCTCCCTGATCGTTACTCTATAGTCTCACTAGCTCCCTACGGTTTGATGTCAAGGGCACGACCCAATCGATGTCTTTCAACGACAATATCTGCATTTGAGCTTCCCAGAAATTGACCTTCACCAACTATTACAATTACGACCCCTCAGGGCATTGTGCTGATGTTTGTTTTGAATGCTTCGAGTGGCAAGGATTCAGAGGGCAGTAAGACTTAGCTTTGTAGGTGGTTAAAACTTCTGAAGCTTTTTAGCCTAGTAAGGTACAGGAGAGATGTGGAGGCAAACTGTACATCTCTACCTCATGTTTCAACTCACCACACGTACAAATGGTACATCATGGTTTCCAGAGCTAAAGCCTTTAGGATTTGTTGGAAAAGCACAAATACAAGCCTTGTTGAGTCAAAACAGTGATCCGTCAATATGTCCATGTTCAACCAACTCAAAGTATGGCCTTTGTCTTATTAACTTTTCAGACTTACAAGTCTGTTTTCTTGTAAGAAAATAAATATAAAATTGCGCAGTTGTATTCCGAAGCCATATGTTAAGATAGTTGTAGATACACATTTAATACGCTATAATATCGACAGTATATTAAACATTTTTAATTCAAGGTGCCTGAAAGCCACATGGTTTCATAAGATAGTTGTCATGCACATAATGTAATTAAACAAATTTAAGGTATTCTAGTGATGATGGGTCAGAAATCATGCTCAAATCTGTGACTGAAGAAGTCTCACTCCAGTCTGAATCTGTATA